>NC_136903.1:21428262-21641989 GCF_949606895.1 Notothenia rossii
AAAACCAAATTTCACCCTTTCTGTCATTCTGCACTCATGCTTTTCAGTTTTAATAACACACTCTCTTAGCTTCTCCCTTCATCTTATTTTTTTGAGAAACCTCTCACAGACACATTCACAGCCATTCTGCTGTGACCATGTCTCACTTTTACTCTTCTTATTTTCCCAATGCGAAGTAGTTAATTATCTCAATTATTTATACCCCCTTTCCTACTTCTACTTTTTCCTATTATCCATCTTCGCACTCTCCATAGACACCTATATCCACTGTTGAAATCTCTGCCTCTCACATCAAAACTACAAAGTGGAGCTCCATCATTTCTTCAGGAAATAAACAACACATCTGTGAAGGAGGCTGTGGGCTGTGGTGTCATGCACCCAGAGCCACGGAAAGGTTGGCTGGGGTGAGGTGCGGAGGTTTTTTAAAAGACCCACTTTGGGGCTACACTTCTGATCCAGGACCTGAGCGGCTTAATGTCAGGCGCACAGAAATGATAAGCTGCCATATGGCATCAGAAATTCAGTGACAGCCGTCTAAGAAGACTCATTCCTGTGACTGCTTCTAGTTCTATTCATTTGACTCCATCATGAATTAAAAAGAAGGGAAAAACAAAACTATAAATCTCCACATCATTTTGGGTTTTAACGGCCAGAATAGAGGCTGGAGACGTCTTTGTGGCTCGGTTGAAATGAGGGCGGGAGAGATAAACAGGGGAGAAGAAGCCATAAAAGTTTTTTAAGGGAAAGTGATCATGTAAGGGGAATAGGGTAGAAAGAAGAATTGCCTGATTCAGAGGAAGGAGGGCTTTTTTTGCATTGCTCCACAGTCTTGTGTGTCCCTGGGTGATTGTCTAGAATATGTATGTGTGCTCTGTGAACAGAATATTTAACATTTCATTCAACCCAATTCACCAAGAATAGAGATGGATTCTAAATCTAGAAGTAACAGAAGCAATTAGGAGTAGAAGTCAATGTCGGGGCCATTACACTCTGATGTAGACTTTCTCTCACTGTGCAGTAGAATGCACTTTTTACCAAGGTGTCAGAACAACTACACTACACAGATAAATACTGAATGAACCCCAGATCAAAGCAGTACATAATTCCTTCAGACAGGCTCAATGTTAAGTCACATGGATATAATTTCATATTATGTGGTGGATGAGAAAGAGCACTTAGTGACACACATCTCCTTTTGTCCAGCTTTCCTATAAACCCATGTGACAACAGTAAAAACATCTGGCTTTGCAATCAAGACAAAGCTCTATCTGCGACATAATAAAGAAAGCAAATATAAGCCAAAATTAATTTAGCAAACCTCTCAAATCCTCTTTACTTGAGGTGGGGAACAGTGGGTATGCAGAAGCACCTACTAAGAAGCAATCCAGAAGGCTGTTCAGTGGCGTGTGCAGCTATCAGGCAGCTCCACAAAGACGCATGCAAATGAATTCAAGTCTCAAGTGGAGCAACAGGGGACCACATAGCGGCTCACTGTCAACCGCTGAGCACACATGGAAAAGCTGAGCCCTCAGCACATTTTTGGGACTTAGCATGCCACTGAAAGAATGATAAGTCACTCTCTTCCCCCCCCCCCCCCACCCCCCCCCCCCCCCCCCCTTTTCACCTGTCTGTAAACTGTCATGACACAAGAGCTCTTATATATTAAATATATATAATTAAAATCACTTGGCATTACCAAATACAGGAGCTTAAGTGTCGGCACTAAAACTAAACTACCTGCATCACAATTAAATATAACAACCTTCTTCAAGACCCCGCAAACAACCTTGTTATTGCCGTCTATTCTTAAGACTCAACCACAGTCTGCAAGTGAGTTCGGAACTCATGCTTGCCCCACTTAAGATACAAGAAGAGGAGGCCGCACTTTTGCAATCCGGTGCAAAAACAGGATTGCCTGCAGGGGTCACGTCTGGCTGTCTGATGCATGGCTTTGATGTGCAACAGTTTGTTTTTCAACATTGATGTTTCCCTACAACCCCTCGTTTTCTGTGGAAACAGACTCAGATATAGACGGTTAATTAGACACCACCCCAGTACATGTTATAAGAGGGACTTACATTGCCGTGGTTGATGAATCCATGTTCCCTGGCGATGCGGTCCGCCACCTCTGCCCCCCCATTGATCTGCACGGCCCAGGTGTTGGTGTAGACCTCTGCAGCATCAATCCACTTCAGTTTCACTGTCAGGAGGACAAGGGCTGTCCACAAGTGCAGCAGGGCCACCCTGGCATCCATGAAAAGGAGAAGACTTCACGGGCAGTCTATCCGTCCTTCTGTCACTGCTTCCCAGGCAGAGTGGGGCTGCTCCACCGTACAGCAGGAAAGTGGAACAGAGTCCTAGAGATGAGAGGAAAGAGGCAGATATAAACACAGACTGGCTTTCTCAACTTGGTCCCCTCTTGGAGTAACCTATACTGCAGATGCCATTCAGAAAATAAGGAAAAAACTGCAGCAGAAATAAGCAGCACACCCACAGAGATTACCATGCATCATACTTAGCTCACTGTCCACTTTTAAACTCAGAGGAAAAAAATGTGCAAAGCATAAAATATTAGGTTGAAACAGACGTGAGGTTCTGCCAAACACAAAATTATTTTACAATCCTCCCTCTTCCATTTTAGACCTGAAATGGTAATGTATGATAATGATATACAGTAGGCTTGTCGCTGCAATACAGGACGAGCTCCAAGCAAACCGATACACAGCGAGTTGTGGCAACTAGACAGGCCAAAGTGTCTGAGGGGGAGGACATTTACATTTTCGCTCAAACGCTGCTATTAGTTTTAGGATATTCCAAAGTTTTAATTCAACCAACCAATTATTATGTATGAGAGGCTACTGTACATATTTTAATAGGAATGTAAAATACCAAGCGTGATAAAAAGGACCGTAATTTGAGCACAAGTACAAAAGAGAAAAAGGTTTTTATGCTTGGGCATTCAGCAGGCCTTTGATTTGTGGCTCTTTGAGTCGTAGGAAAGGAGCTCGTAAGTCACACATAAAGAGGGAAGATTTGTGGTAGGTTAACTGGCTCTGAGTGAGAAGAAAGATAATAAGATGTGGGAATCTGCTAATCAGTCCATCCTAAGAAAGATGAAGAGGAAGGAGGTGATGCAGGTTTTAAATGCTTGTCCGTTCCCACTGTTGATCCTGACAACGTATCATTAAAGTGCCATTCAGTGAGTCCATCCCTTCTACACCAATGTCAAAAGACACAGGAGCTCGTTTAAGTGTTCAATCTAAGCCCTTTGAATTGAACACATTTAAATCATACTTTATGCTGGATTTTATTAGAGGTCATAAAATTCAAAGACATTGAATTTCCAATATAAACCTTCTTAGCAGTTTCAGAGGGGGGTATGATGTGGGGGGGGGGGGGGGGGGGTAGGAGATGAGCACATGGACTGGGTGTTCTTCTCGTCGTGATGGCAGGATGTTCTATCCAGTATTATTCATTTTAGAGATGGCAGTAATATCCGAATATGTCAGCTGATGGTAAAAACTGACTGAGCACATTCCTGCTGCCGTAAAAACAATCCCTTTTATTTTGAGCGCTCAATGGGATTTTAGTTTCCATGACTTTACATCATACTTTCAGTTATGCTCACGAGATATTTCCTGAACAAGCAGGCAGATCTTTGCTCAGCAGTTTCAGGCTCCCAGGGAGATAAACCCCTTTTCATTCTAATGACCATGTGCTCTCTCCTCCATGGCCACTCTCAGGACAAATTAACATTTGTATCCCCACTCCCTTATGGCTCTTGTTAATGTATCCGTGTTGTGATTATTCTGTCAAACAGTTTCAAATTGTGGAGTGTGATGAACTGTTCAGGCTTTAGGGGGGATGCTAGGAGACTTAAGACTTTAAGACTTGTTAATGGATTTTTGAAAAACAATAGGAGTTGATTTTTTCTGCACGTCAAAGTAAACCTGCAGCGGAGCAGACTGTTTCACTGAGTATGTTTAGACTCAACTAAAAAAAACTATTTACTTTAACAGTGCACTCCAATTAAGTGGTGATTATTGTGGCAGTAGGTGGCAGTTCATCTCCTTGCCGAGACACCTCCTGACACCACGATACTGGAGTAAAGATGGCACGTAAAAACTGTGGATAGCAGACAATAAACAGCACAGACATGGAGGGAACAGCTCAGAGATAAAATGCCTGTCACTGTCCATGTTTATCTTATCATGAACTTAGTAGGTTTAAAAACAATTAGAAACAGGGGTGAAACGTATCACAATTGCTTAACCTTTTTAATTTTTTTTAAACTACTTTTGGTGAGTGAATCCATATTGATTTTCCAGAGTGAAAAGGGTTCTTGTCAAATAACTGAATATTTCTTGTGGACGTGGAAAATTAAACCCACTAACTTTAATTTAAAAATGGCTTATAGCTTGGCAGCTAGAAATTTAAAATGTCCCAAGGTAATTGGTTTGCAGGTGAGCTGTTGTATTTGCCCTAGAATCTCCCCCTAAAAAACATTGTAGGAAACTTTATTACCAATATTCATGTACGGTTAGGTAAAATAATACCAATATTATATCAATATTTGGATAGTAAAATTGATATTGACTTTACGGACTGTTCTTTTCACTGTTCCTATTATTCGCCTTAACACATTCAGTCAATAAACTTACATTACTGATGATTATTTATCAAAATCCTAAATTGTATAAATGTTTAGTGAAAGCACTAATAGTTTACCCTTGGTCACAATATTGACATTCAGCTATTTGTAAGTAAATATTGAGATACTGTATGTGATTTTCTTCATATCTCCCAGAACTACACACAGGATGCCCTTACCCTTTATTCACTGAAACAATTACACCCTGCTTATGAATACCCTCATTTCCCCCTAAATATGTCCCGTTGCTTCACAGAGGCTTTTAAGAGTAGGTGAGTTTGGGGAGCAGCAGGAGAAGTGTTGGAAACATGACCAGGGGCTGTCACTCTTCCCGTGGTGCAATTCTTCTGAGCTCATTAGATGCCATGCTGGAGTCACAAAAACAGGAGCAGGGGGTGTGCTGTCACCGAGAGGGCTTAAAAGGGGGAGGAATAGATGGAGGGAGAGGAGGAAGAAGGGGGTATCCCTCCCACACATGGCATTGCGGAAAATAACGAGCACATAATAAAACAACGCCCAAAACACCTTCTCTCAAAAGACAGCCTGGAGAGGAGTTAACAAGAGGCTGCTTACAATATACATCAAAGGGCTAAAATGAGACGAAACCTCACCCTTCAAACCACTGGAGAACCTCAGACTTTAGGATCCAGACTACAATGAAAATAGAATATCAGTTGCATAACTTCTTTGGAAATGAGTACCACACTTGAGTAAGTGAGCCAGAGGAAATGCAGGAGTGTATAAGTGACCTGTGGTATGCTCATATAACACGGAAACATTTGAATTATTTAAGCTATTCGCTGAACTCCAAATACCCTTCGATAAGGATCGTGAGACATTTGATCAAAAATATTCCTGAGTTTCAAATGAAGAAAACCGAACAGCATCAGCAACAACAGGTGCCGTAGTTCCTTTCAAAACACTGTGCTTGGAAGTTCTTTTAAAAAGATTTCATTACAGGCATCCTCTTCGCCTTTGCGTCTGAGGCGCACTTGAGGAGCGCACTACACCGCCAACGGCCCTCGTGAAGCTGCTCAGTGACCAAAAGAACGCCACTGTGATGAGGAAACTCGCAACAGTCATTCCTGTCCTGTGAAGCCCCCTCACTACTCAACGGCGCCATGATGAAAGCAAGAAACGAATCAGAAATGCATCAAGTCTGTGTGCATCATTATTGTCTTCTTGATATCGTCATTTGAGCCTGTGGGCAACAGAATATCCAGCAGTGTAGAGCGCTGATTGATAATAATAATCTACAGACTTGCAGCTTTGAGGAACACTGGCCTTTCAGATCCGCTGCTGTGAGCCAGACGGTTGAAAAAGGATTGCATGAAAATAAATGTAACAAGATCTGGGGGGAATTTTGGTGTACAGTGATATAATTATGAAGACATTAATACTAGATTAGTATTTTGCCAATTTTGTTATCAATATGTTGACCTTTTGCTGATGTTTAATAGCTGTATTATACTATACTGCATTGTGACCTACAGCTACAGCCCCACACACACGCACACTCACACACACATCAGCAGGTTTATTACTGTTCTATAGTTATCACAGATTAAAATTGACTCGCAGTTGTGGCATATTTGGAATTTATGTTTGCCAGCAATGTCATACTTACATTTCAAGTGTACTGTTCATCAACTTTATTATATATTTACTGTTACTGCCTTCTTAGATAATAAAGCTTATTGCTCAACCATTACATTTCTGCCCTCGTGAAACATTTTTGTCACAATGTTTTTTTAAATAAATTTGAGGGATCCTTGCCAAATAAATATGTAATTAGCCAGCTCCTTTAACATACTCCAACATCCATCTTGGTATTAACTTAGAAGTGTTGGTGAGTTGTAGCTGAATAAAGTGATTAATGTATATGATTTAGTACTGCTGATTAAAATACCAATGGTTAAACGGTTAATGTCACCAATTCCTCCATATTAGTAGATTTGATCATAGCTCACATCTAGATCTACCTCTTATAAAGTGCTGGTAGTGCAGAGAGAGAGAGTGGGAAACAAATGGGTCTTGTGCTGGGGAAAATGTCCAATTAGATTTTCTTACCCATCTGGAAAATGTGTATGACCAGGGAATTGACTTGACCCCTAGCTTCACCAGAACAACTGCCTCGTGTACAGCAGCAGAAGCCTAGAGTTACATGAACATGTACAATCTTGAAAATGTGTTGTGTAAAACATAAAGCATGCAATCTAGTAAATGCTTCCACATTAGTATCACTCAATAGAGGCGCAATAAACACAATGTGACGGCATAACACATCTACTCAATTTTTAAAAGGGGTGACCAGACGATTTCCATTTGTAATGACAAGCACACAAAGCTGTGACAGACCATATGCTGCCCTCCAGCTTTGTTTCAAGCTGCCCACCAGCCAGATCTACACCCACCATGTGCTCTGGGATGCCCTCTTACATAAAACCCAAGGCACAGGAGAGAACTGCACCATTTGTGAAGTACCACTGACAGCCAGGCATCAACTGCTGAGAGGGAACATTGCTAAAAGTTAAGAGTGTGATTGGAATACCAGAAGCATTGTATGTTGTGCTCTGTCAGGACAGCAGTACACAGCTGGAAGGGAGCTGTATGGCGATCCTCTGAGAACACTTTGAAGTGAGCGACAACACCGTGACAGAGTACCACCACTAAAGCATGATCCATCTTCGCTGCCAACAGGCAACGGAGATGGACAACCCTGATAAAATGTTGTCTAGGGCAGCAGCAGCAGCAGCAGCAATGTGTCCAGGAGAAAGAATACATTCTGTAAGTGATGTGAAGTCCCACAGAGAGATCCAACTCAATTTTTAACAGGCAATCTTTGTTCCGTGTGTCAAACGTCTTCTCGTTTACAACACTTTGGCATAGGTTATAGATGAGCTATATTATTGAAAACTTGGTATTTATAACTATTTTTCCTCCACTGAATTGAATTCCTGTTGTATGCTTCTTGTAAAATCTGTGCTTGTAAGAGCTCAATACTGAGGGATTACCTGTATTGTTGAAGTCAATGCCGGTGGAGGATCAACAGAGCTGGAGAGTTGGTGTCTGAGTGTTTATCTGAATTACTAAATCCAGCTTCCTCTAGCAACAAAAATATGATGCATGACAAACTCTTCTAATACCTTGAATCTCCTAACTTGCCTGGGCCATCTGTATGCCTGACAGAGACAGACAAAAAGATGAGTTGAATAGGGTAGCCTAATCTTTGATGCGGTGAGGTGGTGTAATCCAATTGAGAATGAAGCTTGGAGCTGTGCAGTTTGCTTCAATTGCTGGTGACCTTGACTTCTCCCTTGTAGATCCAGTACAACTTACACTTTCAATTAACAACAAAAACAAATTAACAAGGATAAGCAGGGGGCCAGTAGAAGATAGGATGCATTAGATCACTTTGTGTTTAGTTTTTCAGCGGGCTGATTCAAACTGAGCACACTTTGCTTTTCTTAAAATAGGCACAAATATCTAATGCCAGTGTGCAGGGGAATTGTGCATAGTCCAAACATATCTGCCTTGCCTGAGAAGCAGAACTAAGTGGAAGGTATTGCAGCATTTGTTTGCACTTGATGGGGGATTAAGCCTATTAAGGTTCTAGGGTGAATAAGTAACAGAGACAAGGCAAACGAGAGAGTGTGTGCACACAAGAGACAGAAAATAAAGCAGATGATGAATTTAAATTCACATTCAAATACTCACTAAATACAAGAGTTACAACACACATGCCGTAATCTTACCAGCAATAAACTTCGGAGATGAAGCGGACCGAAGCTGCTCAAGTCATGTCTCCTTCAACAAAATAGGTCCACCTTTACTGGATAAAGAAAGCCTGTAACCCACACTGGGGGAAGGGTCTACCTGACTGGGAAGACTGGGCACAGCGATCGGCAGCGCTGGCAGAGACTTTATGCTAAAACAGCCTTCATGCTCTCCGCAAATAGTCCCATTGTTCCCACCCACTCTGCCACAGTTCCCCTCCCTGCTTTGAACACATGTAACTCGTGGCTTTAAAAAAAAAAACCTAAGATGCCAATGAGGAGCCAGACGTCATGTCTCCTCCTTATCTTCTCCTTCTTCCTCCGGGCGGAGACTCCTCTTCTCCCGAGGCTTCACTTTCAACTTTGCATCCAACCTGAGGCTACACTTCCTCTACTTGGTCCAGGAGATAGATAATATTGCAAGCCGAACACACCCATCTTCCTCCAAAAGTGCTGAAATCAACTCTCCAGTCTCGCCTCCTATCCGCCAACAACTTGCCGATATTTTGACAGTTAACTTCAGCGGTCGCACCCAGTTATATTTCTTTAAAGGGTACTTTTAAATGGCTCGATCTGCTGGCTAGAGTTTCGTTATGTTGGCATTACTTCACACACGAAAAAGTAAATACACGAATAGATACAAATTTGAGAATAAGGGGCTACATGCCAATACTATAACGGTTCACTACTGGATGAAGATGACAACAAACTGCCACAAACCAAGATTCTCCAGGAAATACGTCACGTTTTGATCCGACTGGACTGAGGTGTGTTCGATTTGTATCACCGTGGTCGTTCAAATGGGCGGCTTCTGTTTCTATAGGGCAATAAACAGGAATTAACTAACCCAAGGATACGTTAATCCGATTTTTTATTAGATATTATCGGTTCATCTTCTTAAGCAGCTGAAATAAATACATTTGCTGTGTAACATTTTCATGAAATCCCGAACATTAGAATAGGCCTACAAATGATTTATTTAAACAACTGACTTATATTTCACGATATAGATTTGACTAAGGCTTTTATTCAAGTTCTTTCATTGTTGTTTCATCGTTACAAATGATTTCTGGGCTACGCTTGTATTCAAAACACACATCCTTGTTTTCACAAACGTCTGAGTCGTAATGCTGTGCGTGACTGCCATCTTCTGGGTAAGTATTTGACTTACACTCATTACTTGCACACCGCACGGTAGAGGGGGCCATAGCAGAAAGCTCTCAGTCTGACTGCTGTCTACCCGTAACAGCCTGGTACAAGTGAATCCAGACCGTTTTCAGAAGCCCCGCTTTAGCACGGAACAAAGTTATCCCGGAATAAGGACAGCACGCATGTGCCGTCAACCCGGATGTACATATCTTTGTTCGGTCTATTCCCCTCCTCGCCAACTTGTTACAGATTTTCTCCGTATAATGCATTACACATCTTAGAACCGGCTATATAAAGCTTTAGCATTCTAAACCAGTCCAAACCGGGTTAACCAGCCGGGACATAAGGCGTAGATGACACTGCATCGGGGCGACAGTTATAACAATCTGGTTCCGAACAGCTGCACGTATTATTCACGGTGAGGCACCACATGAGGTTAAACAGGGTGTATATAAATGTTGTTTACCACTTTCTAGGTATGTCACTGTCTTGGTATTCCTGAAGTGGTATTGACAGAGGTAAGCTGCTTATATTTCCCCATGGTTTTGTGTTGCAGAGTAGCCTACGTCCTGTAACTTGGAGCATGGACTTTCGAGGGAGGAGGCACGAGCGAGGCAGCAACTGGACCGACCCAGAGATAGTGGAGCTGCTGCAGCTGTGGTCCGATGAGTCTGTGCAGATTGAACTGGAGAGCTCCCTGCGAAACCAGCGTGTATTTGACCGCATAGCCCTCATTCTGCGGGAAAAGGGCGTCTGTCGTACCGGGGACCAGTGCAGGGAAAAGATAAAAAAGATGAAGCTGGAGTACCGTCGCATTAAAGACAATCACAAAATTAGGTCATGGAAGTTTTATGATGTGATGGATAGGGTGCTGGCGAACCGACCGGCTATTACCTACTCCTCCTTGGGGGGAGCTGTCATAGCCCAACACGTGTTTCAAAGCCCTGACGGGCCTGACTCATTCCTGCAGGGGGTCCCAACAGTCACCTTTGGGTCTTCTTCCTCAGGGGGGTTTCTGTTTGGTCATCCCCCAAAACCAGGAGATCCGTTGGACATTAAATGTGAAGATGTGGAGGAGAGCATGCTGAATTCAGGTGTTGCCCCCCCTGACATGTACTATGGGTCAGGAGATGAACAGGAAACTGATGGGCAGTCTCTACTGGGGCAAGAGGACTCTCCGTGCCGAGGGGAGAGCTCCACAAATGCAAGGATCTCCCCCTCAGGTAGTCATTTCAGATATTATAATTACTAAGACTATGTATATAATATACATGATATATGATATATAACTATATCATATAATATCAAAGTGAACTTTATTGTCAATCTTTCAGTTTGTGTGTACAGACAGGGAGATCCCACAATTCCGAATACAAAAACAAATATATATAAAAATATGTATATATACATACACAATCAACAGACACATTTATACATATGCACACATTAAGACATACATAAAAGCACAACAATCGATATATAAAAAACACTTCAATACCTTTGAGAAATTTACATTAGTGCAAGACTGTCCATAGCAGCATACAAAGTGTCTGGTGCTGGATCTAATCTGTCATTAACATCAGGTTATACGTGTAATTAAAACATATTTTGTTCATGTCTGCAGGTTTTAGCGACCTGAACACTGCCGGTCCTGCCACCCAGGCTGTTGGTGGTGATCATGCGCCAAGGGACACTTCTGAGCTGCCCAGTCAGAATGGCCCTCATACCCCATCTTCAGTGAGACAGAGGAAGCGTCGCCTTTATGGCAAATCATCATGGGGCCTTGGGGGTGCTAGATGCAGCGGTCAAAGGAGCCTGGATAAGGCCTTGGCCAACTTCCTGACCTGGCAGCAGTCAGCAGAGGAGCGCCTTCTCACCCTGGAGGAAGCGCGTCTGGATAGAGAGCTGCAAGCCGAGGAGCGCAGAGAACAGCGAGAGGAGAAGAGGGCAGAACAGGAGCGCCAACACGAGCTCCGCCTGTTCAGCATGCTCACAGGGGCATTGGTTGCTGTCAGACAGGCCGCTCCCACCGCTGCGACAACACCGAATGACCCCTCCTGCTCAGCCCTACCTCATCTGTCAGCCTCAGTGGTGACCACAACCGCCCCTTCTGTCTCATCATCTTTATCTCAGCTGCCTTCAGAAGCTCCCACAACGCTGGCTGCTTCCACTCAGGAAACGATAAAGTCAATACCGCCTACATCTGTCAAGCCCTGCAAAATGTCCCAGAATGTTTTGGCAATAGAGAGAGGAGCAGGAACTCTTGGCTCTAGCCTATACCTGTCCAACCGTGGTAACATCATCCGACAGCATCAGGGCATCCTCCAGGAGGGGTTTGCTCAATATGGATTGGACAAACACCACGACAGAGATAACCCCGATGTGAGTCTGGGTCATGAATAAATTGGCTTTGCAGCTGTCAGACAGCTCTGATGACGCAAAGAATGACACTTAAACACTTTTCTCGCTTCCAGGGTATAATCAACATGGGTACCAGTGAGAACAAACTATGCTATGATCTTCTTCTTACGCGGGTAATTAATGTGAAACCCCATCCTGGTAATTTAAAAGATTTTTTCCCTGGATTCACAAATTAGTTTCATTTTCCTTTCTGCTACAGCTGACCAGGCCTGAAATGCTACACATTGACCCATCATTGTTGCAGTATTCAGACTGGAGGGGACATACATTGTAAGTAATTGGACATTTATTTTCGCTTCAGATGAGAGGACTGTCGTAAAGTTTCATTTTAACAAGACCTTTTAAAGTAAAACCCTCTTCTAACCTCTCCATTTCTCTCCCTTTCAGCCTAAGAGAGGAGGTCGCAAAGTTCCTTACTCACTACTGCAGTTCTCCAAACCCACTGAAGGCGGACAACGTGAGTGAAGATTATTGCTTTTGCTGCTCGAGTGTAACACAACTAATTTGAAAAGTCTGTAAAACACAAGCAGTTGCACTTCCCCCACAATATGACGGATGGAAATATTTGCATGATACGACAAGGAAATATTTGCAACATGTAAATTATGACTGTAGTGTAGATGTTGCCACATTTGCATATCATTTACACACAACATATTGTATAAAAGCAAAATACAGAAATCATCTCAAGAGTTTAAACTACTGAGCACTAATACTTAGTGCATTACAACATACATATACATGAATTCATTAATAATTAAACCTTTGTAAGGAAACTATTTTCAGAATGACTTGCACTTTTGACTCTAACGTACATGTTACTTTTAACTATAATGTGCTTCTAAACCAGCAATTAAAATAAGATGTTGAATTATTCATTAATTATTCTTTAACATTGTGGTCTCCTTACTTTTTTTTTAACCTGTTAAGCCCCAAAGCCCCGCCGGCTTTTTTTTTCTTTTCCCGACACTGTGTCTCAGGGCATCTTAATATTTAAGAACCTATTAATGTGTTATACCAGATTAACGGGAATAATCTCAGCTAACTGACGATACAAACTATTTTTACCAAAACAAAACACAAGTCTCATAAGAAGCATCTAAATGACCCCTGAGCGAAAAATGCTAACGCACTTTAGCACAGAACTCAAGATAAAATATACCCTTATTACTTATCGTCTCACCGTAGCTGTCAATCTGATCAAAAGACTTGTTCAATGGCATTAAAACGGGAAAAAACGAGGCTGGATCGGCTAATCCATAGGTTGATAATGTTTCTGGGTAATATGTTTTTTAATTTATAATCCATAATTCCATTTTTATGTAAAACTTGGAGAGTAAAAGTTAGCTGCTAATGGTAGCCACCAGAGTTATTGCAGCTTCCGGTCTATGGGCTATGCGCCAGTCTCACACACACACATGACCAAATAAGGAGTATGTGGGAGTTCCCTTCGATTCCATTGGCTCTGACGGTTAGAAAGAGATCAGCAAAATCGACCAAGGGGGGCCAGAGATATGGAAAATCCACCCAAATGACCCCAGAGGTGTTTGTTTTGTGCTAAATCTCTCTAAAAAGGTAAAATTTCACTTGTTTTGCATCAATCTTGATACAGGGTACTTATTATATGTTGTACTTTGGATTGCTAAAGCTTTTAGTGTACCATCCCATCATTCAAAGGTGGGTTTCACTATAAGTAATTAATTTTTTTGGACGGACAAAATAATTTGCATTTTTTTAATGTGTTCAATCTGAATTTACTTTAAAATAAAAACATCTATATTGATTCTGACACTTCTACATCCAACTCACAGGTGTAACCTTGCTTTGAGAAAAAAGATTATTCATTTAACCCTTTTAGAAGGGAAGATATGGTCATTTGTTCTGGGAATGTCATTTTCGAGCCTGAGACCTGAAAAACAGGCTCGGGGCTTATTAAAGGGGAAATAAATTAACTAGAGCTCACCTATTAACTTGCAGCCTTTTAATTGGGCAACTGGACTAAAGTTTAAGCACTACCTTTTGAGTCAGTTTGGTCAAATTAATCACGATGAAGCTATCTGAGAGCAGGCTTTAAAATACTCCTTTTTCATTTTGTAGTTCTTAATCAGGGTCTGAAATAAAAATATGTCACTGTCTGGCACAGTGGCATGCTGCAGTATACTAGGTACAAAACTAAGGAAAACTTAGTATGTCCTTATTGTTAGATGTATCTAAACTGAAAGCATTACATTCACAGTGAATATTAGTGTTGGCTTTACACCTTGGCTTTCTGGGAGCCCTCTTTTTCGGGATTGGAGGTTGGAATGGTACTGTTGACATGCATGCACAAACATGCAAATAATATACTATCAATATATTTTCATTTATACAGACTTGAATTGAATGACAACTTCAACTTTAAATCAAAATGAATAAAGTTCCAAGGCCAATAGCGCAGCTTTTATACAGTCCTAGCCGTTATGAGCAACTTAAACAACATTTTCCCTGTCCACCAAAGAGCCAACCATTAACCTGCATTTGGCATGTGTCGGGTGCTAATTAGAGACCCTCTGTGTTACCAGTCCATCTAGATTGGAATGTAGAGCCCATCTGTGATAGCAGGTCCTGTTCCCATGACTAATACTGATGTCCAGCAATTTATGTAATTACTGACAAATAAGTATTTAAAAAAATGTTTTATAATGCTGCTTCAGAAGAGAATTTGGATAACAGCCATTCGTTCCCTCAAATGAAGGCAGTGAATTTAATTAATGTATCTCATTAACTTGTAATGATTATAAAGATGCTAAGTACTGCTCCTGAACTAAAATATCTCTTTTCTTGTTTAAACAACTTAATTTGCAGATGTAATGAATGGCTGTTGTATCAGGTGGATGAAAATGTGGCAAATTAATCAGCCTCATTCTGTGCCTTAATTGGGTTTTCACAACACGGTGAATGTGTGTGTGTGTGTGTGTGTGTTTTTTTTTAGGTTGTGGTGATGAATGGCTGTGGCTCCCTCTTCTCGTGTATCGCTGCAGTAATTTGTGACCCTCAAGGTAAGTTCAGACGACACTGACATAAAAACACAATGCTTCCATATCTATACTGAATGAATACAAATATGTCCACTAAAGCAGCTGAAGTTTGTTTGTGTTGCTTTTGTATTTGTTACTTTTATTCATGTATCTTTGCTTTTAAATGAGTGTTTTTAAATGTCATTTCATCAAATGTTTCTTAATGTCTTTCATCTTTCAAAAGCACTTTGAATTGCCTTGTTTTGAAATGTGCTATATAAATACACTTGCCTTTCCTATTGAAAATGTTCATCGTATTAAATATAAAAGCATGGGGTAGTTGTAGTATAATCATATAACCCTAACACTTTTTCCTCAACATGATTATTTAGGCAGCTACATAAATAGCAATTTAAGCCTGAAAAGTGGACCAGTTACTCCAAACGTTCATGGTAAATCAATCACTTGTGTGAATATGTACAATATGAAATTAAAACTTTGATGATCATATCTAGCTATTGGTACATTTCATTCTAATTTAGCAATGAAAATACCCATATGGGTGTTAATGTATTTGTTTTTGTATTTCATATGGTCTTTGTGTTTATTATGTTGCAGATGCCGTTCTCATTTCTACTCCTTTCTACGGTGTTATAACTGAAGATTTACAATTGTATAGTGATGTGAAACTCTTCCATGTCCCTCTCGACTGTGAGGTAAGAAAAGAGAGCCGGATTGACTTGGATTGCTTACTATGTGTTGGTGTTCAACATGTTTGTTGTTGTTACATTACGATATAGATTAAATATACTGTGTCTCACATACTGTATATGATATTGGCATTGCATTAAAGAACATCATGGGATCTTGCGCAGTAAGTTGTATCGTCAGATTTCCAATTGATTATTTTTGTGTTGTGTTCTTTTATTTTTAGGGTGATGGCAAAGACAGTCGGCCCTTCCACCTTACTGTGAGCAAACTAGAAGAAGGTTTAGAGAGGGCTAAACAAGAGGTAAGCTATGATTGCATTTGTGTCGAAGCACTTACCCCGAATGAATATTTAAAGAAACACCAAACCACTCAAACAATGCTTTGTATTTAGAAAAGAACCTTGGATACTCTATGTTTCCTCAGTGATTTGCTTTATTTTTAAAGATGAAAAACACATTTAAATGTATTTAGAAACTACCCATCTCTTTTAGGGTTTAACCATCCAAGCTGTTATCCTGATGAACCCCCACAATCCTCTGGCTGAGATCTACACCCCGGAAGAGATGATTGCCTTCTTGGAGTTTGCCAAAAGGTGTGTTTGCCCCGCTATTATCTCAAGCTCTGGCCTAACACTGTAATCCTCTCGGCAGTCCTTTGGCTCCTTTAAGCACATGGCCAAAAGCACTGCAAACAGTTCCTATTGTTGATTCTTTATTTTACGGCCCGAGAGCTCTGTCCCATGTGTGGAATATCAAGCGCTCTTGATGGAGTTTTATCACCTCTCCTTACCATCAGCATATTTTCAAGTGCAGCCATGAGCAAAGGGGTCTCCTGCATCATCCATTGTTTTCTAAATGATCATGCCAGAGAGATTCCCACCACAGACGCTTGCAGGCACTGAGCTGCTGTAACCATAAACCACAGTGCTTTTACCCTGACGCAGGATGTTGAGGAGACTATTTTACATTTCTGTTGCATTTTCTTTTGTCATAAACAATCATTACTAGTATAAAACCATTTATTAATGCTCCACTATATTCTTTTTTTTTCTTATCTTTCTCTCCATGTTTTCCCTCTTTAGAAATGAGCTCCACACTATCGTGGACGAAGTGTACATGCTGTCGGTCTTTGATGAATCTGTCGCCTTTCACAGCGTCCTCAGTATAGACAGGTACTTCATGAACCTAACCTCTGCATGATTACTCTATTACACACTTAATCATAAAGACTGTGGCCGAAGACAGCCTCTTAACTGCTAACGGTGTGCACTTATTTTAGTTTGCCCGACCCACAGAGGACACACGTAATGTGGGGGATGACCAAGGTACGTACTGTGCTGGGCTGCATGCGAGTGTGACATTGTGAGACTTTGATATCCCTGCTCACAGCACAGGGACGTCTCAGACTTTCTTCAGTGGGTTTTTAGCTCTCGGCGTTCTTTTTTCATTCACACCTCTTGCCGTTTTCTAGGACTTTGCTTTGGCAGGATTCAGAATCGGCACTCTGTACACTGAGAACAGAGACCTGGTGGAGGCTTTGGCTCAGCTGGGCTCCTTCCACGGTATCTCTGGAACCACACAGCGCCAGGTAGCTCAACTGCTTCAGGACAGAGGTATGGATCCAAGATTCACATGTGCTTTTGGTGAATGATATCTTAATGAGCAAAGTATCTAGTTACGTCCCAGGTTGAAGGTGTTTTGGAGCTTGTCCAATGAGAACAGAAACTGAGCAATACGATAACACATTGTAGTCACATTATATATTACCATAGGTTCTTTATCATAGCCATTCACCCTCACTATTTATCATAAGCAAGACATTTTGTTTGTTAACACATGATAAGCAAGGCAGTATCATTGCTGTCTCTTATGTTTAGAGACTTTCTATCACCGTGACCTCTCATGGAAGAGAACATTGGGCCAGTGTTAACTCGTATCAGCTGTCTGCCGTCAGCTCTGCGCAACTATAGAGATAAGGTTTATTTCAATACACATATAGATAGAAATGAGTTCAAACATTACTTATCACTTTTGTAAACACATTTATCAAGATAATAAACAAAATGCTCACCCTCGCTCTGACTATTGTTTTCACACTCTCTTCTTTTCCTATTGTAAAAGTGTCCTTGTTTATGATTTATAATTCAATGACATCTGCTGTTGCCTCCATATGTCTACATGTGTATTATGAAATTGGTGAATAAAGGTAAAAAAAAAGACATGTGTGTAACCCCTTTTGGTAAAGATGAGTTGTAATTCACACTTATATAATCAGCTGTCCTTGTACAAAGCGGCTTGTTTGTTAACATTCCTAAATCCGTTCATTTTGGAAACAAGCTTTTCAATAATTCAAATGTGCTGTATAGCGGTTTTCATTCTTCCTCCAGATATCACCCGCTTTCGTGGCTTCCTTTTGATATGACAGGAGCACAGCAGGGTTCTGCTGCACAAAGACTTGTTCCATTTAATTCACACCCACCTATTGTCACTCCCGTGTTTCAGAGTGGATCAGCGAGGAATTTCTACCGAAGAACAGGTGCAGACTGAAAGCCGCTCACAGCTACCTGACAGGAGAGCTGCAGAGTATGGGCGTCCCCTACCTGGACCGACCTGCTGCGCTCTACGTCTGGGCTGACCTCAGAAAGGTACCGAGACGAATGCCACGCTAAGATGTCTTCAGTTCTTACTCCGACTCTATTGTATGTGCGACCTGTACTGTAGATATGATGTGTCACTTTTGTCTCTTCTTTTCTGTAGTACCTCAGAGAGCCGTCATTTGAGGAGGAGCTTTCCCTGTGGAGGCGTTTCCTCCAACATAAGGTGGTGTTGAGCGCTGGTCAGGCCTTCTACTGTTCAACACCCGGCTGGTTCCGCATTGTCTTCTCCGACCAACAGCACCACCTTCAGCTCGGTGAGTCTGTAGTTTAATATGCCCTCTTAATTGTTCATCTTCTATAAATGTAGTTTTATATCCCCAAAGCCCACACATCCTTTGGCTGCTCCGCCTTTCAGCTTGCAGCAGCTGATAGCTGGAATATCATACAAAAAACCTTGAAGATGGACACCTTTATCTCCCCCCGCTCCGTCAGGGACACTATTACAAACACACTGGTGCACACATGCAGCTGCTTCGCCTGATGCTCACTACCAATGTCTTCACCTCTCCTATAGTATGCATTACCATGAATGAATGATTGAATGGATGAATGTTCTATATTATTGTAATGACTGATTGAACTCCAGCAGTATTATTTTAGATATGTTATATGTTTAACTGCTATGCCTGCCATCTCTGCTCTGTGTCATCGTGTTGTCTCCTGGGTTCTGTTTTGCTCGGAGCCTTTCTTTTTATGTTCTTCCTCCCAACCCCCATCCCCTCAGGTAGCCTTTTGCCTCCTGTCAGGTCCTCATTGAAAATAAGAATTTGCTCTTAATTGATTTTCCTGGCTAAATAAAGGTTCTACTGCTATATCTTGAAATCTATTTTCAAGTTTTTCTGCCTTAAACTTGACATTGATTTTGATGTATTATTTCATTTATTCAGTCTACGGTTAGTGTTATTCCATTTAACCTCCTGCTTTGTTGTCTTGAACTAGGTATTGATTGGATAATAGTAACTGACTTGTTCTGTTAATGTTTTTGCGTTGTGTCAGGTTTGAAGCGAATGAATGCAGCCTTGAGAGAAATTGAAGAAAAAAACATCAGCCCTGATTCCCTCTCTGTCAAAGCGGCCAGTGAGGAGAGCCAACAACCAAAGAGAGAGGACGGTGCAGATTCAGACAATGCTGCAGTTGTCAACTCGACATCATCACCTCAGAGCAAGTCATCGGAGCAGCCCAAGGAGAAGGATAGCTCTGTGCCTGACACAGACCCGCTGGACACGGAGGATTTAGTGTTGCTGGACCGCGAGGCATCAAAGCCCGCGGACAGTCTGGACTCTCTGATTGGCACCCTCAGGAACCAGATCCATTCGTCCGATTGGCTGGAGAAAAACACTCCAGAGCTGTCTGCTGGGGAGGACCCAGAGATTCTTGATGTATTCAAGGCCCTGCTGCAAAGAGCCGGGAATTAAGCTTAGGATAAACATGCACGAACGTAGCTGCCAGCTTTCAAGAGGCAATACTTCACCCTCCTGCGTTTACAGTGAACAGCTTGACACAAACAACTGACTAAAGAGGAGAGAAGAAGAAAAGAAAAGCCAGTAAGGCCAGCATGGAAGGACAGAACAGAGTACTTTCTTTCTGAAACTCGAGGCCTTATATTTGATCTGCTAAGGAAAAACAGCCTTTTGTTATTTGTAATCCACACTGAAACGATTTTAGTCTTTTTACAAATCTAAATGAATGCCAAATGTTAATCAACCAAAATCAGTTATGTTGTACTGTTTAACATTTTGATCGTACTCTCAACTGTACGTCTTTATTATTTGGTGATATGCACTTTATTTTATCTATGCATTTCTTTATAGTTAATGAACTGTGATTAAAGGAATGAATTAGTATGTCTTAAGTTGAATCAATTTTATTTGGATTTCATGTTTTTATTTTTTATTTATATACTATCTTTTTTTGTATGAAAGTTATTTTAGTTTGTGGGCGCCCTTCCGTTGCAACAGAGGCAAGGGAAGTGGGTGGTATGACGAATATGTGAGATATCTGATATCTCACTGTTAGCAACAGCGAGTGGGATTTCCTTAAATGTTTTGTCACGGATGATGACACTCTGACACCCCCACAGACTTTCTACATTTGACATGCTATATTGCGGTTACAGAATATCACTCAAATGTCAAGGGATTTCAACTTCCTTTTTAACATCCATTTATTTATTTATATATCTTTTTTATGTTAGCTATACACAAACGTCTGCTTCCTCCAATATTGAATAGCAGTTGTTGGTGCTTTCACTTTCTGCACAGTGTGAGCTGGTGGGTCGCAGTGGAGAGTTCAGGGGGAATTCAGACGTCTGTCTGGGGGAGTTTCCATTGCAGCAGAGGCGGAGTAAACACTGCACGGTTTGATTTGCGAGTTAAGGCGTGTGGTCCTGAGCACTACAAGTAGTGTGCTCTGTTTGTACAGCAGTAACCATCCTATAGTTCCTGAAGTGTTTTACCTGTACACAGACATACTGCACAGTTTTGTTCCTGACACCATTCTGTTTTCTACAGCAACAAAGGTAAGATGGTGCTTCAATTACAATTGACATTATTAAAACTGAGTTACTGTACATCAACTGAATAAGGAGGTTGCTCAACTTCAATGTAATAATAACATATTAATTTCCTCCTGTCTTGTCTGTTTTCCCTGCCAGGGAAAATATGAAGTTTCTGGAGCTGGGGGAGTCCACAAGTCGCTTCAGGTTCTCTCAGTCCTGTGTGGGGTTGGCAGGTTGCCTGTGTGTGAGCTACGCAGTCTGGACACCGTTCTGGCTGAAGGAGAGGGGACTCTGGACAGAGTGGAATAACACTACAAGTGACCAGACAAATCATATAGGTGGCAATGACTTCAGCGGTGAGCATCAAGCATTTACATGTTTGGCATTTTACTCTAGTCAAGAAATGCAATTTGTCATCTGTCCAAATATGTCACTCATGGTTAAGTCCAGTCTGACATACAGTAGCATTGCAGCATGATTACTAAGGGAATATACTTGTCTGTTTTGGAAAGGCACTGATCCTCAGTGTACCTTTTTCTCTACACCTCTGTATCCCGAGAGGATCAACATACAGATCATTTGAGAAATCATGGGTTGCAGAGGAACTTCTCAGTAGCTGTAAACATGTTAGAGCTCGCTCCTGTAGAGCGGTGAATTCCACAAGTTTCTCAAGTCTTGGTTGGAGGCAAATGTGCTGAAATCTTGGTCAGCTAGGATACTATCAGAACCATAACTATAAGAAATAGTATCCCTTGTTAGTTGTATTCCATTGACACTGTTACTAAGCCAGCCCACTTTTTAATTGAATATAATGTGGTCAAAGTCAACCCCCCTCACTTTACAAGCACAAGATCAAATGTACATGGATGTTTAAGTTTCAGGTTAAATGGTAAATATCTGTTTAGCCACTAGAAGAAAAACAAATGTAAATATTATATAAATATATGTAGTAGAGTATAATTGAGACAAGAGACCAAATCAACAACTTGCAAATTATCAATCACAAAACCAGCAGGGCTTTGGAGTAGTGATTCTTGTTACTATTTGATTAGTCATAGGCCATAAGGTGGGTTTAATAATGTCAGTAAATAAACTATGAAATATGTGATATGGGGATGCCCCTTGTAACAGAACATCAAGTGAAACAATCTGCTGGTCATTGTTACAAAAGTAAAATGTCTTCCTTCTTTTTTTTTATGTGCAAATCAGAATTTCAGAAAGAATGTTGCAGTCGGGAAAACTACCTAAACTCTGCATGAACTTTTGTTTTTACCCTCTTGGTTTCACTTTTATGCAGAGCTGTTTCCCTTTTACAACATGTTTCACTTCAACATTCTGCCTATTCATACACTGAACAAAAATATAAACGCAACGCTTTTGTTTTTGCTCCCATTTTTCATGAGATGAACTCAAAGATCTAAAACATTTTCTACATACACAAAATAACCATTTCTCTCAAATATTGTTCACAAATCTGAAAAAATCTGTGCTAGTGAGCACTTCTCCTTTGCCGAGATAATCCATCCCACCTCACAGGTGTGGCATATCAAGATGCTGATTAGACAGCATGATTATTGCACAGGTGTGCCTTAGGCTGGCCACAATAAAAGGCCACTCTGAAACGTGCATTTTTGCTTTATTGGGGGGGTCTGGGGGGATCCGAAAACCAGTCAGTATCTGGTGTGAGGGTTAGGGTTAGGGTTAGGGTTAGGGTAATGTTGTGAATCGAGTGGCCCAAGATGGTGGTGGGGTTATGGTACGGGCAGGCGTATGTTATGGACGATGAACACAGGCCACTCGATTCACAACATTACCCTAACCCTAACCCTAACCCTAACCCTCACACCAGATACTGACTGGTTTTCGGACCCCCCCAGACCCCTCCAATAAAGCAAAAATGCATGTTTCAGAGTGGCCTTTTATTGTGGCCAGCCTAAGGCACACCTGTGCAATAATCATGCTGTCTAATCAGCATCTTGATATGCCACACCTGTGAGGTGGGATGGATTATCTCGGCAAAGGAGAAGTGCTCACTATCACAGATTTTTTCAGATTTGTGAACAATATTTGAGAGAAATGGTTATTTTGTGTATGTAGAAAATGTTTTAGATCTTTGAGTTCATCTCATGAAAAATGGGAGCAAAAACAAAAGTGTTGCGTTTATATTTTTGTTCAGTGTAGTAGAAACGTAAATTAAAGTTATGATCAATCATTACCTTTCTCATTTTGAACTGTGCATTTGTCCTACAGCCCTGGAGGCAGAGAGAGTGTTTGGAGTGCTCTCCTTCCTGATGGCTGTAAGCACGGGAGCTCTGTGTCTGGTGTTTGCCCTCTGCTGGACATCTGAGACGGTGCGCTCCTACTCCAACACTCGCTCTCTCCTAATGGCAGGACAGGCCCTGTACCCCACCACCCTGCTGCTGTTCACCATGGCCTCTACAGGTAACACCATGACACTGCTCAGAACATTTGAAACCTGAGCCACACACCATGTTTTTTTATTCATAATTAGTTGTAATACCTATGTGTTCCTAGTAAAGCAGTAAAACATATCCCCATTTCCATTTAACCTCCAAATAGCCTTTTGGGTTGTGTAGTTCATGTCAAACCTACCTCTCCAGAATGTCTTTCATGTACTCCTCATTTACATACCCTGCAGTGCAGCAGTGTTTTACAGACACTTTTAACTTTCCCTGGAATTGCAGTTCATTATCATACAAACTCTTTTCTAAAGCTCCAGGCACGTAATAATTGACCTTAATGACTTTTTTCTTTTTCCCCCAATGATACTTGATTTGACTCGATTTTCTCCTCTTTCTTTAGGTTTCTTCTTCCTCCTCAGCTGGTCCTTTTTCACCTATCAGCACAGGGAAGAAATCCGTCAGGACTTCTCCAGCCTCGGCTCCTCCTATTGGCTAGGGGCCTTAGGTTGGGTCCTGCTGTTGGTCGTGGAGATAATAGTGTTTATGGCTGAGCAAGCTGTTGTGCCTGACATCCTGCCAGACTTAGAGAAATCTGTGGAGTCCTGGCGGATTTCCTCTCAACTTAAGGCCCCTAAACGCTCTTTCAGCGACGGTTATTACCCTGGAAACAGCATAAGCAACATGACTCCTAATAGCCTTGAGTGGGGTGCAGAAATTAGGATATGACAGAGGAAATGAATGATAATGTGTATGTTACACATTACTAACACAGACTCAATGAGGAACCAGCAATTCACACTCGTGTCTCACTCGCCTGATCGAGCCCCGGCATCAAGCTGAGAGGCCTGTTTGGGAATCATTATTATTATTGATCTATACAACCAGACTGAATATTGATTAACTGTGTTGGGAGTTCAAGTGTTTGCCAGAGGAATTAAGTTGGATTCCTGAAAGTCTTCAGCTTTCTCAAGAGCTGATCATAGCACTGATTCTCCACTTTGTTTCCAGTATTGACTCAAAAGTAAAACACACTAAGGACCAACAATACTGGCTGGTTAACTGGGCGGTAAATGTAAGATGACAATTGTTGTCTGACAAAGTATATGTGTAAACTGGTGCTTGTTGTCCAGGTGTGCTCCCAGGCCAGAATCAGATCCAGCTTTGTTTAGTTTTTTTGTGTCCGATTTATGTTATCAAAACACTCACAAAACATCCAGCTTGTACCTGGACTATTTTTTTTTTTTTAAAGTACTAGTGCTTCAATGTTTCTGTATAAGCTGTCAAGTTGTTGATGTATGTTAAATACACGTATGTTTAACATTAGATTTTTTTTTTTCTTATAAAAGGTAAAACAAAGGTGTTTGCTAATACAACAAATGGAAATATCACTTTAATTATTCCTTATTTTATTATCTATTATCGGTCATATCCTGTGTTGTAGTTTAACTATGCTGATCATGTGCTGTCCTCCACAACTGAATAAAAGTTGGAGACGTTTATTAACGTGTGTCTGTCATAGAGGGTATTATCAGCTCATATGGCTGAGCATGATGGTTGACAGCTTGGCAGTGTTCCTGCATCTGTTTAAGGAGTTGCAAGTGTAGTGGAGCAAAGGTTTTTCCAGCCAGTCCTACATATATCAGCTATTTGAATCACCTACCCAGCACATTTTCAACATAGTTCCAAGCTATGCAGAGCATGTGGACCACCCGACAACAGACTGCCTCCAAAGTCGTTATTTACTTTTCTCTCACACATTTCCTGGAGGAGAGGAAGCACTCTGACGCTGGACGGCTTATGTTTATGTTCTGCACCTGCCAAAGTGGGGGAGAATTAAGTGGCTCTGGCTCTGTTAATTGGGCGTTAATCAGGTGTTGCTCTAATTAAAAGGCAGTTCCGCCCTGTTGGGCCCTGGTAATGAGTTTGTTATTAAATCCACAGAGGATTTTTGTCTTTTTTTCAATTTACCAACAGGGTAGTGCTTAATTGCTGTGTAAATGAGGGGAATGTCCTTGAAGGTCGTCTTGCATCGGCACTCGATCCATGAGCAGAATGGTTCTAAAGAGCTTCCTCACCCAAACTTCAAACCTATTCAGTTCAATGTGTGTTCACCACTTTAGTCCAGCTGTGCCTCTCAGCAGTGACTGTTATTTTTAATTCAATGCTAAATCCTAAAAGAATCCTCTTTAAGCCTAATTTGTTAAATTAAGAGAATATGTGTGCCACTTTCTTTCTGAAATAAAAGTACTTTTGAAAAGTATTTCCTTTTCATCTAAATTATTTCACCCCCCCCCTTGAGGGTGTTGTCTTGGCCTTTGAAAGCATGCAGTCTTTTATGGCTGCCAGTCTGTCATAAAGAAACTCTCAATTTATCCCTTCCACCACCACAAACGCTGCTCTTTCACCTTCCCGAGAAAAACGACCAAAGGTTGAGAATGCCTTCAGAGAAAGACGGGCGGAATCAATGTGGAGATAGAAAGAAAAAGATAGTGAGATGTTTAGGCACAAAAGATGAAATGACAGATGAATGGTAGAAGATGTTAGGCACAGATATACAGGGGGCCTGATAGACACAGAGAGATTGTAGCTACTGATTGTTGAAGGGCATTTTCTACAGCGACATCAATCAGAAGATGGCAGCAAGATTGAGGTTGGCCGCCAGCGATTTCTGCCCGCAGACAGCAGCATCTGTAGAACACAACCTGGGATAAACCACTGCTCTTCATATCAATTAGAGATCAATTATACAGCCATGTTCTACCAATTACAGCACTGACACTATCTCATCCCCCAGTATAATGCATGTGCTTCTCTTTGCTCCTGTATGCTAGTGTTCATTGAGATATATAAATACATTTGCTTGCTAAAATGGTGAAGCATCCTGAATTTGATTTGTGTTGTGCTGTAACATTTATTTTGTGGTAAAGAAAGCAAGCTGTTGTTTTCAGCTTTACCTTTTGGTGGTGCTGGTGTAACATCTTTTGCTTTACTTCTTGCAATGAAATCCAGTGAAATGTAGGAGACACTGCTCTCATTTGACGAGTAATGAAATCACCAAAAAAAGGAAAGTGTTTGTTTGTGTTTGATTATTATTTGTGAGGTAGACAAAGTGTGATTAATATTCTGTAGCATATTTCAGAGGATTTTGAGCCAGAATGTGTCGGACTACTTAATAAGTCAATTTTTATTTGGCTCGATGTGGGAGCATGATGAATTATGAAATAAAGCGAAAACTTGATGCCTTTTGCAGTTTTATTTCCCTGTGGTTTACATAATTCACTCGGAACATTTGTAACTTTCCTGACAGGTTAATGCTGTTTGGTTCAAAGTCAAAAACGCTGAGGAAATATGCAGAATTGAGGGATGAAGATGAGAGGAGGAATGAATAGGGAACAAAGGGAGAGAGAATATTTGGCATCCCCACTTTTGTTTTTTAAACCCTGTGCCATGGAGCTCTCCCCCATCCTCTCTTACTAAACCCTACCAGTTTGCCTTCGGGGTCAAACGAGGGAAAGATGGTGCTGTGGCATGCCTCCTTCACTAACTGCTCCAGCTCCAACACCTGGAATCTGCAGGCAGCTTCACCTCCTTCTTTTTGCCAACTTCTTCTCTGCTTCGACACAATCTGACTCCACCAGATAAACAACACACTTTATATATCAACATCCCACCACTCCTACAGTAATCCACTGGGTTCACAAATTCACTAGCAACAGACCCAACTCATTTTCATTTCCAACTTGGTCAGGTTAATAACTTGGTCAATCTAATGGTGTCACTCTTCAACGCAAACCCTATACATGACATTTCTCTACAGTCTCAGTGAAAAACTAGGTTAACACTG
This sequence comes from Notothenia rossii, assembly GCF_949606895.1. Classification (NCBI taxonomy): domain Eukaryota; kingdom Metazoa; phylum Chordata; class Actinopteri; order Perciformes; family Nototheniidae; genus Notothenia; species Notothenia rossii. The sequence goes on from NC_136903.1 coordinate 21,455,387, forward strand.
AAAAAAAAAAAAAACCTAGCTTATTTTATCCAAAACACAGTACCTTTGAACTAACACTGGAGCCCCTCAGGGCTGTGTCCTCGGGCCCTTTCTTTACACCATCCACACAAATAACTACAAGCCTCTAACCATCACCACATCTTTCAAATATTCTGATGACTTTGTCATACGTTGACTACTCGTTGACAAAAACTCTGTTAAAGCCTACTGTATAAAAACCTTTACAGTCAATACACCACAACAATATTATAATGACATCTACCTGCAGATAAATGTAAACAAGAAAAGAGAACTGGTAATAAGCATATCAAACACAACCTGCACTGGACTGACCTCCACCCACATTCATTATAAGACATGATCAGAGGAGAAGCTTTAAATATCCCTGAATCATCATAGACAATAAACTCAGTTTTGATCAACACACTGCTGACATGCATTGATGATACCTGGAAGTCTTTTGTTAGTGTTGTGTTGAACCCCTACTGCTCTGTTCACCCTCCATGATAAACATCTCCAACCAAAACAAACTTGCCAACCTCACACACACCGCCTCAAAAAAAATCATATCCCTTCCAACACCCAGTTTATCAGATAAAACCTCAAAGCCTTCACACTGCTAACACTCAGAATATCAATTGAAACTGATCAACCTCAAAACCAACACAGTGTTTTTCCTCAATCTAGTTCAGCGCATTTGAATAGAGAAGAACTTGCATCAACATTTGTTTTTAACCTTCTGCAAAAGCAGCCCTGAACTATCTACCTCAATGATATTGCTGGGAGCTTGAATTGAATGGATGTATTCATGAAGATTCTTTGTACTGCCTATATCTATATGTTGTGGTATATCAATATGTTTCTATGTATTTGCTGTGAAAACAACTATTTCTCTAGGATGATGAATTTGAATATAAATCTAAAAGGATTTGAAATGTCACAAACCAGTTTCATACTGACCCTGAGCTCTATGCGGCAATGTGTGGTGTCAGATTTTGATGGACTTTGTACCTTTTTTCTGTCACCGCCAGCTCTCTATAGCCCTGAATGTTCTGATTTAGTCAAAATCAGAGTGTGACCACTGCAGTATTGTGCTCTCCACTGCCTTGTCATCAGTTTAAGTGGACACCCTTTGAAAATGGAAAAGTCAGGAAATTTGATATCTGCAGTTCTACAATCTCAGAAAAAGCAGACCGAGGGAGGCAGACAGAGAGGATGTTGGAAGAATACACCTTGTGTCCTTCAGTAGTCTTTTTTTGCAGGGACCAGGTCCATCTCGCCTGTAGAATCTGCAATGAGCCGTTACTCTTTGTGACTGACATCCCACCCGGACCCCACTGCTGATTACGTTTGCTCAGCAGTACTGAGTGCGAGGAGGCAGACAGAAAAACGGAGAGACAGAACTTACTTCAGGGAATGAAGAGTTTCTTGATTATCCATGCACTTACATTCATCCATTTGATTTCGAGACTGCAGGTGTTTTTGCATAGTCAAAGTCTCTCTGCTGTCTCTGGTACTTACATTTTTGTGTCTTTGAGTTCAGTCTCCCTGTGTGTGTACCATATCTGCCCTCCGGTGCCCTTGTTCGTAAGTGGAGTCGTCTCGGACATCTCAGTCCAGACAATGAAGCTGTAGTCCCATTCTCGTCACTCTATTCATCCCTAGCCAACTGCAGGCGCTCTATTCTCTTATCTCTGTGTGACCAAGGAAATTAAATTACAAATATAATCACTTGGCGCCAGTTTCTTTAACAGTGTGCCTCTGCTTTGCATATAGAGTGTGCTTGCTTTAGAGACACAATGTGTGAAGTTACTTATTGGCCTATTTACGATAATGGGCTCTGCTCTACCAGTGGAGTCACACACACCTTTTCACAATGACAGTGAATGGCACGAGGAAGTGAAGCGAGTGTAGGCTGAGTATAAAAGAGTATAAAAGATGGACAGGGAGACGTAGTTGCAGCCACCTGAGGAAAATCATTTTTGCATGGGTGAATAATCCAAAAAGCAATGATGAGATCTGTGAAAATTAGGAGAAAGATACTGACTGAATGACTGACTCACTCGCTTGCTGACTTACTCGCTCATCTTGGCTGTACGATTATAAATTCAATAGTGTTGTGTGAAAACAAGGCATACATTTCTTTACATGGTTGTTTATGAAAAGTTAATGAACATTTTATTATTTGGTGTATTTCAAAATAATGCAAACCATTTTCAGAGCTAAACACAGTCACTACCTGCTGGTGTGTCTGGGCCTCGTCCACATGTACACATATATCATTCTAAAACGTATATTTCCCTATGTTTTGGCCTTTGCTAAACATCCGAGGCCTCACAGAGTTGTAAGTCATTGAAAAGCGAGCTTTATTAATCTCATGCCATGAATAAATAAGTACAAAATATAAATGTGTCATTGCTATTATGCAGCACTACACCTGCCATTGATAACGAAAAGCAGTTAGGTTTCCAAAATCTCAATTTACTGTTTGCTATAGAGCAAAGTCCATGAGTCAACGAGAGTATGATGATGAATTCCGCATCATTCACACATTCAATGCTGCCAACTGCTATTGTGCAGACAGCTTCCTTTTTAGCTCAAATCTATTCCACACACGTTAGACCATCTGACTGAATAAACAGTCCCCAGCTCTCTTCCTCTCCCTGTTTCTGTCTCTCCTGCAAGTCTTTCACCAAAAGGGAAGGGATGAAAACCTGTGTATATCAGAACTATGTGCTTCCCATGGGAGCCAAAACGCAAGGCTGGGAAAGGAATAGTGAGGAGGAGTGAATGGAAGAATAACATTTGTATCATTGTTATTATGAGAAGGCCATCACACGCCTCCTTTTCCGATTCCCTATTCAGCAAGGAATGAACTTGCTTATGCAGAGACTGTTATACTTGTTGTACAGGCAGACAAGCGAATGCAAAACTGTATCAATGCCTTTGGACCTACACAGTCCCAAAGCACTCGCCAAGCAGGTGGATGGTGTATTTATTTGTGATCTTTATGTATTCAGTGCCAGCTACTCTCCCCTCCAACTACAGGGACCACATGTTTGTCAGTCCCTTCCTGAGGCATCGCCGTGTTCTGCTGCAGTGAACAAACGCCATATGCCCCTCACTTAGGCTCAACAGCTCAATTCCTTCTCAGTGTAGTCCAACCCACAGACAAAGCCTGATTCTGAGAAGAGCTTTGACTTTCCAAGTTACTGTTTTCAAACAATTACTTTAGGCTTACATTGGATCCAGTGCTTAAAACATCCCATAGCGATAGTCCTCCTTGCAACCAGCAGGTTGCCGTGAGAAAGCGGGGTTAAAAAAAATGGCTCCCCGCTGGATCATGTGAATCATTGTGATGACTGGCTGATAAATGGTCTACCACCCAAGTTTTGGCACCAAGAGTAATTTCTCTCTCCAACTGGACTGGCTGCCAAATGACAACAACCTCCCTCACCAAGCCCCCCACTTATACCCAGCATCCCTCACTGCCCCTCCTTTACCTCCTATAATTACTGTACTCTATAAGTCGGGTTTAAGAGCAGCCACTCTAAATCAGCCTTGAATCATTGCATGTTACTCTGGACGCTGTATCCTTGTCTGAGCTCTGGCAGAGATAGTGGAGAGAAGGGCACGGCTGTCCTGGCATATCCTATAATGGACGTTGTAGTTAAAAGCCATGGAAATAATAAGTAGATCTAAGTGAGCGAAAAGTGCTCATTTTGTTTTGTGGGAAGCTGAGATCACAGACAGTTAGGGGGTTAGAGTTGACAGACAACAGCAATACTCTTTTCACACTCCTTGACACATAATGGGAGCGATTTTTCTCTCTACATCTCTCCCTAGTGGCCATGATTTGCTCATTACATTGATGTAGGGTATAAGGGAGGGAGGGGGAAGAGGAAAAGGAAGAATGACCAGTCAAGACACTAATAGTGTGACATTTAGTGCTTCAAATTCACTCTCATTTAGTCTGAAAACTGTATGGATGTAGCCCACTTATTAAGTTGTTTAACAACTTGACAAAGAACAAAGAAATCCTCTCTTCAAGGATGAAATCTTGAGGAATTGTTTGCAAGCTATACCCCTAAGCAGACAAACCTTCTGTGTAAACTTGCACCAGACGGTTTGTGGAAAAAGGACTAATACATGGTTGAATACAAGAGTAATCCAGTGAGCGGATGTTTATCTGACTGGAGGTCCCCTGGCATCAAAGGGACTGCTCCTCGATCAGGGACATCTACATTTAATTAAGACAGAATTAAAGAGCATTGTTATTTTTGATTAAAGGCACTGGTCTTGATTCCCCACTCTACTCTAGTGCTCCTGAATCTAGCTTAGGGTTTAATTTCATTTGGTTTAGTGCGAGTGGATCAACATCCATCTGTATTGCTCAGATGCAGATCCCGCCTCTCGGGGGGCCATACTTTAAACTCCAGCACAATCAATGCAATATGTGCACGTTATTGCCCTGTATGTGCTGTGTCTTGCTATAATAACAGGATTTCTTTAAAGGTTGACACTCATACAGTAGTTGCTGACCCTGATGTTGTTCTGCTTATTGTGTAACTCACCTGACCAGAGAAGATCATTGGAATTGGTCCAAAACCAAAATAACTCTTAAGTGCCTAAGGGAGAGATACTGTTTAATGCAAGACTTGGAAAGAAAAGTAATGCAGACCAAAGACTAGACTATCCAATAAAATGTATATTTGGATGGCTGGACATGGAGGATTCTGCAGTGTCATGCTGTCAGTAGCTTGTGGGTGATGTTGTTTGCAGAAGCTGTGATGTTGTGGCGTGTCTCTGCTCTCTGTTAAAGCTCCATCAGTCAGGATGAGCCGACAACAAACTCAGCAGAGTCATACAGGGTCACACGAGGCCCGGGACAGCATCACTCACCTCAGCTGTCCCCCGGCTGTCAGTGTGTGATTGTAGGCACACTAACCTGTGGTACAGAGGGAGGAAGCACCAGTAATTAATCACTTCATTGGAATAATCACATAATTGATTATTAACCAAACCGGAGGTGAGGGTGAGAGGAGAGGGGCGAGACGAGGGAAACAAGACTTTTAGAAGGAGATGAATGAGAGGGGATATGAGTAGTGGGGTAAGGGGTTCGTTCTGGCAGGAAGCGTTGATGAATAGCTCTGCATTGAAGTCTACCTCTTTGAGTATTAATCTGCCAAATCATGTCTCCGGATGAGGGATAGGTCGGGTGGACAGGGGGAGGCCACTCGCTGAGAATTGTCTGGGCAAGGCTGAAATAGTTGTTGAAGGTGCTATGAAAATGCTATTAAAAATTTGCATACCATATGCTCAATATATTTCACAATACCCAGTTGAAATATGAGAGCGAGATGCCCTCTTTACCTGTAACACAATCACAAAGTTGCCTACATTTTTCATGACATTTCAAAATATCATTCAGCAATTTCAGCCAGTCTATTCAAATGTGGACAATGCTGACATTTTAATCCCAGGGAGGAATATAAAGACGCTGCTGTGGAAATCATTCATTGTCCATCTCTGCTTTCGACACTTTTCCTTAAGCTACCATGTGACTTGAGCTGTCAGGGGGTCTTTTTTGGACCTTTGGCTTACATAGTTCTGCCTGGGAGGCTTGATCTCTTCGCCCCTTTCCTTGTCACAGCCCGCAATCAGCCTTAAGCCCTTTTGTGTTCTCCACTCCGAGCTAAGCCTGTTATCCTGTGAAACTCCTTTACACAAGATCACTACTATATCCCCCTTTTCTGTCTTTCACCTCTCTCACCTTGCCTCTCGTTGCCTTTCTCTGCCTTTCTGTCTCTTTGTTTTACACACACAGACCCAAAAGTAATGACTCTCAAGTTTCTAAAGGATGAATTAGAAGGACTACCGGTACTTTTTATTTGGTTAGTCTTGGTCCTCTGTGTCAACTACACACCAGCACACAATCACAAACACAGAAACACATCCCCTTACAAACAATTGTTCACTCCACTCTCTTCTTCCCCCAGACACATGTTCTGCCCCTGCCAAATTCCTACTCCTCCCTCCCACGGCACTCACCTGCAACACACTAATAAACACACGCACATTGGATGTTGTTTGGATTCATCATATTAGAAAAAACACCCCCTCCCATGGTGCAAAGTGTCAGGTCACTGGTGCATTGCAAACTCCTGTATGTCCTCCTAAACTGCAGCCTCTACTCCCGGAGGGTTTGCTCCTCACATTCATAACACTCTGCCCCATGCCAGGTGGCTGTCTCCACAAGTCCTCTTTCCCATAAATCAGACTGTCTTTGACTTGATCAATAACAAGTCAATTAGTAGGTGCAGAGAGATGAGGGTCTCAGGGGGTCACTGCTTGTTTGTAAGGCAGACATCTGCAGCTCTGTCCCTGTCTGCCACGGAGCTAGGTGTGTCGTTTACCTTGGAAACATGTGGCTACTTGGCTATCATAAATCTAAATATCACCCATAAATAGGCTGGGAACATCTTGCTACAATCCATCATTTGCTTGTTCTTGGATATGTAATGTATCAAACATTGTGCACTCCAAATCTCCCAGCTGTGTCTGATGGATTTGAATAGGCCAAGAAAACAGCACTTTTCATCCCACTAACTTTTCTGTGAATTTGCATTTCAGCATTTGTTGTGATTAAGTACGCTTGTCATAAAGAAGCAAACAAATCTACCTCCGCTGTCTAAGGTCACACTTGACCATATGCACCATCTAAGCTGCAAAGCCTGCCACTATTCATCCTGCTCACATGTTAAGCTGACAAGAGTGGAAGAGACCCAACTGTTGTTTGGTGCCCACTGACTGTGTGTCTAATGACTTAGCCTGCAAATCCAATGCAACAGCAACAGGCTCCTGTGGCGAATACACCAGATTAATCCCCTGGATAATTACAAACAAGAATGATCTTGGGCAAATACTCCCCATACCTACTGAGACATTGCATCTGACGATTCTGTCTAATTAAAACTCATTCAGACTGGTGACGGAGAGAAAGCATTCAGAGAAATAAATGAAATGTGCTGACGTTATGAAGAGAGAAGATCTGCAGATAGAAACTCACAGGGGTGGACCAAAAGATGAGTAACACAATATACACACAATGCAGATGCCTTGGAATAAAAAGAACATACATTTCAATACTTTGTTTGACCTATACATCAACAATTCAGGTATGACCATCTGCTTTGAAAACTCACTTATCAAAATGATAATTTGAAGAGCAACTCTTCACTCTCTAACAGCTAACTCTGCTAATTGGTGTTCACCCTAATGTGACTCATTCATATCGCTGTGTTTGTCATTTTGATTCACAGCAGTCACCCCCTGAATTGCTGGTGCATCAGTCGCAAACACTGAAAGATGTTGTGAAGTGGCAAGGGGGAAAAGTCTCAATAATGCAATAATTAGAATGACAATCATAACAATGACAATCATTATCCTTGCCACAATTAATACTACTTTAAATGTTTTGTTCATTGATTCAAGCTCTTTAAAAATCATCATTTAGTGTGATTCTCGTTTATCAAATATTGCCCAATTCACACCCTTACTACACACGTCTCTTTATACCTGTTGCCTCCACGTACACTATCCAACACGTACAGACTTAATAACTTCTCCTGTCAACAACTCACGCAACCTCTGTCTCTGATGTGACACGTCTCACTGTAATTGTTTTGTCTTGATGTCAGCATCATTATTAAACATTGTGTCTGCTTAAGACATCATAATGTTGTCATTTAAGATTTGAAGATCTCAAAACACACATTCCAAACGTAAGTAAAAGTACTAATACCACATTTGATATACACTGTTAAAATAGAAAAATGGTATACTACTACTAGTAGAAGTAGAAAGTGGAATGAAAACAAGCAAGAATCTAAACGTTGTACTCAGGTAAAGTAATTGAGGTAATCTACTCAGCTACATTCACCACAATTTCATAATTGTTTATTCAGATTCCTAATTTTTAAGTGTAATATTTTAGAAATATTTGTATTACAGGGTTTGTCAGACTTTGTATTTGCTTGTGGGATAAGAAAACAATTATATTATCTGTTGTGTCACTTCACTCAAAGCTTTTTCCCGTTTAACAGTAACTCTCTTTCTTTCAGAGAGAGGCCACCTGGATGAGGTGAGCCTGCAGATGGATATGAGAAAGGGGAGATAAAGTTGACAAAGAAGTGTTCTCTTCTGAGGATTAGTGTGTTGTGGTAAAAAGTTGTTTGTTTGGGTTAGGCTGTTGGATTCTGTGCATACATGTGTTTGCACTTGTGCTTTGGGGTTGACCTTGTTTTCTTAGTTTTTTCTCAACTCAGCTGCCTGTGTCAGGTGTCAGGAGTTGACTGTTGGGATCATTTCAAAGGAAGGGTATAAATACAAGACACAAGGAGCCACACAGGATCCATCCCACTGTATGAGGCCGTCACTCCTGGTAACAGATGCTCCATGCTGTGGCAGACTCTAACGTAGACAGTATATGCACTGTAGTGTGTCAGGCCTGACTCCAGGGCTTCCCTTGTGCACCCATGCAGAGAGGACCCCCAGGGGAGCAGACGCCAGCTGAGACTGAAAAACAAGGTAAGAGCCCAGCTGACACACTTGCATACAGGCTCAGCTGTTTGTCTCAAAGGAGAGTTCAGCATGTCAAGTACACAGAGAGCCAAGAAATGATGGAGTACTGCCAGATACTTTCAAGCCTTCCAGGGACAAAACATAGCAGGAATACGTAAAGATGGATGGACGGAAGATGCTAGGCTATGCACAGTATTGTGCAATGGTAAGATTGTTTTGACTGCTTTATTGTCTGGACTTGTAATGAAACCAATATAGTATTGGGGAGATGAAATAAGGGCTGTTGGTGCAGCAGTATCATTGATCTTACCTGTGCCACATCATAAGAGCATTTGGCTGTAGAAATATGACTCCTAAATTGAACAATGTTGTGTTTGTAATATTTTTCTTATGATCTTTATTCAATATGATGGTTTCTTATTTTCTTTTCCCTCCTGTTTGGTCAATAAATATGTATTATGAAATAAGTTTCCTGTTCCTCCAATCCCCCCCCCGCTTTTAAAATGCCAGTCAGAGGCTCCCGGGGCTCCAATTCTCTCTCCAGCCAAGAAAATGACTAATATAAATGATTGACAGCCTTGCAGGGATAAGGTTGCCCATTTAGCAAACTCGCTGTGTCAAAGAAATAAATTCACAATGGCTCCCTGAGCGATGGGATTGGAGATGAGAGAAATGAAGATTTTTGTGCTGTATCGATCCCCCAATGCTTGTCTCATGCATTTTACACAATATCTAAATGCCACTTATGCTATCACACAGTGCTCTAGGTAGAGGCTCACCACTCTCTGTTCAGTGGGATTTCAGGGTACTTGGTATATGAATTCAAAACAAATCAAGAAAAGCTGTTAGATGGTGTCATGGGCTCAACTCTAAGAAGGCTCTGGGGATGTCTCAGCATCTGAACCTTTAAATCTTTTCTCTGGCATCTGCAGCCATGTGTCCCGTGGACAGCTGGAATAATTTTCGTACATTTGGGATGAATCAAACTAAGCTCTCCTCTCCTCCCCAGGGTCTAAGGTCTAAGTCTCATCATGATGGAGGAGAGTCTGGAGACAGATGGCCCCAGATCCTCCATGCCGGCTGAGCTCCACCATCCCCACTCCAAGTACTCTCAGTGGAAGTTTAAACTGTTTAGGCTCAAGTCAATGGAGAAGGCCCCTCTGCCCAGTGACTCTCAGCCTGAGAAAGGAGCCGTGTTAGGGATCTCACCTCCTGCAGCTCTGAATACAGAGTTAGATAATGACATAAGCCCAGGGAGTGTCATGAAATTATGCCTAGGAGGAAAAAGCAAGGAAAATGTAGAGGGCCCTGGCTGGCGGGTGGACAAGAAGCTACAGGAAATGGACATCCACATGAACCACCTCAGGTAATAAAATGTCCCTTTCAATTAAACTTAACTTAATTTAATTTAAACATATTGTACATGCATGTAGTTTAAAGGTTTTGACAGCTTTGTTTTCCCTCTATAAAGGTGCTTGTGCCGTCTTTGCGGAACGACCCTGAGAAAAGTCAAAGGACCGGCGCACGATGTTCATGGGGATCTGGATGAGGTCAGCAAAGGTTCCCTTCGTAGAATGGGCTGCAAGTTCACAAGCTGGCCAGGTGTACTTCTCAAAGTCTTCAAAGTGGATGTGACAGAGGACACAGAATCTGTCCACCCTCTTTCCTTCTGCCATCGTTGCTGGGTGGTCGCCATACGAGGAGGGGGCTTCTGCAGTTTCTCTAGAACGAGAGTCCCCGAGTGGAAACCTCACTCTAACACCTGTCATCTCTGCTCACCCAGAAAACCTTCATTCCAGCGGACTAGGAGGAAGAGGCGAAAAGCCATTCCCAGAGCCCAAAGTCTGGCAAAAAGAGCCAGGTGGGATAATGGAGACAGCATTGCTGTTGGTGAGAAGAGGGTTCTGAGACCATTTGGAGACCCTCATCATGGCCCTGTGCTCAAGGCATGGAGGAATCCCCGCATACAGAGAGAGCAATGGGTCAGAAACATCACCCACTGCCAGAAAGACCACCTGAACACCAAGCTGATCTCTGAGAAGCTCCCTGTAGACTTCCTCTTTTCTTTCACCTGCCTGGTGTGTGACCACCTGCTCTCTGATCCAGTCCAGTCCCCCTGCGGGCACCTGTTCTGCCACAGCTGTATTATTAAATACATCCACGTTCTGGGGCCTCTCTGCCCAGCCTGCAACTTGACGTGTGCCCCCAATGATCTGACCTCGCCTGCCAAAGCCTTCTTATCAGCCTTACACTCCCTGCCTCTGCTCTGCCCCTGTGGCAAGCAGGTAAGGGTTGACTCATTTAAAGCCCATTGTCAGAGCCATGAGCTGGATGAACAGGATGGAAAACAGCAGACATCCAAACTTGACAGCTACCTGCTCACCAATAAAGGGGGAAGACCCCGTCAGCACCTGCTATCGCTAACACGTCGGGCCCAGAAGCATCGGCTGAGGGATATGAAGAACCAGCTGAAGGCATTTGCAGATAAAGAGGAAGGTGGTGACCTGAAGTCTGTGTGCCAGACTCTCTTTCTGCTTGCACTGAGGTCTGGGAATGAACACCGACAGGCAGACGAGCTAGAGGCCATAATGCAAGGTAAGAGACTATTATAAGGCTTTTGTTTAATGAACCCAAAAACTCTGCAGCCAAGACACACACAAAAGAAAATTATGAAAAGTATTTTCTCTATAATATTTCCGCCTATCTCTAAGGAATACAATCATTTCATAAATAACAATGAGTTATAAAAGTTCACTTTTGAAGAGGGAGAAACATTTTTCTGTGATATTTGATTGAAAAGCATTTCATTATTGTCCACTTTTGATTGAAGCGACACGCTGTTTGACGCTCAACCCCTCCCTGCTTTTTTTTCTTTCTCACTCTCTGCCTGCTTGTCCGTCAGTCTCTCAGTCTCACACTCCCTTTAATGCACAATAACAACTCTTGTGAAGGGGCTGTTAGAATCAAAACAATATCAGCAGCTCTTGTATCTGCAAATTACACAGACAGCACCATTCTTCTCTCAGGGGAATAGAAGCCAGCTGGTGTCTGTTTTCATCTGCAGCCAATACATCACTTTTGCCAGCTTTACTCATTCACCCTCTGTCCCCTTATAACATTTGGAAATTAGGAAATATTGAATTTTCTAATCATGGGCCCGAAGGCTTTTGACAATGATACATTTACATTTGGTTGTTAAATTTGTGATTTTCTCAGTCTTGTAGGACTCGAAATGTGGGATATCAAATGAGGAAATGTTAGATACTCCAGTTATTTTCAAAGCCGTATAAATTAGCTTATACAGTTTGATGTTAAATCATTCTAAATCTATTCCTCTTGCATGTATTGTTTTATTTATTTTACTTTGCCTCTTTGTGTCTGAAACTTGATATTTTTCCCTTTTCTATCTTCACAGGCAGAGGGTTTGGGCTGCATCCTGCTGTGTGCTTGGCCATTCGGGTCAACACCTTCCTGAGCTGCAGCCAGTATCACAAGATGTACCGGACTGTCAAAGCCACCAGTGGCCGCCAGATCTTTCAGCCGCTGCACACCCTGCGAGCTGCAGAGAGGGAGCTTCTCCCTGGCTTCCTCGAGTTTGAATGGCAGCCAGCTCTCAAGAATGTGTCTACATCTTGCAATGTTGGCATTATTAACGGGCTCTCTGGATGGACTTCCTCTGTGGATGACTTCCCAGCTGACACCATCACTCGCCGGTTTCGCTACGATGTGGCTCTGGTGTCAGCAATAAAGGATCTGGAGGAGGACATCATGGAGGGGCTCAGAGAGGCTGGTATGGAAGACAGTACTTGTACCTCAGGCTTCAGTGTCAAGATAAAAGAATCCTGTGATGGCATGGGCGATGTCAGTGAGAAACATGGCGGAGGACCAGCTGTCCCTGAGAAGGCTGTACGTTTTTCTTTTACTGTCATGTCTGTCTCTGTCAAGCCAGACAACGAGGAGAAGGAGGTTACCATTTTCACTGAGCCCAAGCCGAACTCAGAACTGTCATGTAAGCCCCTTTGCCTGATGTTTGTGGATGAGTCAGACCATGAGACACTCACAGCTATCCTGGGGCCTGTAGTTGCCGAGCGTAAGGCAATGAAGGGGAGCAGGCTCATCCTATCATTGGGTGGACTAGCTCGCTCCTTCCGATTCCACTTCAGAGGTACAGGATACGATGAGAAGATGGTGCGTGAGATGGAGGGCCTTGAAGCCTCTGGGTCCACCTATGTCTGCACTCTCTGTGACTCCACCCGGGCAGAGGCCTCTGAAAACATGGTGCTACACTCGGTCACCCGCAATCATGTAGAGAACTTGGATCGCTACGAGATATGGAGAACCAACCCCTTTTCCGAGTCTGTAGACGAGCTGCGGGACAGAGTCAAAGGTGTCTCCGCCAAGCCGTTCATGGAGATGCACCCCACGCTGGATGCGCTACACTGTGACATTGGCAATGCCACAGAGTTCTACAAAATCTTCCAGGACGAGATCGGGGAGGTGTACAAAAAGGTCAACCCCAGTCGGGAGGAGCGGCGCAGCTGGAGGGCAGCCCTGGATAAACAGCTGAGGAAAAAGCTGAAGGTCAAACCGGTCATGAGGATGAATGGGAACTATGCCCGCAGGTTAATGACCCAGGACGCTGTGGATGTGGTGTGTGAGCTGGTGCCCTCAGAGGAGCGGAGGAAAGCCCTCAGGGAGCTTATGAGTATATACGTCCAGATGAAGCCTGTGTGGCGTGCCACCTGCCCTGCCAAAGAGTGCCCCGACCAGCTGTGCCGCTTCAGCTTTAACTCACAGCGCTTTGCAGACCTTCTCTCTTCTACCTTCAAATATAGATACAATGGAAAGATAACCAATTATTTGCACAAGACCCTGGCCCATGTGCCTGAAATCATAGAGAGAGATGGATCCATAGGAGCCTGGGCCAGCGAAGGGAACGAGTCGGCAAACAAACTGTTCAGGCGTTTCCGTAAAATGAATGCTCGTCAGTCAAAGGCCTTTGAGCTTGAGGACGTGTTGAAACATCACTGGCTGTACACTTCCAAATACTTGCAGAAGTTCATGGAAGCTCACAAGGACTCTTCCAAAGCTCTGCAAGCCACCATTGACCCAGTAGAGAGCCAGGATTATGAGGACATGTCTCTGGACATTCTTAAAGTTTGATTTTTTTCTTTCAATGTGAAACTCAAAATGTAATTGACTTCATGATGAGCAGATTTTTTTTTCAACTGCTTCTGTCAATAGAACAAATGTACTTACTACACAAATTCTTTATTTGGAATGAAAAGGGAAAAGAGCTACTTGAAGCAAAGATTTTCTTAATATTTTCATATATTGTGATAGAAGTGTTTGAATATTTAAATCAACATAAACTTTTATTTGATGTAACAATATAAAAAATTAAAAGTTTCTTTCATTCAAACATTCTCATTTCCCACTTAAATCTCCCGCCAATTTCTTTTTGAAGTGTTTTGTTTTAATGGTATTTTACTTTGTTGTATATCTTTTAGCTGTACGTTACCACAGTGCAATTATTACATAGCAGAGAAGTAGCACAGGTTCCTTCTTTCTTGCTCTTAGCAGGAAAGCTCTTTTTTAGCTTCACCATCTGTGAAATATGGCACAGTTTATTGTATTGCAAGGATATGACACATTTATGAATTTATATGGAGAGGATATTTATGGAAACAGATGAAAGTGCTGTAAGTCATGGAGGGAAATTGTGTTAAGAAGACCACATTTGTGGCCACTGTATTAATATATCATTTGAGCTGGAACAAAATGCAATCACAAAGACCCAAATGTTCTTTGTTTCATGAGTGCCCCCTGAAAAAGATTACTTTAGTGCTTTATCGTCGGATCCCTAAGGGGCAGAATAGATGCCAGGTCACTTTGAACCAATTTTGATCTCTTAGTTTTTGCACAGTGCAGGATGGATGATACTTATTCCAATTCCTCACCTAAAATAAAGCATATACTGACCTTTTTGTTGATATAATAAAAATACAGTATGGTCCATTACAAAGCCTAATACCCCATGGAGTTTCCAGCAGGTGGGGATTTTTCTAAAGTTCTGTATAAATCCTGGCTTTTTTTCTCTGCTGATATTTCTTCATTGCCAAGGTTGACAGAGGAGAAGGATGAGCGGGAGCTAGAAAGACTCTATGTGATTTGTTAGCAACTTTATTTGTCTGATTGATTGATTATATTATCTTGTTTGTGCTCTCACAATTTTGAATTTTGACAGGCAATTTTGTTTTCTTATTTGATTGAATGCTTGATTTTATTTGACTGTCATAAGGTTTAACCATGTGACAGCTGTGAAATATTCACATTTCATTCCATAGTTGTCATCTCCCCACAATACCATCCTGTTTCAGATTGCAACGTGTCTCATATTTGTTTTTTTGCAATAATTAATTGCATTTCCAAAGTAATGGATGATGGATGTTTCACAGATTTCCACTTGTTACCTTTAAACCGTCTATTTTCAAATATTTCGTTTCTCCATATTACACTAAATATCAGATATACTGTTTACAGGAGTTGTGGATAGCTTTCAGTGGTGATTTATTGAGCATGTTGTATTATACTGAAGTTCCACCTTGTATTACCTTTTCACTCGTTTAACTGCTGCATTGTCACTGAAGCAGACAACTTTTTTTTGTGTAATTGTTCCAAAGAATGAATAAATAAAGACAAAATCTGACTTGAACTTCTTGAACTTATTTTCTTATCAAACTGTATATATTTAATTATGTTTTTTATTTAAGAATTAAGAATTCAGTTGCATTTAATCGATGAAGTTTCCATTAGTTTCCATTTTTAGTTTCCATTTTTATGTATACAATATAAAAAGCTTAATGCTTATAAGATTTCCTGTCAAACTAAAACATTGTTTGCACCCTCTAAAATATAATGTAATATTATATATAAAATATTTCAATTTAAAGGCATTTCATTGTTTCATTCAGGTTGCCCTATTATTTGATGTTTTTACAGATTTAACTAGCAGTATAGCAGGTATTATTTATCAATAAAAATGTATTTAATCATAATACCAATGTATTAACATCTGGCCCAGGGATGCAGTGTTAATTCAGCCACTTATTTTCGCTGTGGGTCTTGATGAAATACAAAATATAAGCAAACCCACTACAAAAACACTGATACATCAAAATGTTGTGTGATATAAAACAATTGAGAAAAACACATTTGAATGAAACAGGTATGAAGACAGAATTTGAAAACATTTTGTTTATTAAATTGAATACAGATCAGCACATTGGGTATTTTCAGTAATCATAACATAATTGTGAAAATAGTTAGGTTCCATTTGGCCATGGAAGGAATTGTTAGGAATCAAAAGACAACGACACAAATGTACTATAAACTGTGACACAGCTAAAACATCAAACTGGAAACATTGTAGACAGACTTGCTAAAATATTCTGTATTTTTGTCAAACATTGTGAGATTCAGTTTAACATATACAGCTGCTTGGCAGGAAATATCAGGTGTCAATTGTATTGTTTAATCTTTTGACAAAATGATTCATATTGAGGTCAGATCAGCATAATGATTTACTGATAATAAACTAAAATCATCCTGAACAACATACAATTCCTCATCGTGACTATCTACACACATTATACAAAGTATTTAACTCAATCAAAAAGCCTTCTGAAAAAGCTTTTTTTGGCAGGGGACATCTTGATGGTTGGAGGAGTTTTCCTGTCCTTAACCTTCAAGGGGGTGCGCTTCAGAGGCGTGACCTGCCGAGGTGGGGTCATCTCCTGGAAGGGCAGGCCTCCGTGGTCCATGCAGAAATACTTTTTGCTGCCCTCAGAGAGCCTGAGCAGCAGCAGCTCAGACAGCTCCATACACTGGGCATGGACCCAGTGCCCCCCCTCCCCTCTGGAGCAGAATATCATGGCAGGCCGGAAGAGCTCAGTGGAGTAATATGGCTCCCACGTGTTGGGGTTCAGCTGACAGCCAAGGCAGCATTTCATCCAGTAGCCTGTTTGCGATTCGTCTTCCTCATCCTCCTCATTGTAATTACCCTCTTCTCCATCAATGTCCTCCAGTTCGTGAGGCTCACGGCCGAAGTAGAGCTCTTCAGAGTCTTCAAGAGGAGTGGAGTTGTCGTAATCTGTTGACTCCTGGCTGCAGCCCTGGGCTTCTTCGTCCGCTTTTGATTCCCCCTCTGTCTGGAAGCTCACATGATAGAAATAATGCACATCTGCTTGGGATGGCCTTCCCTCAGTAGGTACAGCAAGTATGATGGTTCCCTCCCCAGCACTGCCGCCAAACCAAGTGCGACTTTGCGTGATATCTTGGGTCCACTTAGGTGATTCTAAGGCCTCAAAGGTGATCCCTTTCTCATTCAGAATCACAGTGCTGCACTCCATCCTCTTCTGAGAGTCTGACTGATACCCCCCTAAGATGATATATCTAGTAGGACCAGTACGGCTGATTATGGCACTTGAGATGGATATGCCAGTGTCAATGGTCTCACAGGAAAGCAAGGGGCTGCCTTGCAAAAGCTCGACACGCAGGCGGAAGAGTCGAGGGGGGCGGGAGTCGGAGGAGAGCGAGTGACCGCCGAGGAAGTAGACACAGTCCTCTCTGGCAACGGCTAAATGGAAAGACTGTCCGTCGCTAAGCTCCGGTAAAGTATGGGCAGAGGAGCAACCAAACTCCATGTCAAACAGGAATACCTGAGGAGCACAGTCGACGACGCTGTTCCAGTTCTCTGTGGTGCGCTCTCCTGCTGGCATGTAGGATCTACCCCCAAACAACACACAAGCTGTCTTCCCATGGCTTTGAACCATGCTCATAGTGTGGCCATATCGGGCCCCGGGTACTTCTCCCACCAGTTCCTTCTCTTTGCAGCACAGGGTCAGTTTACGATTGCAGCCACGGCTATCCATGGTCAGCAGGTACAGGCTTGAGGAGATCTCATTATTTGGGGTGCGGCCACCATGTATGAGATAACTCTCTGGAAGCCCATCATAGGGGTCGAGGCGGCAAACAGCAGGGCAGCGCAGTGGTGGAAGGTAGCATGAGTCATTGGAGAAAGAGATGGCCCTCAACTTCATCTCACCAAGTTTAAACCGGACGCCAAACACTCCCGTAGGACACGAGCGCTTGGGCCAGCCTTTCTGGCCAAACAGGAGGATTTCACCATCCAGCTGCAGAAGAGAGAAGCCCTGCTGCAGGAGGCTTGCACAGTTCACTGGAGTTAATGGTTGTAGGGTCATCTTCCGGCAGCTGCCTGCATCAAAACAGCACAGAAACACAGAAACACAACAATAAGTCAGTCAGCTGTTGATTGTTTTCATTCAGGGGATTTCAATTTTACTTCCTGTTTATTACAATAACACCTGGAGAAACATGATCCACATAATCCAGAGGCTAAACATATATAAACAGGGTTACACAGTCATTCATCTAACGTTGTAGACTACAGTTACACAGAACAATTACATTTAGGAAAGATGTGACATGTTTACTCAGGAACGAACCTCAATGATGAAACTATAAGTACTTTTAATAACTAAGAACCTGAATAACAATAACAAGAGCAAGGATGAGTTTTATTTATTTTACATTTGAAATGTTATATTTAAACTGGCCTTTTCTAGGACACATTTGTCCTAACATTTGTTAGGGTTTGGTGATGGCAAAGCACAAACAGTAATGGCACTCCTATACCAACCCTAACAATGTACAGCATGTTAACTCACTGCTGCTGTTACTAGAGCTGTGTGTATGCTGTTACGGGACAACGTACGGTCGCTTCTTAAAATCCTAAAGTCAAACATCAGCATCACTATATAATTAAACACTAAAAAATCTACCTCTTCATGGAGTCAAGTTATTATTTTCAAGCACAAACACTATTTTTACTACGTATGTTTGAAACAGAATATTACAGGGTGTATTTGAATGCAGCATGGGATCCAAACAAACACTCAGAAAACATGTGCATTAGCTATTGGTACAATGTATTCTACCTTTCAATGATGAATAATAAAAAAAGAATGAATATATTTGTTTTCCAATTGATAAGATTATATATATTTTAATTATAATGATTAGTTCATTCTGAGGGCAGTCTTGGATAATCTTCTTTGTTTTCCTTGCTCACTTCAACTGACACATACTATACAACACTTTAATGTCATTTTAGCAGCTTTAACAACAATATAAATAAATACTGCTGTGGTCACTATCAGTCACTTTGACAAAGACAATGTTTGATTTATATTAACTTCAGCAGCATGGTTGCATAGACTTTCTATAGAATAAGTAGCACAATGTAGATTTAAATTGATTTATAATAATAATTGTTAGTTTGCTTACCTTAATGCCAGTGTCAGGATGCCGTGCTTGAGCCCACTTCAGTGTGAATCTTACAATCACAAAGGTTAACCTAACGGCATTTTTATGGAGCCAAACTTTGATAAAGGCAGACAGCGAGAGAGTTTGTGAAGCTTCGTTGCCTCACAAACACTTCCAGATCTTGAGGTTAACAGTCTGTGACTGTTGCTCTCTGGCAGGTGTGCTGCCTGAATGCATTTAGTGTATCACTTCAGAGATCACAGGCTATCAGCTATACTAAAGAAGGTACAGGGTCAAGTCTGTAGAACAATCTCAACCTTTATGATACATTGGGAATTAGCAGTGTATGTTTTCTTTCTTCAGTAGTTCCCAAAGAAAAAGGGATATAATGCTTTGCCACGTTTTTCAAAATGCCTTTCAAAATGATTGCGTAGTGATAAGGTAACTACAAAAGTGAAACTGATATTCATGTTACAATATAGATAACAACTAATGCAGTAAAACATGACAATGATAAATTGTGGAGGAAATGCATGATGAGAAAATGTAATTTTGGAATAAGTCCAAATCATTGCTGCAAGACACACCTCTGATGTGAATATTTTATATCGAGAGGTTGGACACAGAAAAAACAAATACATAGAGAGCCACTAAGTTCATGCTTTCTGGGAAATTAAGTATTTCAGACGGATTTATTCGCTCTAGTTTGTTTCTAAAAAAAAGAATTCTTATAATTTTGGATTATCATTATAATAATTATAAAACCTCATGTAGACACAAAACAAGCAACTGTTTGATTGTGTTTAACTTTCTTGATATCATTACAAATGTTGGGGGAAATTAACATCTGTAATTCCTTAAAATCTTATAATTTATGACACATAGTTTCTAAAACAATTCATATCTGACGGGAAACAATAATTATATATTTTTTTTTTACATACTTAACTTCTTGTGGATAATTGAAATTATTTTTTACCAAACTCATTGGTATTTAAAAGTAAGCTGCGGCCAATCATTTCAAATTGGAACACATGTATTCAAGCAGTGCTTCATGAGAAAATGTGTATTTTCAAATGCAGAGCTTGTTTTATGTGTATACATAAATGACTATTCTGCCATTTAGATATATACTTCTTTGCTCTGCGACTAGCATTAATTGAATAGTTCGTTTTCTATCTGATGTGTGTCCCTTACCCATCATTTTATTTATTTGATCCTCATGGTAAGTCCTTTTACTCCTCGTTTTCGACTGGATTTTAATTGTCATTGACATCAATGAGGACACCATCCTGTAAATATTGTCATACTGCTCCTACAGTATAGCTTACTGAAAAGATCCCCATACACATCGTAACAATTATGGCTATTAGATGCAGCCTGCCTTACACATAAACTCTCTCCTTCAGCGCTGAATGACATGTTGTATGAGGAGTGGGAGTCATTATTCACAAAGTACACTGAACACATTATCATACTAGGATTCTGTTTCCTGAGGGGAAGGTAAAAGAAACATCATTCTTCAACAAGGATAAATACATTCTAGCAGCTGGTTGAGTATGGATTCCCTTTGTGTATGCCTCTGTATTAATACGGATGCCCTACTATAGGTAAAAGCAGATCTCCTATATGAGTGACACCCACACGCCTGAACACATCGAGAAAACCTGAGCTGGAAGCCGCTTATTAGCATAATGTTTTTGTGCACTGAGCAGCTGAGAGAAAACTTGAGGAGTGTGCAAAAACAAAGGCAGAAACCACAAGTGCCTGGAAGACCGTTACAGCTTGAAAACACAAAACAGCAGAGCACCTGTGTGTCTAAACTGATGCTTACAGGGCTGAGTGAAAGAGAAAATAATGTATGAGAAAGGATATAAAGCATCAATTCAGATGTCAGTGGGATATGCAGAATGGATTTCCTTTTTTCTCTTTTTTTCAGAACTGTTCCATCAGTATGAATTCAGCCTTGAAAAAATAAACCTCTGTAGTCACCTCAAGGTATTCACACAAAGCACTGCCTGCTATGCTGCCACAGCTGGGATGGTGCGGAGCGTGAGTAGGAGGCACAACAGTGTGTGGCAGACCCCAGGCCATGCAAGGATTTGTACATAATTGATAGAACAAAGTAATTAGAATCTATGGTAGCACCTGTTTCTGTCCATTGTAATGTATCACTACCTGACTGTTGCTACCCTGAAGCGTGGTTTTGACGGATGACGCAGAGACAGCTCTGATGTTCTGACGATCATTGTGCACTGGTGTTTATCACTATTTAATGTAACGGTAATTGCTCCCCTTGTGGTGATTGGTAGTGGGCGGGACAAGATCCTCCTCTGGTTTGTATTTTTGCGGTACGGTGTGGTCACCTAGACCCCAGTTCCTTTTCTTCAAAGATTATTATTATTTGCAATTTTTAGCCCTTTTAAAACAAATGAAAGCCTAGCGGCAGGCTGGATACGAGGGGATGAGAAAAGGTTATAGCATCAAAGCTCCCAAGATCTGAATTTGTTCATGCCTTCCCAGATTTACTTATAAAATCATTGTCATCACTCATTTGATTATCCTAAAAAATATGTTCAAGCACTACTAAATGCTTAAGTTTTAATACAAACCTTTTTTTCCTAAATATGGCAAATTTGCAAATAACATTAATGTTGAAACATTTTCGTTGTTCTGTTAGGGAACTAGTCTTGGTTATTGATAAAAAATGGCATGTAAGAAGCAAAAGGCGTCGTGCAACAAAGCCACTGATGACCACCTCACTCTAAAGCTCCCTTGAGCTCAATGGAGCGTTAAGTATCTTTCAGCTTGTTGTTTCGGTATTTATGGCATGGAACTTTGATGTTATGCCTAACTCTTATCAATCTTATCAAGCATGAGAAAGGACTTATATACTTTTTCGACATAAAGGCCAATCTATAAATGTTTAAGTAGCCATGGCTGTTGTCATACATACACATCTTATTTCATCCACGTGCATCGTCAGCCCACAGACAGCGTTCAACTCATTTCCGACTTACTGGTAAATATCAAAATCCATGTAGAATATGTTTCCCTCAAAAACGTATTTGGCAAATCAAATCCCTAGGATGGGCATGTAGTGAACAATAGGATTGTTGAACACAAGGTGCCATGCTCAATGTTCCCTTGCTATGAATCCCTCTTCTTTCATCTAGTTCCTATTGTTCTTGGATCCCTGCTTTGCTAAATGTGTTTCTCCTCTGTTGTCCTCTCTCTAGGCAGGTGAGCAGCGTGGTTTGGCTGCCTTGCTGTGGCAGGATGCCAGGCATGCAGGCTGCCTCAGATAACCTGGCATCACACCAGATGCTGGTGGAAACCCTGGAGGTTTTCTGCTGCTCCTTTGAGCTCTTTGAACAGTTCATGGGTTGTGACTGTTATATGTTGAACAGGCAACCTAAAGCCATGTTTCAAGCTGATAAGCTCAGATCTGCTCTCACCCTGCCTCTCCTTTCTCCCAACAGGGAATGCAGTGAGTAGACACAGAATGGCGGCCCTGCAACTTAACTCGCTCCCCGGGGGAGATGGAGGGATCATGAGACAGTGGAGGAAAAGAGCGCTCAGCGTGCACGGGGAGCGTGATGTGACAACAGCAGGACGGCTCTGCGGCTGGATCTCGCATGTGGATCAGGTCGGGGTCAGTAGCTTGTTGATCCTCCGCTGTACCCTGGACCCAGTTTGAAGCTTTGAGTATGAAAACCTGCACAGTTTACAATCAAACTGAATCCACCTCTTTGAATAACCCCTCCTCTCCCTCACCTGTCTCAGTGCTTTCTTCCTTTATATCCACCTGTCTACTTCAGTTTATCTCCGCAGTCCTCCCTATTGCAGCAAGCCTCGATTTTCTTTAAGCAAATGGTCAGAGTGTTTCAGCGCAGGGGAGTTTACTTCAGATGTGTACACTGAAGCATGAACAGGACCTAAGGCAATGCCAGCTATTGATTTTACCATGATTTTGATTAGAGGGCTCCCTGTTGCAATCAATACTATACATCAGTGAACTGCACAGTGAAACTGATGGTCCCAGATAGGGCCCCATATTTGGTTTCCAATTAATCACACTGTTGATTATTTTTTAAGATTAAAAGGCAGTTGAGTGCGCACAAGATCCCTCAGCATAAAAGCCAGTTCAGCCTACTGGGCCCTTGAGTGTCCAAACACAAATCGGACAGTGGATGTTACAACTAAAGTCAATAACACCAATTGACCATCATGATTAAATTGTATGGGCTACTAGACCCTGAACGATAAGAGTATGATGAAAGATATTCCTCTCATACAGCTCTGTTTCACTGAGTGTCTTATTGTAATAAAAGATTACGCTGCCAGTTTGACAGCTAGCACTTGTGGGACTGAAGGCTAGAGTGCTGGAGGTGAGGCTGGAGACCCTTATTTTATTAATTAACTATTTAAATATAGCTGCTATTAATTGGGCAAATAATTTCATCTTGATCATGAGATTCATATGTAAGATGTGAAAACACAAGTACTTTATGTCAGGAACAGGAATATACTGTATAGATCTTGGGGTGGGGGCAACTGAGATCTGGCCTTTTCTTAAGTTGTAGAATTGTATCTTGAAGCTGGAAAATCAACACACACAAATCACTAAGTGCAATGTGAAAGGTGTCCTTCTTGGCGACAAACCCACAGAACTACCGCCCGACTTTGCAGTTCCCGTCAGCTCGGCATATCATTTGAAAAATGTTCAGGTAATTGTTTTAGCTTAACTAAACCAACCTCGTCGATGAAGATGATATCGTACCTATTCAACAAGGGACACAACTACCAATGTTGCTGGTATTTTGTTCACAATATTTATGGTCCACAGTGTAATTGACATTTTATCAAAATATTTTATTCAGAGCTAAACAAACCAAATATAACACTGATGAAACTTATCTGCTGTAATTTGTGGTGCTAATGTTATCATGCTAACATGCTTCACTTTAACAGACATCATTCTGCAGTCAGATGGTACAGTATGAGCATGCTGACATTAGCATTTAGCTCAAAGCACAGCTGAGCCTGTAACAACCTAATACAGTAGAGCTGCTTTTGGGGCTTTACATTTTAGTCTTGTTATAGTTTTGCCAATGAAAAAATGTAACTTTAGGCACTTAACAGTTATTGTGCTGAATGTTTGACCTACAGCTCAGAAAAACATTAAGAGACCACTCCAAATGTTTCTTAAATCTCAATCTCTGCATGTATGGCAGCCATTCCATTCCAGTGTCTCTCGAAATCCAACACAGATAAATGTTGTCAGTAGTTTATAGAATAAAATAAAAAAAATAGTAATTTTACTCAAACACATAGGCTACCCATAATTAGTAAAACCAGAAAAACTGATAATCTTACAGTGGTCTCTTAATTTTTTCCAGAGCTGTACGCAGTAATTTACCATTGAGGAGTTTGATGTTTGTCTTGTTAAAACTCAGATTGGCATATTAAGGGTGGTGTTCCTTGAGAAGAGCATAATGTGATAGAAAATAAGGTTGTTTAATTGCGCGTATGGATCTACATTAACATCAATCCATCCTAATCTTTTTCCGATTAAGCTAGAATTGGAGAGGTAGAATTTTGCCATGCTGTATTGATATGAGGCGTTGAGACGGCAAAAATGCTATTTCACGGAGAATGGTTCTTTTAATTGAGGCTCCGACAGTAAATTACATTCAGTGAGTTATAACAGTTTGTACAATAAAATAATGGAAAACTAAATAAAAGTCAAATGTTTCTGAGTCCATGAAAGTATTCCACAATGCGCCTTTAAAGGCATGTATGTGTCAACCTTTAATTTAGTGGGCTATAGATAATATTAAATGCGTATTATGAGTGATTAAGGAAGTCATTTATCTTTAAATGGTCTGTATTACCATTTGTATGCATAATCAACATGCAGATTGCGTAGCTGTCCTGCTGTTAGAGTTGAAAGTACAGCTTTACTCGTTCTTTATATTCAGCACATCGTCCATAACAAGGCTCTAACCCAGGGGTGCCCACACTTTTTTGGCTGGTGAGCTACTTTTGAAATGACCAGCTCACCGAGGTCTACCAACCAAAAATAAAATCCCAAATTGCAAGGGTTGCTGAATAACACATTTTATTTATACATGGGATAACTACAATAGGGCTGCAACAAACAACTAGTTTGATAATCGATTAATCTATCGATTAATGAAACGATTAATCGACTATTCTGACTATTACTGTATGCCTTGCACAATTTCTCAAACGCTCTTATTTAGCCATCAACTTTTAGATTTAGCTTGAGGTTGTTTTAGGCATGTGGAAACTAACAATGAAGACAATAAAGATGAATATTTGATTCAAAAATACATATATTAAATTAACTTAACAAATTGTGAACAAAATTAACATTCCTTTTTATTTAAATAAAATAAATAATATTTCACATCAAAAGAAACAACAATGTTTTAACAAATCGTATTAAATAATCTGATGACAGAACTCTAAACAGAATAGATAAATAACAACATTTTATTACAAATTAAATGACTCAGTTACCTCTAATCATTAACCCATGTTTGTATAATGTAGTTAACTCCGTGTGTTGCTGCTAGCATACATAACACCTGACGTGGAAAAGTTACTCGTGGATGGGGCTACAGGGCTGCTAGAAGAGTCGAACCCGGTGCATTCCTCCGTCTGGATGTGGTGCACTTTTGCTAAATGTTTAGACAAATTGCTCGTGTTACCGCCCTTACATGCTAAACACTCTTGGCAAGGAGCATTGTCCACCTCAAAGACGGGTAACATTTAACCACACCTTGGAGCGCTTCTCTCCGCCATCTCCTCCGTGTGTTGCTGCATGTAGCAGTAAACTGCCCCGCCCCCTCGCACACAGACGGGAGAGAGTCTGGATTGGAAAGGTCGAAAATACACCGACCATAGACGCATTTGTTTGTCTTTCTGCATGTTAGAAACGAGTTGGCGACACTAAGACTGCGAGATAATGTTTTTGTAGCAATAATACATGACCTTTCTCTTTCTCAACTCGCTACTAACTCGGAGGGAAGTCGCTGTCATATGCCTTGTGAACAATCCGATAATGCCTCTCCACGTTAACTTTCTTTGGCAGAGCGACGCTTGCTTTACAAATAAGGCAAATAACCTTCGAATGGGACATCACAAAAAAATATTCTTCCGCCCATTATGTGTGGAAGTGGTATGTATTTAGCTTTTTGCTCGGTCCCGCACTCATTTTGTTGTTTGTCTCTTTAACTTTAATTTGAGTTTTCCCAGCACTTGACTGATTTTGTATCGCTTTGCATTCTGGGTTAACAGACTGTAAAGCGATAGGTCGCTTTTTCTGTCAATCAAGTAAACTCCTGGCAGGGAGGCCAAAGGAGGAGGGATCAAAACCTGTTTTTTCTATCGGAACTGGATTTTTTTATTTTTATGAATGACTCGCGATCTACCAGCATTGCCGACCGCGGTCGACGTAGTGGGCACCTCTGCTCTAACCTTAATCAACGACTTAAAAGCCTGACAATATTTCTAAGTGTGTCTTGCCCATACATGTTTTGTGTAATGAGGACCTGCTCAATCAGCAGCATGTGTTTGATTTGATGTTGAGTACTTCCCAGTGTGAGGCAGGTAAGGATTGTGGAGGGTGGGAGTTGGCTGCATAATCTCTGCCAAATGGTAGAGTGGTGATTTGGCTGTTGACTCTCTTGCAACTCAGAGATGCTGACATAATGGAATGTCTTACTGTGAACTCCCACCTTGATTAGTATGTGTAATTATAAATATGCTGCCGTTTGCGTAAAAACAGAGTGAAAGGAGGCGTTTCTGGAAAGTGGCTGAGTCTCTTTGACACTGAGCGGCCTGTAATTGCCTCTACCACACGATCAATGACTACTCAGCATTTGGCATCTGGATAAAATCAGCCTGTCGGGATTATTTGGGGAGATTTAAGCCAAGTTTAAGGAGTTATGTCTTATTTCAATAACTTTTAACAAACACTATGCCTGAACAATTATTTACATTTTATACAGGGTTGTCAGACAGCCAAAATGGCAACTTTTAGACACTGAAACAACAACAAATAAAAGGGCAAACATTTTCAGTCAAATTTAAATTTTGCGTGTTGCTTCCTATCTGGCTTGTGCTGACATGAACGTGTGGGTGCATGGACGATGTGTGGAGAACGGAAATGAGCTGCCAGAACAATGATATTTCATTAAGTGTGACACGGTGGACGACAACCAGCGCTGAGTGAGCGATGCCCCATACTCTGACACTAGACTAACATGTCAGAGTTAGACACTTTCCCTCCTCCCTGACACTGTTAATTCCTTCCAATTCCATCCCCTGTCAATTTCCCAGCTCCCCATCTCTGGTTGTGGATGTCAAACATGTAGTGTTGGACTAAAACATTTGAAAAGCTGATTGTCTATTGCTTGTAAACATATTAAATGATTACATCTATTGTACAGTCCTGAGGGGGCTTAAGCGTGCATGCAAGAAATGGTCATGTTGGTGATGTTCAGGACATTTAACGGTGTTTTGCTCTGGGTGTGATGAACACAGAGCTTGGGGTTGTAGTCATTAAATGCAGATGAGTCATACAAATAATGGAGTGATTCTAAAGAACTCTTTAAAATTAAGGAAACATCAGCATCAGTTTTTAAATTGTCTTTGCTTGTCTCTGCTTCTGTTTGTGGTGGCTCTGCGGATGCGGCGACATGGAAGCTATTTTTAAGGTAGACAGCTCATCAAGAGGAGTGACAAGGGAGACTAACAATACACTTCATACTTCAAGGGTAAAAGGTGCATATATTCTGAGTTTACAGTGACACAATCCATCCATGCATCCATCCATTCATCAATCTAAGCACAGCGGTCCAAATGTCCTATTCCCCACTGATGTCCTCCAGCGCTTTCATGGGATCTCCAGAGAGCTCCTCAGCCTGCCACAAATCACTAAGGCAGGCCACCGTGCAAAGCAACCATATTCCAGGAGCTTATATCTCATTTACAGGTGAGCAGTGCTGATGAGAGAACTGTGCTTTGTGGTTCACCTCCGTCTCCAAAACACTTATTGCAGCTGCAAAAACCTTACTGGCGGGGAATCTATTGATCCCTTTTTCCAACACAACACACAAGTGTTTTAGAAAAAAAGAGTCTCAAGCAGTATTTTCTTCTGAAGCAAATAAACACTACAGAGTTGAACATATGTAAAATTCTGAAAGGTGAAAGTTAAAAAGAGTGCAAAAATGCTGCAGTCTTGCCCTGATGTACACAACAATTACTGTCAAAGATGATGTTTTACACCTGCCATCAGATGTATATGATGCCAGCACTCTATACTTTACTGTTTTCTACAGTGTATTTGCTAATTAGCTTATTTAATGACTTCATTAGTAGAACTGGTTGTGTTTAATATTTCATGCTGATTATGGCAAGTTATGCAGCTCAAGAGCCTCTTAAAATAGGGCACCACCACCACCACTTACTGCTTATAAAAAAGACATGTTTTCAAACAATGAGACAAGAAGGGCACTTAATTGTTTATCAGGTGCCATTTCATATTAAATCAACAATCATTTCTAACCAGGTTATTCATAACGGGGATTTAATTAAGCTTTTTAATGGATATTTACTACTATTTGTTAACGTAATGTAAAGTTGTGTTGATGCAGTGTTAGCTTATGAGCTACTGACGACATCTTTCAGCAACAGCATTTAACTTGTGTGAAGGACAATTTCTGGCAACCTTTTTGATGGCACAAAAGTCTTCAAAAAAGAAAGAGGGGTTGGCTGTTTAATTATGATCAACATCATGTCATTGATTGACAAACCAAGGAGAAGGAAGAGTTAGCAGGCAAGCAGGGGGCGGTGGGTGTCAATATTTAATAGTGTTGGCTCCTTCAAATTGATTGAAATCCCTTATTATGAACACAGAGGAGTACATAATCATATAACTTAGCCTGCCTCTGACAGTTGCCTTCTGCTCTCCTTTCAGCCTGCTCTGTCTCGGCCTTCACAATTGCTGCAATGTTTTTATCTGCCTGCTATTATCGGGAGTTTTTCTATTTTCTTTTTTTGTAATGCTTTTTTGTGTATTGCGCTGTTTTTGAAACCTCTTTGCTCTCTTGTGTCTGATATCTGCATTTGGATTCCATTAGCACAGTGACAGAGAGGTGATTACAGCCAAACCAGGTCTTTTAATAGAGATTAGACGTCAACCGTGATGCCTTTCATATGCCTGCCATCACACCATCCCTCAAGTTATTGTCTGGGGCCCTTTTCCTTGAGCTGTTGATATGGCCTGCTGTATGCTCCTGTAATGCTATCTGTATTCCATGCACTTTGCCACGGTGAATATCAGTATTTGACACAACTAATAAGGCCTTTCATTTTGATGGAATTCTCTCTTCTCAGAGAGCTGAAGCCTATGTTTTCTCTCAGTGAGACAGAGCTGTTTGCTTTGGCTGTGGGTGGAGCTGAGAGACAGACTGCGTCAAACAAAAGTGCTGTGTTTGGCAGGCTCTGCAAGCACTCTCTGCCATTAAATCTACTGCTTGCAACGTCCAATGGTGGAGGATTTGAGAAGGTAAAATAATTACTTTGCAAAATCATCATTTCCATGCATGATTTCCTGGTGATACAATTCAATTACATTGACAAGCAACCCTTTCAGTAGCGACTGGAGCCTGATTTAAATTGAACAGCAAGTCAGCTCTCATTTCCACTAATTTGATTGTCACACTCCTGAATTGCGTTTGATGATCTCACAAAACAAAGCCAATGAGATAATCATTTGCAGTGTAATGCCATACTTATTTTATTCTTAAGGAATACAACACATTTGCCATGCAGGTAAGAGAAGCTGTCATTCCAAATCAGGCCGAGCCAGTGAAGCGTCCAACATGAGGATGGAAAAAGCTGGAAAAGGACTTAATGGTTTTGTCTTCCCACATCTCACAATGTGCCAGTCTGAATGCAATTTAGTGTCCTCTGGCGGCAGCCTCCATTACTATGTCGATGTGAGTGATTTTAAGTGAAAGCATTTACATTTCTCTGCACACAATATGCACGAATAATGATTTCATGGGTCCCGTCGGGTGAGAGAAGTAGAAAACAGGATAACTTGTCCTTTATTTGTCATTCTTTGTTGTAGTTGGTTGTGTCCTACCAGGAAGATGGGGCTAAGGATGCACCTGCTTCTGCCACCGGACACAGCTGTAAGTGACCTTCACTACCAGAGGCCCCAGGATGGAGACAAAATGCCACAAAACAACCAATTGCAAAAATTGATCTGGAAGACACAAACGCATAAGGAGATGATCAGAGTGGTGACGATCATGTTGATGATGCAGCTGTAAGACACAACATTTGTCTGTTGTTTTTGCTTTAGCTAAATAACAGACAAAGTTAAGGCTGAGGCTTTTACATGCCCAAACCATATCTGCTTGTCAATATCCAGTAATGTCTCACGGATTGAGTTTAACTACAGTAAACTTTGACCGCTAGATTTGCACGTTACATTGAGTTAGAATTAGCTAACTAGGGCCGAGCTTTGATGGAACAGATAGCCAATCAGTACTGTAATAGAAAAATATTATACTCACTTGCTTACTTTAATAATATCATTGTGTGATTCTCATTTGGTAATGTTTATCTATATTTACTACTTTAACTTATTTTCTAAGCTTGGGAAAATTCCTTATTAAGAAGATTTGTTGCAGTGTTGTTTTACACTCCATGTGTAACTTTCTTGCAAGAAATAAAATGGTGAATGGTTTGATTCTTTATCCACATTTGATAAACCACAAGTACAAATATATAAAAACCTAGCCTATCATCTACCGTTCACTTTAAATAAATGTTCCTCTATTGGTGTATAAAATGTTCCAACAAATTGTTGGTAGATAGTTGAAAGCCACAAGTCTGTTTGAACTTACGAGTGATAAGCTAACTGACAATGCAAGCAGTTGGCAAGTTTGTTAGTTTCGAAAGCTAGCAATTTAGAATTTCTCATAGAAACCTTTATTAAATGAATTTATTAACAATCTTGAGAACAACATGCCAAGGGCATTTGTCTTCAAACTTCATTGTCCACCCTGAGAAAAACAATGGATACCTTTTGCAGTTCCACTTTCTGGAGTGCCAATGGTTTTTTCAATGGAAAATAAATACTGGAAGAAAAAATAAATGCAAGAGACTAAAAATAAATCTTTATTGAAAGGAAACAGAAATGACAAAATAAAGGTCTGTTTGGAGATTTCATGTATTAGACATGTGTGTGCTTGTTGTGTGTGTCATTTGAGAAAGTGTTAGCAGGGTATAGTCGGCTTCTCAGAGTTTGAAACACTGTTATCAATGTTATGTTGCAGTCAGTGTCTTTTTCTAACAAAGACTGTTAACCTGTGAATTGAGGTTACATTTGATGTGAAAGCTAATGTAATTCGATTAGTGTGTTAGCATGTGTTATTAATGCCATGAATTTCCAGTGACTTTTCTAGCATTGTTATTTTACTCCTTTTTAGGTTACACACACTCTATTGTCTGTCATCAGTTTTAGGTGTCACCCTCCGATGCTGTTGTCTTGTGTGTTTTCCTGTACAGTAAGTATTTGTGTATCTGAGGAGAGAAGAAGGGAAAACAAATGGAATGTTTGTGCTAGAAAGATAAACTAAGCACGCGTGACAGGATTTGGCAAGAGATCACACTGCAGAAAATGGGAACACATTTTCTAGCACACATGTTGGTTCACTTTCCATTAAAACATTAGGAAGAATGTGT
Source organism: Notothenia rossii (assembly GCF_949606895.1). Classification (NCBI taxonomy): domain Eukaryota; kingdom Metazoa; phylum Chordata; class Actinopteri; order Perciformes; family Nototheniidae; genus Notothenia; species Notothenia rossii. The sequence goes on from NC_136903.1 coordinate 21,487,112, forward strand.
TCACATTTGCCTACTCACTCTGAAGCGATGCATATTTAATGTCTGCTCCTGTCACCTCACATTTAATTGGTGGATGAAAGCGTGGAGAAAAACCAAAAGCACAAGAACTTTTCAGGATTATGTGAAGACTTCAGAGCATTAGAAAAGAAAACATTTATTTGGCAACGTCTTGTACGATGATTGAGTACAATATGTATGACTCACATCTGAATTGGACAACAAACTTTCTGGAGGTCATCTACATAATTGAAACTATGATTATTATTATTATTATTATTATTATTATTCTATAGCATATTTGACTGGGGAATAATTGTTTAATTAATAACAAAAATACTATACATTAAAGCCAAGTGTTAGGATGAGTTACATTGTTTTTTGTTTTTATTGGTAAAAAAGTGTCTCAACACAGATAAATAGGCTTTAGTACTGCAGGGGTCCCGCAGCACTAAAGCTCTGGCTCATTCTCCCCTCAGGTGGTGCCGCTGCCTGTGGTGGCAGAGAAGTGAGGGCCATGACCACAGCCTTTCAGTTGGTGCTACCCCAACAAGATAGATGAGGATTGAGATAAAAGGGCACCCCCAGCCCCTGTCTGCCTCCACTGCTGTTTGCAGGTGCTAGTGTTTGTGGGGCACCAACAGTAACACCCAGGTGATCAGGCTGAGAGAGAGCACATCAAACAGAGGAGAGACATAGGGCCTCCATCTGCCACAGCTGTTCATTCTTGAGCATTTTTATTCCTTTACTCTTTAGATCAAAATGCAATCCTAATTTGTATTGTGTAACCTTGCTCCTCTGGATATCTGGCATATAAACTGACCTGACACAATGGATACCATGCAACAACTACAAAATAAAGATGATTCTAAACAAAATAATAAAGCTGTAGTAGAGTTGCACATACAAATCAAAAAACTGATGCTTTAAAAAGACACACATCAAAACCTTTTAAAGTTGTTACTTTTCTGGCAGTACAGCAGGATTAGTTATAATGAGCATAATTTCCATGATGGGCTAAAACTGTTGTAGTATTCTAGTAAATAGCGAACCAGCAACATTTCCTACCACTGAGAAACAGTCGGCCTTGGCTTGTCGCAATACTATATTTACCATCCTGATCTAACAAGCAACACGGCCATTTAGCCAGTTAAGCAGGATGTACTGCCAAGCAGACAGCAGCTGGAGAGTACGCAGCGGAAATTGTACAGGCAACATTTGGCATTCACAGGACATTGACAACAAAATATATTTTAGCTTAGCCAAATGGGTTATTGATGAGGACCTTGAGAATATTCAGGAAGAGTTGTGTTTTTGATGAAATAGAGAAAACAAAGGACAGCTGAGGACAGAAGAAGCAGCTGTAAGTTACCTGGCTTGTGTTATTTCAGGTCTCAACACAGGGTAATTTGTCCAGATGGAAACCATAGTGACAGATGATTCACTTTACTTCATCTTCTCACGGTGTCATGTGCCTAATCCCATCCAAGATCCTTTGTTGATGTTTATAATAACACAGACAAACAAGAGCAAATGCTGAACAGTGCCATGGTGGAGAGGATTAGGCTCATTTACTTTAGCAAAAAATAGCAAAACCACAGGAAAAATATCCATTACAGGTAAAAGTTTTACAGAAATGCACGTATAAGCAAAGTTCAGTTGGATTTACTAAAAAATACTAAAATACAATACAATATGGGTTTGAATAAGGTATTGCACCTTAATTACGCTGTTTGCGTATATTTATCTTCAGTTATCTTCAGCTCTTTCAGATATACCTACTTAATTAGTTACATTTACATTTGTGTCAATTCTAGCTTCATAACTGACCTCCTGCTAGATAACAACAATATCACATATTGATTGTTTCATACTTGAGGTTTTGACTAAAGGAAGTCCGATGTTTCAGTTAATTTAGCCTGATGTGAACATTCAAAAATACCTACCGACTAATATCAGTTGCAGCGCATAGAAAACCCATGTTAAGGAAGCAGCGTTTTTCTTCATTGGATAACTCACAGTGCCTCATGCTTTTAAGGTCCTGGCTCACTCTGTTTAAAGTACAGCCTTGAGCTTCAGCTTACGCTGGTAAACACACTTCCAAAATGCTGCAGTCCCACTTGTCCTCCCGTAAGCCAAAAATATTTTATAGCTGATGATCATGATTTTAATAGTTCCCAAGATAATGTGTCAGAAGTAAAACGATGACAGAGATCACAAGAATAATCCTGTGGGACTTGTCTCTTCAAGAGATCCCTGGTGCCAAATGAAAGAACAGATTTGCTTTGTGCAGCAAAGAGAGACAGACTACCGCAAGGTACAAACAGTACTGTGGAGCGCACAGTCAAAGCATGTCATTTGTAATACTAATGCTGAGAAAGTTCTCATTCATAACACTCCGTTCGATGTCTCACTATGGGATGCGCCTCAACGCATATGCACCAGAAGCATCAATCTCATTACGCCAATCCTGATTGGCTGGTGATCTTGACGCCAACGTCAGGGAATCCACCAACCCTATAAGTAGCTTGCGCCACGACGCAGGCGTCATTCAAACACCTCTTCTCGCTTCGGAGCACATCTCGAGAAAGATCAGTAGCTAGCTAGCTTAACGGTCCACAGACTGATATACGAAGCTAACCTTCGGTCGACGGGCGCTCGCCAGCTACTTTTGCTTCGCACGGGAATTTACTGTATTAACACTCCAGTTAATATCAGAATCTACCCTGCCGTTTTTTTCCAACGGATAACGGTAAGGTTTTTGGATTTTTTCCCGCAAACGGTAACACGCCTGTTGCTCGTTTGTCCTTTCTACGCCGCACCAAGGCTAGCTAAGATGGACTCTTCCCTCCCTCACACCAGAGGAGACGGAGTGTCGGAGGCTCGGCTCTGCGGCTGCGGGCTAAAAATATCGAGTACTGACTCACACCAGGTCTGCTCGTCTTGCCTCGGGCTGCAACATGCCCAGGAGGCTATCGACACCCCCGGCGCGTGCGGGCATTGTTCCCGTTTTACCGCCAAAAGCCGCCGCCGGCGTCTAGCGCGCCAAGCTAGCATGCCGGTCCGAGACCTCCCCATGCCTGTAGACTCGCCGGCCGGCGAGCAGGGCATGGTGGCGACCGCCACGGGTGCCGGGTCCCGCGCTGTGTCAAGCTGGGACTCGGTGGCGGCGACAGCCGCGGGAAGGGGGCCCCGTGCTGTGTCAAGCTGGGGCTCCCAACTGGACCTCACCATGGCCTCACCCGCGGAGGATGTCCTGGAGCTGGACTATGAGGAGGAGGAAGAAGAATACGCCTCGGAGTTTCTTCTTTCCGACTCAGACGAAGGCGAAGATGACATCTTCGTCTCGTCTGCCCAGGCTGCCAAGCCTGAGGCCATGTCTACCTCCCCGGGCGGGGACGAGCCACCGCTCCCCCGCCTCAGCATGGACCTGCAGGCCGTGTGTCAACGCGCTGCATCTAAGCTGGACATCCCCTGGCCTGAAGCGGCCAGAGAGCCCTCCAGGTCTAGATACGAGGGAAAGAACTTGCCCCAAGCCGCAAGGCTGACCAGGCAACTTCTCCCCGTATTTCCGGAGCTGCTGGATGAGGTGTCGGTCTCCTGGAGAGACCGCCCCTTCAGCAGCAAGGCCCCAATCCAGGGAGCCTCCTCTCTGGACTGTGAGGGCATGGAGAAGCTCGGGTTACTCCGCATGCCTCCTATGGAGCCGCTTGTGGCAGCCCACCTCCAACCGCGGGTGTCGGCGGCCCCGAGCAGGAACCCCACACTGCCGACAAAGGCGGACCGGTTCCAGTCCGCAATGACTGAACGGGCCTACAAAGCGGCTGCTTTGTCCGCCAGGGCGCTAAATGTCTCCTCCATGCTAACCGCGTACCAAGCGGAGCTGTGCGCGGACATGACGGTGAAGCCTGAACCGGCCGTGTGGGAGGAGATCATGGCGATCACGGATATTTGCCTCCGCGTGCAGCGCTGTGCAGTACAGGCCACAGGAAAATCGCTGGGGATGATGGTGGTGCAGGAGAGAGCCAGATGGCTAAACCTGACAAACCTCCCCGACCGGGAAAAGGAGGACGTGTTGGACATGCCAATCGTCCCTGAGGGCATATTCGGCTCAGCTCTTGCCTCCATGCAACAGCGGTGTGAGGCCAAGAAGAAGGAGGATGAAGCTCTCCAGCTTTGCCTCCCTCGGAAAGCCCAGCCGCCGCCCCCAACGGTCCTGCGACGGAACTTCCCCCAGGCTACCCCGCACTCGGCCCTGTTCAAGGTCCCGAGATGGCAGAAGCCACAGCCCGCCCCCGGTCTCCCACCGAGACGCGAGGCGCGGACGAATTGGCCGAGAAAGTCCCCGGTCCCGGCAGCAGCCACACAGGCACCGCCGACCCAGACTTTCAGTCACCAGGCGAGGAAGAAGAAGAGGGCAGCCTGACAGCCTTCCCTCCCCCCCTCGGGGAAAGGGCTGGAGGTTTCCTGTTCTCTTTCAGCCCTGGATCGTGTTCCACACGTATCCAGCACCCATGTGTTTCCGGGGGACAACCACGCTCCCGCCTTCCCGCCGCCTCGGGTGATGACTGCACGTCATCCTCCAGTTCGCGCCATGAGGGAAGCAGACTTCACAGCACTGGCAGCAGTTCCTGCCAGTCGTTCAAGTCACACAAACACACACAAGGGTCTAAAAATAAAATGTTTGCCACTGTTGCTTCCAGGCTTAAAGCCAAGGGCACAGTCGAAAATATTAAAAAGACAAATAATAATGTCAATAAACAGTCAGGCGACTGCTCCGCTTCTGAGAGTGGCTATGAACGCCTCTCTCGGAATGCGGACGGTGGCCGGGCCTGTGAACGCACCATCACCGCGCGCATGCGCAGTGTCAACCGAGGTTGTCACCCTAGAGCGCCACCGTGTTCAGGGCGCCATAACACAACCAATGCGGTCACAGGGTGCAGACAACAGAGATATGGTGACATCCCCGCTCGCTCTGAGGAGCGAAAGGTGGAAAATGCTCACATGCTCTGCTTGGGTTTTCAAAACGATATCACGGGGCTACAGACTCCAATTCGCTGTCACCCCCCCTCGCTTCTCGGGCATTGTGCAATCACATGCCCGGGGAGCGTCGGCTCACATTCTAGAGCAGGAGATTCTCTCGCTACTAGAAAAGAAAGCCATATCCATCGTACCCTCCAAACGGAGTCAGAGCGGCTTCTATTCCAAATATTTCCTCGTTCCCAAACGGGGAGGGAATGGAATTCGCCCCATCCTAGATTTAAGGGCTCTGAACGGGTATCTCAGAAAATACAAATTCCGGATGCTCACTCACACATCCCTACTGCGTCTCGTGCGTCAGGACGATTGGTTCACATCAATCGACCTGAAAGACGCGTATTTTCACATCCCAGTATATTATCCACACAGGAAATATCTGAGGTTCGCTTTTCAGGGTGTCTGTTACGAGTACAGAGTGCTTCCCTTCGGTCTGTCTCTCAGCCCACGGGTGTTTGTGCGATGTACGGAGGCAGCGATAGCCCCGTTAAGACAACAGGGGATTCGCCTGGCAACCTATTTAGACGACTGGCTCCTTCTGGCACAGTCGGAGCAGGAGGCTATTATGCAGACGAATATCCTCATGAAACACCTGCTCGACCTGGGTTTTGTAATAAACACAGAAAAGAGCATGTTGTCCCCAGCCCAGTCGGTGCTCTTCCTGGGCTTACGCCTGAGCTCGGTGCCCTTCACAGCCCGCCTGTCAGCGGAGAGAGTGAGAGCCTTCAGGGCTTGCCTCGCTCGTTTCCAGCCACGCAAATATGTTCTCTTCAGATCGTGTCTGCGGTTACTGGGGCTCATGGCGTCAGCCATCCTAGTAGTACGTCTGGGCCGCTTACACATGAGGGAATTTCAGCGCTGGGTAGCTGCCCTCAGACTAAACCCCACGCGTCATGGCGCGCGGAGATGGTCACTGTGCACTGCGTAACGGCGCTACGCCACTGGCTGCACCCGACTTTCCTGGTGCGAGGCGTGCCTATGGGTGCTGTCTTATCGCGGAAGGTGGTCACCACGGACGCATGTCTGACGGGCTGGGGGGGCATATACGAAGGTCGACCTGTGAGGGGTCTCTGGAGCAGAGACCTCCAACGGTCACACATAAATTATCTGGAGCTCTTAGCGGTGTTTCTCACCCTAAGACGCTTTCTGCCTTCTCTCAGGGGACATCATGTCCTCGTGAGGACAGACAACACGACCACGATATCGTATATAAACCGCCAAGGGGGTTTGCGTTCTCTACAGTTACACAGGCTGGCACGCAAACTGATCTTATGGAGCTGCGGACGTCTCCTCTCTCTGAGAGCGACACACGTACCGGGAGTGATGAACCTCGGGGCAGATCTGCTGTCCAGAGGTGCACCACTGTACGCAGACTGGACTCTACATCCAACGATTGTGAGTCAGCTGTGGGTGCGTTACGGCCGGGCCGCGGTAGATCTGTTCGCATCAAAAGAAAATGCTCAATGTCAGCTGTTCTTTTCAATGCGCGATCTAAATGCACCGTTAGGCGTGGACGCGCTCGCGCACGTTTGGCCCCCGGTCCTTCTATACGCGTTCCCACCCCTGGCTCTAATTCCTCCAACTCTGGCCAGAGTGAGAGAACAACGCCACACACTGATCCTGATAGCTCCACACTGGCCTGCAATGTACTGGCTGGCGGAGATATATCAGCTGCTGTGCGGACAGCCATGGCAGCTCCCGCTACACAGGGACATTCTATCTCAGGCGGGGGGAATGATTTTTCACCCTCACCCGGAGCACCTGGCGCTATGGGCCTGGCCCGTGAGTGGTATAACCTGAGTACAGTGGGGCTCCCTCAGAAAGTGATAAACACTATTCAGAGTGCAAGGGCTTCCTCCACCAGGTCTCTCTATGACTGTAAGTGGAGGGTGTTTGAGGAGTGGTGTCTTCAAAAGAAACACATCTCTTTTCAATGCCCTGTCGGTGTGATTCTATCATTTCTACAGGATCTGATTGATAAACACAGAGCTTTCTCCACGATCAAAGTGTACCTGGCTGCTATTGCCGCATGCCATGTGGGCTTTGGGGGAAAGACGGCTAGTCAACATCCCTTGGTCTGCCGTTTTATGAAAGGGGCTCGCCGGCTCCTCCCCGTTTCCAGGTCATTGGTGCCCTTGTGGGACTTGACGGTGGTTTTAGATGGGCTCGCTCGAGCTCCATTTGAACCCCTGGAAGACGCTGACATGAAGCACTTGTCACTGAAGACAGTGTTGTTACTGGCTCTGGCATCTGCCAAACGAGTCAGTGATATTCACGCGCTCTCTGTGCATCCTTCGTGTACTCAGTTTGCCCCGGGGCAAACGAGAGTATTGCTGAAGCCCAACCCGGCCTTTGTGCCTAAGGTGGTTGGCTCATGCACTCCCATTGACCTTGAGGCATTTCCTTCACCGCTAGGTTCCTCTGGGGAACAGCGGCCGAATTTGCTTTGCCCGGTTCGTGCTTTGCGCACTTATATGGACAGGTCGAAAGAGTTTCGGTGCAATGACCAACTCTTTGTATCTTGGGCTAACCCTCATAAGGGCAAGCCCGTTACCAGGCAACGGCTCTCCCACTGGATTGTGGAGACGATTGCTCTGGCTTATACGAGTCAGGGTTTGCAGGCACCAACGGGCCTGCGCGCTCATTCTACTCGTGGATTGGCTACATCCTGGGCTTTGTTCAAGGGTGTTTCCATTCAAGACATTTGTGCAGCAGCGAGCTGGTCCTCGCCGCTCACTTTTGTCCGCTTTTACAGGCTAGATGTTTCTGCTCCAAGTGTGGCCCGCGCAGTGCTGGGCCCCGTATTGGGACAGGGTTCTACCTGTTAAGTTCTGTTTTTGTGTTGGTGATTTTCGAGATAAGCATGTCTGGCAATGCGGGAGTCTCAATATCCCATAGTGAGACATCGAACGGAGTGTTATGAATGAGAACTATAGGTTACTTACGTAACCCCAGTTCTCAGAGTAACATGAAGTGAGATGTCTCACCTGACGGCCCTTCTTGCTGAGGCGAAGCGAGAAGAGGTGCTTATTTTGAATGACGCCTGCGTCGTGGCGCAAGCTACTTATAGGGTTGGTGGATTCCCTGACGTTGGCGTCAAGATCACCAGCCAATCAGGATTGGCGTAATGAGATTGATGCTTCTGGTGCATATGCGTTGAGGCGCATCCCATAGTGAGACATCTCACTTCATGTTACTCTGAGAACTGGGGTTACGTAAGTAACCTATAGTTTTCTTCTGGCCTATTTTAGATAGGGATAAAACATTGGTGCCATTCATATTTTATTATTGTACCCTTGCCCAATATGTCTCCATGAACTGCTTGCACCTAGGGTATAATCAGTGAAGGTAGTGGGGATTTGTTTCCCTCTGGCAGGGAGGTATATTTATCCTCCTGTGGGTGTCACTGTTACCACATGTGAGGCACTGAGCATCATCCAATGGTCCCACTGCACTAATGAGTTATGGTAGCGGCTGCATAGAGACCACCACATTTCTGCAACACTGAGCACACATTCAGACACATGGCGTAAACACACATACACACTCCCTATACATACATGTCTGAGCATGCCCTGACTGAGGCCGAGAGCTGAGTTCTCTCCACTCGATGTTTGAGCGTGTTTAGGGGAGCTTTGGCTTTGTTTTGCTCCTAAGACAGAGGCAGACAACCAAACAATCAGTCCAAAATAGCTGCAATAGTAAGTACATTTAGGAGCCATTGTTAGTGAGCTTTGCATTATGGACCGTTTTTGGCTTGTCATGTTACTCAAAACTGTATAAATGCTCTGTGGTGGCTGAGATTCGAACATAGAGGATTTTGGGAATATTTGTTTTTTATCTCCACCTGCTCTCCTTTAAAACGCATCAACATATGTAAGAACCTATGATCATTTGGGATCATGTCTTTATAAGAATACACAGAGAGAGAAAGAGAAATGTTTGGATCTCTAGGAGTAATATCTTTTGGAGTTACCCTCTCCGTCCCTGTGTGGCAGACGGTCACCTTGCCAATACTCAGGACGGCTCCACCTGTCAGGGTTTGCCTTGGGCCCCAGACAGAGCCCTCTGTGGTGGAGGGTGGATTTTGCGGCGGATCAGGGGGATTTACGGGGACAAACAGACTGCCGCTGTATACTTCCATGAATGCTGCCGAAAAGTCAATTTGGTTGTGCTGCTCCTCATCTCTGCTTTACCTGCATGAATCCTGCCGAGGACAGGGACAGTCAGGGAAAGCAACAGACGGAGGGTATTTCAAGTTCAAGCCTGTAGTGATTCTATTCAGCACTTCAAGGTGGTACAAAATATCCGTACTTTTGCTCTTGGCAGATGACTTAGCTATGGAAAGATGCTAATGATGATTATGGTTTTCTTTGTATGCAGTTGATTATGTGATGAACTTGACCTTTGCATACGTGGCGTACGATTTGGTCTTTAACGTGGGATCAAAAGGATTTAGATGGTTGTCGTTGCAATGACATGTGACACAACCTTTTGTTGACCTTGTGCAGCCATGCATGACTCTTTTTCAGAATCACTACACTTGATATCACGGATGTGGGGCAAAGGCACAATCACTATAAGCATCTGCGTTTTCCTCTTACAGAATGAATACAAGGTGACGTAAAAGTTACAGTCTAAGTCTGGCTATATTGCAGAACTGTGGTTATAATAATAATACACTTTATTTATATCTGTCATGCAAGTGCTTTACAGAGAAAGACAGGATACATAAAAATAACAATGAGTGAAAATAAAGAGTCAGGAACATAATTAAAAACAAGTAATAGAAAAACACAGAAAAGAACAAGAAAGAGTTAGATCACAAAACAATAAAACATGGTAGTATAAGTGTAATGACACTAAAAAGACAATGACAAAGCTCACCTGCTCATGTTTAGCAGGTATAATATTTTCCGTCTTAACTATCTTAGTTTATCCTGCTAACATGATCAGCACTAATTTTGAAAGACAGCTGAGGTATATGGGAATGTTAGTTGTTTTTGCAGTCATTTCTCACATGCCTGATGTTGGGCGATGGAAAAGACTGAAAATAACTCTCAGACCAGCATTGCCATCAACACAGCCACTATGCTAATAATCTTCAAAACTATATTTTTAGATTTACAAAAAGTAGTTCTCCCTTGGATTAAAAAGTCAGTGAATAGAATATAAATGCAACTGATGAGTCATTGGAAAGCAGCGCAGCGGAACCGAGTGCAGATGAAACCTTTCAATAGATTTTCAAGCACCTTATGTAACCAGGCTAGAAACGGATTACATGTAACGGTATGACGTAATCAGGATACACAATAAAGGTAAATGTTTTCCCTTACAGTTACATAAAAAAAAGACGTGATGAGATTACTATTAGATTTTTTTTTAATGAGCATATTCTGTTTGTTGTAATAGGAGCACATTTAATGTCTTGTTTGTGAACTCTACTGTTCTGCAGGTTAATCTTTTAATCAGTACGCCGATACTGCCTGATTTTGATTTATAATTTTCACTCTCTGGTTCATTTCTTTTTGTTTTCTAATTCAGTAGATGGAACTATATGTTCATAAAATAGTGTGTGTGAGCTTAACTCTATGCATTGAGTTAACACTGTGCATTTTCCTTTTTAAAATAAAATATGTGGTAGTGTGTTGTTGGTGTATAGGCTACTGCTTGGAAATGCTTAATCAAAGGAAGGTTTTTCTAAAGAACTCATTACTATGTATCTATATACAGTATATATATTGTACCAAATTACTTTTTTTTAAGTAACCCTCCCAACCCTATGAAGCAAATGCAATGACCATGTTGTTGTTGATATTACAATGATCAATACTGTTGATCAGGCATATACATGTCATATTTTAAATTTGCACTGATTCTTTCTTTCCATTTGTGTAGTTAGTGAAGAAAAACACACACTGATTGAGGTGTGTGAAATTGCTTTTGTGTGTACTTCTTTTAGTGTTTGTTAGTGTTAGTGCAAAGCAAAATGAACAAACCTGAAAAAAAGGGGTGGGGGGGGGGGATTGTTACATTCCCACAGTATCCAGCAACTATCCCTGTTGCGACTGTGCCATTGTGAAATAACCACCACATAGAAACCCAGATTGAATGTTAGAGGAAAATGGGTGAGAGCAGGTAATATACTGAGGTAATGAAATGGACAGCTCCCATCACAGAATTGAATTAGGCTCACAATACAACTTCTACCTCCTTACTACCTCTCTCTCAGCACAACACAGAAAACAGAACCATAGTCACATACGATAGCCTTTACAAAGACAGACTTAGGGTTAATTCGCTTAAAAAAATAAAGGTAAATGGAAGGGTGTCTCTGCTGGTGATCATTTGATAATCATTTTGTGGACAAAACCATTTCAGCTTGATGTGCTCCTCTGCAGTTTCTTAGACATATGTTTAATTACACACCACTTCGGCTATTCCCACGACTCTCTGTCATTTAAATTGTCATTTAGGGGGAGATTAAACGACTCATTGCAACTGCAGATGACATTGCTATACGGCATGCCCAATGACACCATCCAGTAACATGCTGCAGTACAAAAAAGCGTAGTTGCTTAAAAAATTCAGCAAATCATTGTCTCCTCAATGCCAGGGAGTTTGTCTAATGTGACACTGCTGTATGTATGTCACATGTTTTCTCTCACAAGTTGAGGCTTTCTTATCAGCCTCAATCTCTGACCTTTCTCCCTGAAGGCTCTCTGCAGGATCAGGACAATCAACACTTATTTCTTTCGGAGCAAAATGAGGAGCAAGGGGAACTTTGACATGATGCCGAGGCTCCTCTGAGTTCACTCATCCCTGCTTTCCCTGTGAGGCCACATGCAGGCAGAGAGCAAGGCACAACAGAGGGAGATATATTGTGTGTTTGGAGGTCAACTATTCCTCCTTTTTTTAATAACCATCTGGTGTCTGGGTATCTCAAACTTACAATATTTATGAAGCCTGTATCTGCTGCAGACAGGATATAAAATGCAATAAATGTTACTTTATTTCCTCTGCACTAATTAGGCCTCGAATCATGACTATCAGCGCGACCCTGCCGAATGAGACTTCTAGGCCTTGCCAGCGTGCTAAGGACAAAAGGAAATTGTGAAATGCATGACTCCTTGCATAATGGGCCCCCTCACAAGCCCTCTTCAGCACACAGCTTCCTGGTGGCCTACAGAAAAAGACAAAAAAAAAAGCAATTTTGTGTTTGGTTTACGGTTGGAGTCTAAGGGCTGAGCGATATGTATCACCAGAGAAACATTTTGTGCTTTGAAACCTCATAGTGGCTGTAGCAGACAGGAAATGAGACAGGGTTTTTCATTTCCCTGTTGCTATCTTCACTCAAACTATATAAGGACCCCTTTGCCACCAGGCCCCCGATTACATCTACCTACTATTCACGTTGCAAAATGAAGACGGCAGTTGTGTAATCAGGAATGTAATCTACATCATGAATTTCATATTCATGGTAAATGGTAGAAAGCAACAGGGTCAACAGCACGGGGGAAAATAAGAGCAGCTGAGATAATTGATTTCACTTTGTGGACCGTCTTGGAGCTGGCGAGATGTGAGAAGGATGGAGTGATTGACACGTCAGTAAGCTGTGAAGATACAAACTGAATGATGGATAGATGTCATCGCACAAGTAACAAGCAAAGCTGTCTGATTTTATCACCTTATTATGTTGTTGCAGCTGGCGGAGGGGCAACATCGCACATTTCTCGCAGTCATTTCCCACTTTCTCTCCTTGCAACGGTGTCTTTCTTTATTTTTTATCAATGCATGTAATTTCTCTATCTATCACTCTTCATTTTTTTGCATACAAGCAGTTTTTATAAGGGGGGTTGCCCTTTAGATATAAAGCCTGCGCCTGTCATTTGCTGTGCAGTTATTTCATATTTACTCCTCCGCTTTGTTCCTTATTTTTCACCTGCTTTTACTTCAACTCACTCTTTAAAACTGCAGGATTTCTCTCCCAAGACACCTCTCATATGCCCTATCCCATTTGTCTCTCTGATTAATATAAAATCTGCTCCCACTTGCCCCACTATTTCACTGGAAATCTAAAACAATTGGTGGCTATTTCATTGGCCTTGGCCTTCATGGATGCATGGGGAATTGAGGAGGGCAAACAAAACCATTTGATCTATTCATTCATCCGCATGGAAATCAATAAGTTGTGTCTCTAAGACGCACCTCCACCATCCAGGCTCACTTTTGTCTTACCAAAGGAACCTCCTGAGTCAGCTGAACAAGTGCAAAGTGGACACAGCCAGGGGCGTTGAATCCCACTGCTGCAATAAACACCGCCATTTGCACAACATTCAAATGATATGATAGCCCATTCAAAGATTTTAGACTATTCCTTGGTAACTCCCCTGTCTTCGAAATGCTGCTGTGAAACAAGATTAGAACGATGTGTGTGAAGAGGAGGAACTGAGTGATAGACTGGCAGCTGTGAAGTTTTACCGGGCTTATTTAGGTAAACAGTAGCAGGTGTGTAGCTAAAACACACCGCATGCTTTTGTTCCCCTTCAAACAAGCCTGGTGGCTTTACCCCAGGCTTTATTGGCTGCTTGTTAACCTTTAACATGGTAATGAAAAGGTTATTCTGCTCATTGTTTTTGTCCCCTCTGATTAATAAGTATACTCTCCTCTATGTTTATTTGCAGAGGACAAGCAGGTGCACTTTCTGTACATGCAATCCGCTTTTGCTATTAACTGTCAGAAGGAGGTGACTGTCATCTCGTCATAGAGAAATGCTGTATTACTGCCCAGCAATATATTTGGTGGATGACATTTTACTATGCAACAGCATAATAAAGTAGTATTATGGGCAGCGGTCTACTGGCCCCCTGAGATGTGGTAATGCTATGAGATGGATGGGTAAATCACTAAGGACAAAGTAGGTATATATTTTCAAGAGGTGATCAAATTGACAGAAAAGGAGGTGGATATACTAGGTATACAGTACCTGCACATACCCTCCACTACATCACTGATTAAAGGGTCATTTAGATTAAGGTATTTGAAGATCAAAGCAAAGCATTTGGCTGCTGAAGAGACAGATATTTTCTTCAGTTGGTGGTGACCAAAACAGAGCTAAACGCTTACACAAAGCATCATTTAAACATAGGTATGTATTATGGAACAGTGGGAAAAAGGTTAGCTGCTTGAAAGGCTGTGAGGTAAATTAATCACTCAAAATGTTGTTTGCAGTATTTAAAGTCTATTAAAAATACATGTATGTTTCTCTGTAGTCTAAGAGGTTTGTCACTACTCAAAGCTGTGTTCAGACTTGAAACTAAACCAGTCCTGAGTCATTCACTTATCTCTGAATAAAGTTTTCAACAAATACTATGAAGTTGTTCCTTATATTTAGCTGCTGCAGGGGAATTGGAATGTCCCATTAAACTTTTTCCCAGATTGCACATCCCCCTTAAAAATACAGTAAATGTGCCCCCATTAGCTGTGCAGAGGGGACATTAACAAGACCATATTTTATATTTCTATCCTAATTTATGTTGCTGCTTCGGGACAACTGACGTGACAGTCACCATTTGGCTGTGGCGTGAAGCATAAAGGGCGTAAAAAAAGCAGAACATTGGCATCAGGGCACATACTGCAGGAAGAGAGGGACACAAAGTGAAATGCTGATTGAAAAGAGGAGAAAATCAATCAAGCAAGTCTGTCTGATTGACAGCTCGCCAAGGTGTTTTCTGTGGAGGTGTCAAGAAGAGCACAATTGCTCTCCCCCATCCTCCCTCTCTCTTTCTGTTTCCCTCTCACTCTCTTCCTGTCTCATCCATCACTTGCCTCTTCACCCATCATCATACTGTCGTCTCCTCCTAAATGTCTCACCAAACTCCCCCAATATCTCTCCCACTTTTATACTACATTGTTCCTCCTCTTCAGCTATCCCTCACACACCCTCCCATTTTCTCTTCCGGTCGCTTACTCATTTTTGTTGCAGGGATGCATTCATTGCCAAACCTTTAAAGCTGAAGACTGAAGCTCCTTTAATCTTGTTGTTCTGCAACCTTCAGAGGAAAAGAAAGAGCGTGTTACCTTTAAACCAATACACCAATCCATCCTTTAAACACAAGCTTTCTCATGACTCAACTCCAGTGAAGCCTCTGGTTTGTGTTATTTGTTTTCATTATACTCTAAAATACATTACAGTGGCAGAATGGACAAAAACGGAGTGGAGGAAAAAAGGCGACTGCTGCAGCTGTACATGTCCCAGCACAGCACCAAGAGGACATGAAGCACGCAGGATAGCTGAAATACGCAAGGCATGGCAAAGCAAATGGCAACACATAAATGAAATAATTCTGTCAACAATGATGGCATCTTTTTCTCTTACAATGTTGCCTCATTCATCTTCAAAAGGGCAAAGTGTTCCTTTTCAATCATTTCTAACATTTTGCTTCTAACTTTTTGAGTGATTATCTGCACTCTCCATCTTTGAAAATGGAAGTGGGCAAACAGGGTTCAGGTATGGTTTCAGAACCTTTTATCACTGAGCTGCCATAGCCATATTTTTAATTACCCCTTGCCTAATTTCTAATTGAAGACACTTTCTTTTTAATCAGCGAAAATTTGGTTTGTTACGGAGAAAGGTTGGATTTTGCTTCAGGTTTAATACGAAAATAGGTTTATCTTTTATTTCTTATGGTTTTTCATTTGTATATGTAATTTGTATTTTAATAGTGATAACAGTTTTCCTTACTGAATCCATAAAGGGAATATAATGCAACAAGAAGTACAAGCTCACACACTATGAATTTAAATGAACATGTATGGCACTGGGAGTACTTGTCGTAGCACAATATAAAAGAGTGCATACAATGATATCATTAAGTTATTTTTTCCTGACACTGCCTGGATAGCAGTTTGCAATTTGACACAATGCTTGCTGAAAAACGTAGTTTCCTAATTGTGTTCTTACACAACTTATTTTCAATAGCAACTATGTTTTGAAGGGAAGGTAATACTGCCTGGATTACATTATGTGTGTCAATGTCGGAGGAAATAATAAAACCTTCGTAGTAAATGTAAGGAAATACTATTTTAACATATGCAAACTAGGAGATAAGTCAGATTCCTCTGCTTTTAAAACGTGTTTTAAAAATAAAAAACGTAAAATAATAGTCCACAAGCAAATGACTACTTCAACCTCTTCTACAGAGTTTACTCTTGGTAAACCTTTATATTGTCTTAAACAATGTCCCTATGCGATACATAATGCTGAGCAAATATGATCTATTTCCAGTTTTATTTTGAAATATAACCACCGTCTTTCATGTCTTCTTTTGACTTTGGTTTTCCCTCCTGTTTTGATCGCATGCTCTGGCCTTATTAGTTTCACCTGGTCCTCATTAGCCCTGCTGCCACCTGTGCACCTGAACTTCATCCCCTCATCTGATTAGTTTATATTTAAGTCCTGGTTTTCTGTTTAGTCCCTGTTCTGTGTGTGTGTGTGTGTGTGTGTGTGTGTGTGTGTGTGTGTGTGTGTGTGTGTGTGTGTGTGTGTGTGTGTGTGTGTGTGTGTGTGTGTGTGTGTGTGTGTGTGTGTGTGTGTGTGTGTGTGTGTGTGTGTGTGTGTGTGTGTGTGTGTGTGTGTGTGTGTGTGTGTGTGTGTGTGTGTGTGTGTGTGTGTGTGTGTGTGTGTGTGTGTGTGTGTGTGTGTGTGTGTGTGTGTGTGTGTGTGTGTGTGTGTGGTGGAGTTCTACCTTGCCTGCTTTAAAGTCATTCCTGTTTATTGTTCCTGATGCCTGCAGTCTCCTACATTTGGGTCCACCTGCTCCACTTTGCAGGACAAAAGGTAAGCTATCTGACAAAGCAAATTAAGGCCACTGTATTTAGGAGAAAGGATTGCACCACTGCTATGCACAGTCCTTTGAAAGAGGGTTTTCAAGCAATATTGTTTTTTAGCATTTGGGTTACGAGTGTCTGCAATCTCTCTAAACAGATATCTGCATATGAATGCAGATACACAATCCTCTCATAGTCTCTCAACTCAAACTATTTTCTTGCATCTTTAGTTGCTTATTTGACTGTGACAAGAGGAAGTCTTGGCCCAGATATCCTCTGGCTTCACCCAAAACCCCAGAAATACTGGCTGTTGCCCTCAGAGCCTAAAGTGCTGTGTGATGATTTAAAAACTGAGTTAGGTGCAAATGCACACAATTTTTTGTTTATGAAACAAAGGATGAGCAGAATATATTTCTTACCTTTTGTCAAGTGACAATTGACGCTTTTGTGGGAAATTATTTGTTTTTATCCAGTCAACATATTTATTTTATTTTATTCACATCCCCATAGCATTTTACAGTTTGGGTTAAATCTAAGACTGTAATTTCCCCACCTGTCTCAGCACCAGAGGGATATTTTCTTTACCGTTGGAATGATTGTGTACAATTGCCATCATACAATTTTACATCTACATCCATTTAAAGCTATTTTAAACCATCTTAGCTGTCAGTAACTACTGTACAATTGAGAGTTTTATTATTAATGCATGCTACGGTGAAAAGGGTGAAAAAATGTTCAGCTTCTTACAGTTTTGTAAGTTTCCCTCAGTCCTTGAAAATGTGTTGAAGGTAAGTTGAGGCAGCTGCTTTGTGTCAGTTACCTCCATAAGAGACTGCACTTTGAGAAGGGGATGGGAATCTGGGAACCAAGCCCTGTTGAAATGACTTGTCAGTCAGTCCACACTTCTGTATTAAAAAGTGCAGAGAAGACATATTGACTCAACTATCCCTGAGTGCCCTTGCTGGCTGGCTTCTAGACAGAGTGAGCCTTGATACTAATTATAATGGGAAGACAAAGTCTCCCCAGCGGGCAAGTAAAGAGAAATAGGAGGATCACTAAAATGATGAATCATGTGTTTTAGTTCCGCAGCTATAAGGAGTTTATTATTTTATCAATCAGTGCTGTGGTCTTTTGGTACTAAAATGAACTGTGTTTATTTGACAATACCATCTTGAGCACTTGGTAATGTTTCCAAAATGGCGTGGAACAAAGATGTTGTAAGATGTCACTGGGCCTTCTAGAGCAGCGGGGCAGACACACTTGGACATGCTTGCAATGTAAACACATGTTGAAGACAGCATATTTAAATTCACAATGTTTTTTTGACCTATGCATCAAAGTATTATTATGGGTTATAGAAAAAAATACACTTCGCTATTCAGTGATGAGATGTTCATACAGAAGAAGTAGAGCTTACAATATTTCTCCCCCAGGAATATTATTTAATTGATTAGATTTTTTTTTAGATAATTTTAAATCAGTTTTGCAATTTAATTCACATTACTTTGTGGGGTTCATTACGTTTCATCTACTGATTAATTTGATGATTGCCTTTTAACTGTTTGCCAACAGCCAAGAAACAGTTATTCAGAATTTGGATCACAAAATGTCATTTTTAAATGTCTCCAACAAGCTCCAACTTGTTAATGAGGTGCTGCTTGGTGGATTTTAAATAGACACAGCCAGGATAGCTGTTTCCCCCTGCTCCCATTCTTTATGCTAAGCTAACTTCCTGACTAACTGTGGTATTGATCTTCTCATCTAACTCTTCACGAAGGGTTACAGAATAAAAATATCAAACTTAATCAAATCACATTTATTCTATATATACATTATATATTTTTATCTTAGCACTACCCTGTCTTAATTATCAACAACTTTACATTCCACTCAAGTAGCTTGGCTCTATTTTTATTACGTAAATACGGTGGCACTGAAGTGCAAGTCAAAACAGCATTTCAGGAAACCCCACAGCATTTCGGAAAACTGAATTTCAACTTATACAGAAAGGGTATTCCTTTAGGGCAGTGGTTCTCAAACTTTTTCTGTCATTCCCCACTTTGAACAGGTGGGCCTTTTCAAGCCCCACCTGTTCCTCATCGCTCCAATAAAATGGTAGGCCAAGCTTAAAATAGTCAAATGTATCGTTCTATACGGAGCACCTAAAGGTTAATGGATAGGAAAAAAAAGTATCTTGCGAGCACAATATATATTCTCTTTTGCACAAAATACTATTTCGTGCAAACGAGAAAGTATTTTGTAAGTTTCTTGTTTGCACGAGAAAGTTACCGGTGCGCCAAGTGGGAAGTGGAGCACATAGGAGACAACTGTTTCATTGCAGACTGTTATATTTACGTTTAGAAATGGCAGTGCATACATTATTTGAGATATATTTCAAACTCGGACTTCATTTAGGGACATTTTGGTTAGAGCTATTTGTTTAAGCACCGGATTCGCAAAACAGAAGAGTCTGTAAACCAGTCTGCTTTGATCTATGAATTCATGTCCGTGACTCTCACAGTATCTGCTGCCCACAGCTGTTTTATAGAAGGAAAACCTCCTTCACTTTATGAAATCTCTGCGACACCAGTGGCCTGTACTGCGAAGCAGGATTTTCTATTTACTATTCATTCATGAAGTAGAACAGCTGAATAGAGATCGAGGCTGCTACGTTTAACCATACACACATCAAACTGCCCGATTATTCCCCCTATTACTCGTTTTATGAAGGAGATGTCCAGTCACCAGGGCGCATGATGTATGTGCAACAAGTCCTCCAACTCATACGACCAAATATGCCGATTGTTCAGGCCCAATTATTACGACCAAATATGTCGTTTGTTCAAGTGCTTATTACGTCCTGCTCCCGTTGAATGCAAACGTTACAGATGGTCGTTTATTCACAAATAACCCTCTCTGTAAAATCCTAAATTGTAGGATAGTTTGGCCATTAAAATACTTTTTGATTAGATTTCTAGGGAGAAGTGTATATTGTACTTTTAGAATCCACGTCCAGTCGATATGTAGGATTTATAGTTTGATAGATTACGAAGATGATTTGAGGTATGCGGCGGCCTCCATGTAAAGTTACGGGTTGAAAACAGTATTTCCGGTCTTGACGTTTTCATAATAAAACCAATGATCAAATGAACATTTAATATTCATTACTAAAACTACAGCCAAATCATCACAGCGCACAAAACCTATTACCGCCGCAGATGTACCAAAAAAGGGAGCGTTTAAAAAAGAAAAGGGGCAGGTCCGCTCAGTGAAACGATAAGAGTTAACCCTTCCGCTGCCTCCTGGTGCTGCAGAGATTTCATGAAGTGAAGGAGGTTTTCCTTCTATAAAACTATAGGTTACTTACGTAACCCCAGTTCTCAGAGTAACATGTAGTGAAATGTCTCACTATGGGATGCGCCTCATCGCGGAGCAAACAGAAGCATCAATCTCATTACGCCAATCCTGATTGGCTGGTGATCTTGACGTCAGCGTCAGGGAATCCACCCACCCTATAAGTAGCTTGCGCCACGTCGCAGCGTCATTCAAAATAAGCACCTCTTCTCGCTTCACCTTAGCAAGGAGGGCCGTCTGGTGAGACATCTCACTTCATGTTACTCTGAGAACTGGGGTTACGTAAGTAACATATAGTTCTCATTCATAACACTCCGTTCGATGTCTCACTATGGGATATTGAAGCTCCCGTATTGCCAGACAAGCTTATCTCCAAAATCACCAAACCAACTAGAACGTAACAGGTAGAGCTCTGACTCAACACGGGGCCCAGCACTGCTCGGGCCACACTAGTAGCAGAGACGTCTAGCCTGTAAAAGCGGACAAAAGTGAGCGGCGAGGACCAGCTCGCTGCTGCACAAATGTCTTGGATGGAAACACCCTTGAACAAAGCCCAGGATGTAGCCAGACCACGAGTCGAATGAGCACGCAGACCCGAAGGTGCCTGCAAACCATGACTCGCATAGGCCAAAGCAATCGCTCCTACAATCCAGTGAGAGAGCCCTTGCTTGGTAACAGGCTTGCCCTTCTGAGGGTTAGCCCAGGATATGAAGAGTTGGTCACTACAACAAAACTCTTTTGACCTGTCCATATAGGTGCGTAAAGCACGAACTGGACAAAGCAAATTTGGCCGCTGTTCCTCAGAGGAACACAGCGGCAGAGGAAATGCCTCAATGTCAATGGGGGTACATGAACCAACCACCTTAGGTATAAAGGCAGGGTTGGGCTTCAGCAACACTCTCGTTTGCCCCGGGGCAAACTGATTGCACGAAGGATGTACAGAGAGCGCATGAATATCACTGACTCGCTTGGCGGATGCCAGGGCCAGTAACAGCACTGTCTTCAGTGACAGTTGCTTCATGTCAGCTCCTTCCAGGGGTTCAAATGGAGGTCGAGTGAGCCCATCTAAAACCACTGCCAAGTCCCATAAGGGCACCAGTGACCTGGAAACAGGGAGGAGCCTGCGAGCCCCTTTCATAAAACGGCAGACCAAAGGATGTTGGCTAGCCATTTTACCCTCAAAGCCCACATGGCATGTAGCAATAGCAGCCAGGTAGACTTTGATCGTGGAGAAAGCTCTGTGTTTATCAATTAGGTCCTGGAGAAATGATAAAATCACCCCAACAGGACATTGAAAAGAGGTGTGCCCTTTTTGAAGGCACCGTTCCTCAAACACCCTCCACTTACAGTCATAGAGAGACCTGGTGGAGGAAGCTCTCGCACTCTGAATAGTGTTTATCACCTTCTGCGGGAGACCCACTGTATTCAGATTGTACCACTCACGGGCCAGGCCCATAGGGCCAGGCGCTCCGGGTGTGGGTGAAAGATCGTCCCCCCCGCCTGAGACAGTATGTCCCTGCGTTGGGGGAGCTGCCACGGCTGTCCGCACAGCAGCTGATAAATCTCCACCAGCCAGTACATTGCAGGCCAGTGCGGAGCTATCAGGATCAGTGTGTGGCGCTGTTCTCTCAGTCTGGCCAGAGTTGGGGGTATCAGAGCCAGGGGTGGGACCGCGTACAGGAGGACTGGAGGCCAAACGTGCGCGAGCGCGTCCACGCCTAATGGTACGTTTAGATCGCGCATTGAAAAGAACAGCTGACAATGAGCATTTTCTTTTGATGCAAACAGATCTACCGCGGCTCCGCCGTAACGCACCCACAGCTGACTCACAACCATTGGATGTAGAGTCCAGTCTGCATACAGTGGCACACCTCTGGACAGCAGGTCTGCCCCGAGGTTCATCACTCCTGGTACGTGCGTCGCTCTCAGAGAGAGGAGACGTCCGCAGCTCCATAACATCAGTTTGCGTGCCAGCATGTGTAACTGGAGAGAACGCAAACCCCCTTGGCGGTTTATATACGATATTGTGGTCGTATTGTCTGTCCTCAAGAGGACATGGTGTCCTCTGAGAAAAGGCAGAAAGCGTTTCAGGGTGAGGAACACCGCTAAAAGCTCCAGGTAATTTATGTGCGACCGTTGGAGGTCTCTGCCCCAGAGACCCCTGTCATGGCCTGGCTCTTGGCCATAACAAAAAGCGTGGGAAGGACAAGAATATGTATATAAAAAGGTATTTATTTGGCAAAACGTAATGTGGCCAAAAAACAAACATAAGGCAAGGCAAAATAAGAATAAGTGCCGCTGCTCTCCGAGGTCCAGTCCTCTGGCGGGGAGAGACCTCGAGGCTCTGGCTCAGGCCTTTTAATCCTCCGGTGCGAGCTGTCAGGTGTCCTCAATCAGTGCGTCAGGTGTCCTCAATCAGTGCGTCAGGTGTCCTCAATCAGTGTGGGCACAAGCAGAGGAGGATCATTAAAGGGCCCTACGCACCACAGGAGACCTCCAAGCAGGGGTCGTCACACCCCCCCCCTTAAAGTCGGTGTCCCCAGGACCACCGGCATAACGCATGAACCCTATCCCAAACAAAAACAAAAAGTCACAGAACACAACAAATATATAGCACCCTCTCTTAGCGAACCCTAATTGTAATATACCAACTTATTACAACGTCTCTGGATGTGACCAAGCCCACCGCAGGAGTAGCACCTCCGGTCGTTGGCACGCCCACAGTCACGAGCCATGTGGCATGGTTTGTTGCAGTTGTAGCACACGTCCTCCGTTTGGTCACAGTCCCTAGCCATATGTCCTTGATCTCCACACCGATAACAGAACATTTCCTTGCCACGTCCTCAACCCCTGCTGCCGCTGCCGCCACGACCACCATCAAAGCCACCGCCACCACCACGACCACTTTGACCAGTGGAGCAATGCTTGGCCTTCTGGTTTCTACGCAACATAGTTTTGGCCATAGCCCGCGAGATCACGCAGGAGGACGTGACCTCTGGCACCACTGTAGAGCTCTCCTCAAACCCAGACTCAATCAGCCCACCATTCACTAAAAATGCCGGAAGAACATCAGCCCAAACTCTGCTACGTGCCAAACCGTTGCCCAGAATAAAATGTATCCCATCGATTGGCAAAGCTGGACGTACACCAACAGCTATTTCACCTTTAACAAGGTCACATTCAATATACACCCTATGAACAGGCATAGGAAGAACTTTTAATCCCATTCCCCAACTCAGAACTGTGTCACCTGTGTCACTTTCATCCGACAACGGCAAAACAGAGTCAACAATATAGGAGTCAAAAGCCCCTGTGTCCCGCAAGATTTTGATTGGAACTCTGACATTACTACCTACCAATGACACCAAGCCGTCTCGTATAAATGGAGTATAAGATGCCAAAACCTCAGATCCACATAAGTGGGATTTAAGCACATCGGCACCACAGCAGCTTTTCACAGGAGCAGCCAACGCAACAGGCCCAACAAAATATCTTCCTCCCTCAGATTTTGCTCTAAGCGCAGGACATTCTTCCTTCCAATGGCCTCTTTCACGACAGTAGTGGCAATCATCGTTATTAACCACATTAGATTTGATCAAACTCGATTTCTCTGGATCCATCCCAACATCCTTCCTATTTCCTTCACAAACAGTTAGTGCCCCAGAGCGCCCTGCGAACCTGCTCTTATGAAGCAACACAAACTCATCAGCTGCCACTGCAGCTCCAGCCGCGGAAGTTACCTTGTGTTCTGTTATGTAAGTAGCAATCCTGTCAGGAAGAATATTTTTGAACTGTTCCAAAATCATGAGTTCACACAAATCGTCAAAAGAAGCGATTTCAAGAGCAATTAACCAACGATTAAAATGAACCGACAAATCCCTCGCCATCTCCACATAGGTTTGACCATGTTTCTGCTCAAAGGACCTAAAACGCTGTCGATAGGCCTCTGGCACCAGTTCATATGCCCTAAGTACCGCCGATTTTATCTTACTATAGCTAGAGCTATCCTCAAAACATAGGGAGGAATATGCAGACTGTGCTTTTCCTGTGAGAACACACTGAAGCATCAGTGCGCAGTCTGCATCAGGCCAATCTCTAGCCCTAGCTACACGTTCAAACAACAAAAAAAAACGTGTCAGGATCACTTTCATTAAAGTGCGGCAACAAGCGCAGATTATTCATGTCAAAACGATGGGAACTGGGCACCTGTTCACCCTGCCCCTCACCATCTCTGAGAATAGACAGGCGATGTCCCTCCAACTCTATCTTGGCTTTCTCAGATTCTTGCCGTATCCGCTCCACTGTGATTTCTTTTTCAATTCCCAACGCATACTTTACTCTGTCATGTTCCAGCTGCAACAACAACAACTCCTTCTGCTGCTCAAAAGAAAGTGCACTAGCCTGAAAAATTGGTTTTGACAAAACCCCCTCTTCCTTTGCAGCAAACACTCCTGTCTCACTCAATGTCGACACTATAGAGTCTTTGATGTTCCCCTTCATCTTCCTATCACGGACAATAGTCACCGAGAAATGCTCAGCAATTAATAGCAGCTGGTCTCTTGAGTGCCAAGAGACTCCTGAGACGGAGCTTCAATAAATGCCTCTACGTCAGCCATATTCATTTGGACCGGGCCCTCACCGGAATACAACACCGAACCTTTTACGCCGAGAGAAGAAAAAAAACAAAAAAAACAAAAACAAACCGGATCAACACCACAACGTTTGCTATGCGTCCAAAGTGGAACAACACTAACTTATTGATTGGAGTTTCCCCACTAACTGTTAACATCCCACTGACTAATCTCCTCCCTAGTCTTCATGCAGTTACTTGTGGTGGGTATTTATGCAATGTAGACCGCTGGCCCAGCAAAGCGACTAGCAGGCTAGCAACACTACTGAGACCACGGCCATGCTCCCAAGCCGAAGCTTCAACCACTTTCTCCGCAACACTACACACCCCGCTCAACAATCCCAAGGGAACCGCCGCTTAACCTGCCAGGGAAAACTCCGCACTGCTCCGCACTGCTCCACATACAACGCACCCGTGTCAACGAGAGACAAAGGAAAAACAAAGCAAACAGCTGATCACGGCTAAGAACAACTGGCAAACCCTGTCCTGAAATCTAATGCAAAACAAATCAAAGCCTCACAAAGTGATCTAATCAATCCCCAAACAAAAATCTGAAATCTAATGTCCTTCCCACAATGAGCCGAAACAAAGAAACCGGCCGCCCTGCACACGCGCTCCCAACAAACTTTATACACGCGCACCAACTCCCAACACAAATCTTACCTATCCGTTGCTGTATCACAGATAAAAGAAGTGGACGAGCCCCCATCTGTCATGGCCTGGCTCTTGGCCATAACAAAAAGCGTGGGAAGGACAAGAATATGTATATAAAAAGGTATTTATTTGGCAAAACATAATGTGGCCAAAAAACAAACATAAGGCAAAATAAGAATAAGTACCGCTGCTCTCCGAGGTCCAGTCCTCTGGCGGGGAGAGACCTCGAGGCTCTGGCTCAGGCCTTTTAATCCTCCGGTGCGAGCTGTCAGGTGTCCTCAATCAGTGCGTCAGGTGTCCTCAATCAGTGCGTCAGGTGTCCTCAATCAGTGTGGGCACAAGCAGAGGAGGATCATTAAAGGGCCCTACACACCACAGGAGACCTCCAAGCAGGGGTCGTCACACCCCTCACAGGTCGACCTCCGTAAATACCTCCCCAGCCCGTCAGACAAGCGTCTGTGGTGACCACCTTCCGCGATAGGACAGCACCCATAGGCACGCCCTGTACTAGAAAAGTCGGGTGCAGCCAGTGGCGCAGTGCCATTACGCATTTCACAGTGACCATCACTCTCCGCGCGCCATGACGCGCGGGGTTTAGTCTGAGGACAGCTACCCAGCGCTGAAACTCCCTCATGTGTAAGCGTCCCAGTCGTACCACCAGGATGGCTGACGCCATGAGCCCCAGTAACCGCAGGCATGATCTGAAGAGAACATATTTGCGCAGCCGAAAATGAGCGAGACAAGCTCTGAAAGCTTTCACTCTTTCCGCTGACAGGCAGGCTGTAAAGGGCACCGAGTTCAGGTGTAGGCCCAGGAAGAGTAGAGTCTGTGCCGGGCACAACATGCTCTTTTCTGTGTTTATTATGAAACCCAGGTCGAGCAGGTGTTTTACGAGGATATTTGTCTGCGTAATAGCCTCCTGTTCCGACTGTGCGAGAAGCAGCCAGTCGTCCAGGTAGGTTGCCAGGCGAATACCCTGTTGTCTTAACGGGGCTATCGCGGCTTCCGTACATCGTACAAACACTCTTGGACTGAGAGACAGACCGAAGGGAAGTACTCGTAACAGATCCCCTGAAAGGTGAACCTCAGATATTTCCTGTGTGGGTAATATACTGGGATGTGGAAATACGCATCTTTCAGATCGACTGATGTGAACCAGTCGTTTTGTCGCACGAGACGTAGCAGAGATGTGTGAGTGAGCATTCTGAATTTGTATCTTTTGAGATAGTTGTTCAGAGCTCTCAAATCCAGTCTTGGCCGAATTCCGTTCCCTCCCCGTTTGGGAACGAGGAAAAACTTGGAATAAAAGCCGCTCTGACTCTGTTCGGCGAGTATTATAGATATAGCCTTCTTTTCTAATAGAGAGAGAATCTCTCGCTCTAGAATATGGGCTGACTCTCCCCGGGCTTGTCAATACAGAATGCCCGAGAAGCGAGGGGGGGTGACAGCGAATTGGAGCCTGTTACTGTCTTAAAAACCCAAGCAGAAGCTGTGAGCATCTTCCACCTTTCGCTCCTTAAAGCGAGCGGAGATGTCACGTCTCTTTCCCTCTGAGTCTCTATTTGTTTTGTTATGGGGCCCTCTAGCGTCTGAACACGGCGGTACCCCAGGTTGACAACCCCAGCCGACACTGCGCATGCGCGTGGCGATGGTGTCTTCACAGCTCCAGCCGGCACTGCGCATACGTGTGGCGCATGCGCAGTGCCTTCACAGACCCGTCTATTATCCGCCTTTTGAGAGAGGCCGTAGCTGCTCGTTAAAGAGGGACAGGCGGCAGACTGTTTATTGTTTTTACTGTTTTTCTTTTCATTTTTTTGGACTGCGCCCTCGGCTTGAAGCCTGGATGCGACAGTGAAAAATGGTTTATTCGAAAACAACGGTATTTGTGACATGTGTTTTTGTGACTTAGGCAGATAGCAGAACTCGCTGTCTCTGGTATTAAGTCCGTTTCCCTTCTGGCGCGAACTTGAGGATGGGGTTGCGGCATCAGTCAAGGTGGCGGGAAGATGGTGGCCTGGTGGCACCCCGAAAACACATCTGGAGCTGGGGAACAGGGAACTTCCAGCTCTGTCACCGAGGAGAGGAGAGGAGGCTGTCAGGCCGCCCGCTTCTTCTTCCTTGACTGGTGACTGAAAATCTGAGTCGGATGTGCCTGAACGGCTGCTGCCGGAACCGGAGATTTTCTCGGCCAGCTCTTCCTCATCTCCTGCCTGGGCTGGGGACTCGGGGCGGGCTGTGGCCTCTGCTGCCTCGGTACCTTGAACCGGGCAGGACGTGAGGCAACTTGGGCGAAGGACTGCCGCGAGACCGTCGCAGGTAGCGGCTGGACCCTTCGGGGGAGACAGAGGTGGAGGGCCTCGTCTTCCTTCTTTTTTGACTCACACCTCCGCTGCATCGAGACTAAAGCGGAGACGAAAGTCAAGTCAGTCAAGTTGCTTCAGCTGATTCAAAATGCTGCAGCTCGTGTACTAACCAGAGTTAGGAAAAGAGACCACATTACTCCTGTTCTGGCTGCCTTACACTGGCTCCCTATAGAACACAGGATAGAATTTAAAATTCTTCTTCTCGCCTACAAAGCCCTTAATGGGCAGGCGCCATCTTACCTTAAAGAACTCATTATACCCTATTGTCCTACTAGGGGATTGCGTTCCAAGAATGCAGGGTTGTTGGTTGTTCCTAGAGTCTCTAAAAGTACAATGGGAGCCAGAGCCTTTTCTTATCAAGCTCCACTTTTGTGGAATCAGCTTCCAGTTTGTGTTCGGACGGCAGACACCCTATCCGTTTTTAAGAGTGCGCTTAAGACCTTCCTTTTTGATAAAGCTTATAGTTAGGGCTGATTAGATTCAGCCCCTAGTTTTGCTGATATAGGCTTAGTTTCTCGGGGGACATCTTACTTCTTCCTTCTCTCTGTCTATACCTGTGTACTCTCATGTTCCGAATAACCCAGCTTCCCCAAATTTCTTTCTTTTTGGTGTCTATATACGCCGGGATCCGGAGTCATGGATGATCCTGCGGTCCTGTGTCGTGGATCGCGAGTCCTGGATCTTGAGTCGTGGCTGTGGTCCTGGATCATAAGTCCTGGATGGATATACTCGTGGATTCATCTTCCTATTATACACATATGCATTTCCAAACATTTGGACTACCTATGTTGCAAATGTATTATCTTTTCAATTTACACACGGCATCTATTGCACGTCTGTCCGTCCTGGGAGAGGGATCCCTCCTCTGTTGCTCTCCCTGAGGTTTCTCCCATTTTTCTCCCATAGGCGGTCGGCAGTGAGGGTACGTTGAGTGCCCTGGCGGACAATGCTGCGGCTTTATAGGCCCGTTCCGTCATCGCTGACTGGAATCGGTCTGCCTTCACCGGTAGCGTGGGGTTCCTGCTTGGTGTCGGAGCCAGCCTCGGTTGGAGGTGGGCTGCCACCAGCGGTTCCATGGGAGGTATGCAGAGCAGGCCGAGCCTCTCCATACTGTCACAGTCCAGGGAGGAGGCACCCTGGATTGGGGCCTTATTACTGAAGGGGCGGTCTCTCCACGAGACCGACACCTCGTCCAGCATCTCCGGGAAGACTGGAAGGAGCTGCCTCTTTGTCCTCGCTGCTTCCCCTCGTAGCGAGACCTGGAGGTCTCCTTGGCCATCTCAGGCCATGGGATGTCCAGCCTGGACGCGGCGCGTTGACACACGGCCTGCAGGTCCATGCTCAGACAGGACGAAGCTGGTGCGCTACCGCCCGGGAGAGCAGCCATCGCTCCCGGCTTTGCAGCCTGAGCTGATGACACGAAGATATCATCTTCTTGCTCATCCGAGTCGGACAGGAGGAACTCAGAGGGCATCCTCTTCGTCCTCCATGTAGTCCAACTCCAGGACATCCTCTGCGGGCGAGACCATGGTGAGGTCCAGTTGGGAGCCCCAGCTTGACACAGCGCGGGGCTTCGCTCTCGCGGCTGTTGCCGCCACCGGGCCCCAGCCTGACACGGCGCGGGGCTCCGGTTCAGGGGCTGCCGCTGTTATTGAGCCCCAGCCTGACACAGCGCGGGGCTCAATTTCTGCGGCGGACGCCCCCATGTCTTCATTGTCGGCCGGCGAAACAGCGGACATGAGGGGGTCCTGTCCCGACAAGCTAGCTTGGCGTGCTAGCCGTCGGCGGAGGCTCTTGATGGTGAAGCGGGCACAATGCCCGCACGAGCCGGGGCGTGTTCCAGCCCGAGGCAGGACGAGCAGACCTGGTGTGAGTCTGTGCCTGATATCTTCAACCCGCAGAGCCGAGCCTCCGAGTCCCTGACTCCTCTGGTGTGAGGGAGAGAAGCGTCCATCTTGTTCCTCCTGGTGACGGCGTGGAGAGGAACCGCTCGTAACAGGTACGTTGCAGAGAAAAAATTCTTTCCCCACCTGTCGTTAATCTGGAGAAAAAGCAACGGTGTAGAATTGTATTCTCAAAGAATATTAACTGGTGTGTTAATACCTTTTTATCTTCTCCTCCTCTGGTGTGAGAGAGAAAAAGAAAAAACGTCCTCGCTACCGTGGTGTCGGTAGTGAGGGAAGGCAAGCTAGCAACAGGTGTGTCACTAGCTTGAAAAATCTAAACCTTACCTTTTATTTCCGAAGAAAGAGACGGCGAGGTAGATGGCAATACTAACTGGTGTGTTATTATTAACAGTCTTATTGCGAAGCAGAAAAGTAGCCGGCGAGCGCCCGTCGACCGAAAGTTAGCTTTGGGTTCAGTCTGTGGACTGTTAAGCTAGCCCGGCTACTGATATGTCGAGATGTGCTCTGAAGCGAGAAGAGGTGTTTGAATGACGCTGCGACGTGGCGCAAGCTACTTATAGGGGGTGGATTCCCTGACGCTAACGTCAAGATCACCAGCCAATCAGGATTGGCGTAATGAGATTGATGCTTCCGTTTGCTCCGCGATGAGGCTCATCCCATAGTGAGACATCGAACGGAGTGTTATGAATGAGAACAGCTGTGGGCAGCAGATACTGTGAGTGTCACAGACATGAATACATAGATCAAGGCAGACTGGTGCACACACTCTCCTGTTTTGCCAATCTGGTGGTTAAACAAATATCGCTCTAAACCCCTGGCCGAAATGTCCTTAAAATGAAGTCCGAGTTCGACATTTTAATTGATTAATTAATTAATTAATTACCTTTCCAACTCCTCATGCAGTTGACTGTTACAGGTCTATACAGTTTCATGGTACAATGCATAAGCTTCAAATCGAGAGACTGAAACTGTATTTTCCTTTACCGTTCTATTTTAATTTCACAATAAAGTTAATAGTCATATCATGTTTGATATTATTATGTTTTATTAACTACACCACTGTTTTTTTTAACCCGCGCCGCCTAGTGGTTAAAGCACATTATTGAATTTTGTTTTTTATTTGATGAAAACATTTAAATATTAAGATTAGCCTACACACAAAATTGAAAATATCAAGAAGATACTGTAGTGATCTCTACAATAAAATAGTTTAGTGCAGGACGTCCAAAGATATTAACAGGAGGATGTGCAAAACAGACAAACTAATAAGGATTTATTTAAACATTAAAGAATACTTTAAGTTAAGGTCTTCTTTTGAATAAGAAAGAAACGTTGGGGTTATCCACAGATAAATATGAAGTCTGACAAAGTACTTAACGTCCAATATATTGCATAGTTTATTTTGGCACTTGACAATCACCTTCTCGGAATTTGACTCGGGTGTAACTAAAGTCTGATTTAAGGGTTGTTTATATTTCACATCATTCATCAGAATCTGCAAAGTAACTAAAAGAAATGCAGTGGAGCAAAAATACCAGGTTAACCTCTGAATTGTAGTGGAGTAGAACAAAGTAGTATGCTGCTGTAACAAAAAAATTTCCCAACTTGGGATCAATAAAGTATATCTTATCTTATCTTAAGATGATCGATGGCTACTGCCATATTTGCAAAATGTGCCTCTGAACCTTGACAAGTGCATGTTTCAGGCTTATCAATGAACAACAGGAGGGGTCACAGACATAAGACCAGCTGTTAAATAAAGCTCTTCTGACCTTATAGGTGTCATGTGGGTATATTAATTCACCCATTTATTAATTATATGTTTTACATTTGATAACACCACTGTGTTTCCTTGAACAGTAATTTACACACATCTGGTAGTATATGTGTATTCACAAGTGAAAGAAATGTGTTTAACCTTAATCTCGATGTAGTGCTATAGTCCTGCCGGAGTGCACCGGAACGAGCGACACTATCATAACCACGCACGCACGCACGCGTATATATATATATATATATATATATATATATATATATATATATATATACAGGACTGTCTCAGAAAATTAGAATATTGTGATAAAGTTCTTTATTTTCTGTAATGCAATTTAAAAAAACAAAAAAAAAATGTCATACATTCTGGATTCATTACAAATCAACTGAAATATTGCAAGCCTTTTATTATTTTAATATTGCTGATTATGGCATACAGCTTAAGAAAACTCAAAAATCCTATCTCAAAAAATTAGAATAGTTCCTCAGACCAAGTAAAAAAAAAAGATTTATAACAGCAAAACACAATCAAACATTTGAAAATGTCCATTAATGCACTCAGTACTTGGTTGGGAATCCTTTTGCACGGATTACTGCATCAATGCGGCGTGGCATGGAGGCAATCAGCCTGTGGCATTGCTGAGGTGTTATGGATGCCCAGGATGCTTCAATAGCGGCCTTTAGCTCATTAGCATTGTTGGGTCTGGTGTCTTTCAGCTTCTTCTTCACAATACCCCACATATTCTCTATGGGGTTCAGGTCAGGGGAATTTGCAGGCCAATCGAGGACAGTAATGCCATGGTCAGTACACCAGTTACTGGTGGTTTTGGCACTGTGGGCAGGTGCCAGATCATGCTGGAAAATGAATTCCTCATCTCCATAGAGCTTTTCAGCAGACGGAAGCATGTAGTGCTCTAAAATCTCTGGTACACAGCTGCATTTACTCTGGGCTTGATGAAACACAGTGGACCAACACCAGCAGCTGACATGGCTCCCCAAACCATCGCTGACTGTGGGAACTTCACACTGGATTTCAAGCAACTTGGATTTTGCTCCTCTCCAGCCTTTCTCCAGACTCTGGCGCCTTGACTTCCAAATGAAATACAAAACTTGCTTTTGTCTGAAAAGAGGACTTTGGACCACTGTGCAACTGTCCAGTGCTTCTTTTCCTTAGCCCAAGTCAGACGCCTCTTCCGTTGTCTTGAGTTCAGAAGTGGCTTGACCATGGGAATACGGCTATTGTAGCCCATTTCCCGGACACGTCTGTGAACAGTGACTTTTGATACCTGGACTCCAGCTTCAGTCCACTGTCTTTGAAGCTCCCCCAAATTCTGGAAGCGACTCTTCTTCACAATGCTGTTAAGGCTGCGGTCATCTCTCTTGGTTGTGCAGCGTTTCCTGCCACATTTCCCCCTTCCAACAGACTTTTTGTGGATGTGCTTTGAAACGGCACGGAGAAATTTCTTTTTGTGTCTTACCCTCCTGATGGAGGGTGTCAATGACGGTCCTCTGGACAGCAGTCAGATCAGCAGTCTTCCCCATACTTGTGATTTAGTTTACTGAACCAAGCTGAGTGTTTTTCAAGGCTCAGGAAACCCTTGCAGGTGTTTCGAGTTAATTAGACGATTCAAGTGATTCGTTGAACACCCTACTAGTATACTTTTTCATGATGTTCTAATATTTAGAGATAGGATATTTGAGTTTTCTTAAGCTGTATGCCATAATCAGCAATATTAAAATAATAAAAGGCTTGCAATATTTCAGTTGATTTGTAATGAATCCAGAATGTATGACATTTTTGTTTTTTTAATTGCATTACAGAAAATAAAGAACTTTATCACAATATTCTAATTTTCTGAGACAGTCCTGTATATATATATATAAATAATATAATATAATATTATATGCTTCCCTTTAACCTTTGTGTGCTATTTGGGTCTGTGGGACCAGTTTTCAGTGTTGTTTACTACAATAAAATGTATTTAAAGGTCACTTGTCATGGCCATTTCCACTGATCATAATTCCATTGTTGAGGTATACTAAAATAGAAAAATGCTGTGCAATTTTCCAAACTCACACTCAACCTGAACACACACAAAGTCACAGCCGAAATAAAAACAATAAGTGTGGCTTGATATTGAGTAAGAAAAAGGTTTATAGGTTGATAAACGCTGTGAGAATGGGTCTGCAGAGAGAATTTCGCGCGATCCCAACTGTCTGTTAGCAGCCTGCAGCCAGGGAGGAGAGATCAGCAGGGCTGCCTGCACTGAGTGTGTGTGTGGATTGGTCAATTTGGACCAATCAGCGGGGGCTTAACGTAACGGCTCCGCGGACGTAACGTAACGACTCCACGGATTGGCCCATTTAGTTCCGGGTACGTGCTTTCGTAAGCACGTACCGGAAGTATCAAATGGATGATGACGTCATGATGACGTTTCACCAACGAGGCGTTTTGGGGAGGTATTTTCTGTTTTAGAGTTTTACTCGCTACAGGGTGTACTTTGAGGGTTTTGACTCTGCACACCGTTTACATGCAGAAAAATCTTCATAACACACAAGGGGACGTGTAATAACCGGAAAAGCATGACATGTGACCTTTAATTATTTTAACCTGCTTTATTTGGGGGTGGACCTCACATCCTCTCGGGGGGGTCATCATTGTTTTTTAAATGTTGAAGTTAAATGCATCAATCTGGTGCACTTTGAGCACAAAATGGATTTATGGATACATCTCTCAACACTCATATGAAAGGGAGCTGTATACTTTTCAATAATCCAAACATTTTTTGAATATAATCACAACCAATAACAAATCATTTAAACTTGTTTATTCTTATCTTATGTTACCTAGTTAGCATTCTTTCTTTTTATTTATGCATATTTTACTAATCACTCCCCTTTTATACTGTTTTTTTTTTTTTACTGTCCTATAGTACACACATTGGAATGATTTCTTACTTTATTCTTTTCAACTATAGGCTATATTAAATAGATAAAGGTGTGCTCTTTCTAGCTCTCTCGCTCTCTCTCTCTGTCTTGCTCGCTCACAGAGGCTGTGTGCTGCTCCGTGGCTCCATGGCACCATGCAGTTCTGCTTCAGTTCTGGTGCAGATGCTGTAGTGTTTTGTGAAATGCTGTGGTGTTTTGTGAAATGCTGTTTTGTGAAATGCTGTGGTGTTTTGTGAAATGCTGTTTTGTGAAATGCTCTGGTGTTTCCTGAAATGCTGTACTGTTTTGTGAAATGCTGTGGTGTTTTGTGAAACACTGTTTTGTGAAATGCTGTGGTGTTTCCTGAAATGCTGTACTGTTTTGTGAAATGCTGTAGTGTTTTCTGAAATTCTCTGGTGTATTCTGAAATGCTGTTTTGACTTGCACTTCAGGGCCACCGTACATAAATAAGGTTGTAGAAGTAAATGTCAATGGTATCTGGTAATTCTGAAGACGGTGGCTCTTGTCACACCCAGGGTTGCTTCAATAAAAAAGAATCTGCAAATATTACTAGTCAAATATTGCTGGTGATCATGCTATCTGATTTTGTGGAGCAGAACATGTGGACAAGATGCCTGATTTGTAAGCTGCCAAACAGGGCATCACCTTGCTATCCATCTTCCATTAGGAAAAATGTTACACTCACTTTATCAGTGCAAAATCTCACACCGCTATACCATTTATAATCTTCAGTGCAAGAGTCTTGACATTTACATTTTTTACTGTTGAATCTTTAATATAAACTACATTTATGGATGATGATACGTCTTTACAACTTTACATCTATTAATTTGCTCATTTAAAAAATAAAAAATACAATTCTGAATTTGTCATAACTTTAACAAGCTCTACTAATCATTATACAGCTCCTGTAATACAATGTTTTTACTCCAACTATGTCTCAAGATTAATTAAGATAATATATGATAAGATGGACCTTTACAAATCCTGTCGGGAAAATCCTGTGTCGAGGCAGAAACAGAATAAGAAGAAGCACAGATATTACATATGGAATATACACCGGAATTAAGACATATAGAAATGAAGAGCAAAGAGAAATGGAAACAATAAAAAGAATAATCAATGTAAAAGCAAGGGAATAAGACTAGACTTGTGATGTGGAAGAAGGCAGAATACAAATGGATCGTTCTTTTGATTAGAGATTTCTAACTTGAATGTGATAGCATAGTTCTCTTGTATTTTGTAGTGTTTTAGTGATAGTCTGTGACGGACTAGTTGAATTATCAGATCCTCTCCACTCTGATCATCTTCAGACTACAACATGCTTCCATTTAAAGCAACTCTTCTTGTCCAAACACTGGCTGGGCCGAAAAAACAAGTGAGGCTGTGAGAGTAGCAGCCATTCAGCGCAGTACAACCCGGTGAGTGTCGGGGAAAAAATTGTATGATTTGCTGAGACAGAAGATTAGTAGAAAAGTGTTGAGGTCGAGGGAGCCAGGAGCAGAGATGAGAGCGCAAGCAAAGCAGAAGAAGGGTGCAGTAGGAAGAAAGGGAGAAAGATGTAATATAAATGAAAGGGCACTCCTGCTGTTGATAATTGGAGTTGTGATGTGCCAACACAGTCTGAAAGGTTTTCCACCTGAGGGTACTATACCGCAGGGGCCCAGACAGTGAAACCACATTACAGCCCTCCTGTGTGCACTAGCCAGTTTCTTCCTCTGGCTGAAACATGACAAGGAGGAGAGAGCAGGACTGAATACTTGAAAGAGAAATGGACTTTTCTGCTTTTTTCTGTCAATTTTCTATAAGACATTCACCAATAGCGCAGTGTGGAGCAGTGCCGAAGGTTTTTCTGGCCAAAAACTATTAAGGTTGAGATATCATCAGTGTGGCTAATTCCATAAAGTGCTTGACGAATGAAGAATTTTAGATTCTATAAGTTTGTCATGCCCCATTTGTCTTTTTTAGGCTTAACGATCATTATTTTTCTTTCTCGTTCTTCAAATGAATAATGTAATTTTACAATACAGTTTTCTTGATTCAGTTAAAGGTGGGGTAGGTAAGTTTGATAAACCGGCTCGAGATACACTTTTTTTATATTCCATGGAATGCTCTTAACATCCCTATAGCAATAAATATCTTAAGTGCTTTGACAACAAATCCATAAAAAAATGTAATCTGTGGAAGCCGTAGTACTGTAAAAAGCACGATCAATCATTTTAGCCGGCCCGGCCTACCTGCCTGTCAGCCTTCCATCTGTGCACAAACTTATCTCGTGCCCTCATTGGTCATGTGTGCGTTCATGTGTGTTGGAGGAGGGGCTCTGTAAGGAAGTGGCAGATTTTCTCCGGTTGTGTATTTTCAAATTCTAGCGCACTCGAGCTGGTTTCTCCGAAATTACCTACCCCACCTTTAATGTGGGCCTCAATGTGAATCTCTGTTATGCATTTAGAAGGTCAAAACCACATGAAGTAATTGCTGCCTTATGATCTGCAAGACTGTCCTCCTAATAAGAAAGGCTAAGCTTTTTCAGAAAATCAAAATCCAAAACATCATTTCAAGTTTCAAATGATAGGAAAAAAATTGAAAAGCGTTGTAAGCTCATGTATTGTAACTATACTTAAACTTGTTTTAATTTATTTTCTTTTGCTGGCACTTTCTGAAAGAATAGTTGATGTGTTGTATTTAGCATGTAGCATTTTTACCTTTTTTGAGTAATGCCACACCAATGAAGTAGGCCTGTGCTGTCCGTAGCTTGTTATACAAGTCCCGGGGGAAAAGTACCAATTACTGCTGCTCATTAAGCTTGTTTCTTTAAATGCATGTTCGTTTTTGTAGCTCAGTTTAAATGCTGCAGAACAGTGTCTAAATGTGTATAACATTTTTGTTAATTATTTAACCATGACCAATTGTCCAATCATTAAGCGTAACCAAGCCTTGATTTTTTAATAAACCTAACCAAACCTTAACCACAGGGGTGTTAGATCATAAATCAACTTTACTTCTCCAATACTGATTTTCAAAAGGTTATGTCAGTCTGAAAGGACTAGCAATGTGCATTAATGCTTATTTGGACAACATGTTCAAATCTTGCACATTTTTATATGTGAGTATCTGAGAAGACACTAAAGTGTGTGACAAAGACGCTCAGAGAATGATTTATGGTTCTGGTCAGACCTCCCTCTTGTGTGTCTGGCCTCCTTT
This sequence comes from Notothenia rossii, assembly GCF_949606895.1. Lineage (NCBI taxonomy): Eukaryota > Metazoa > Chordata > Actinopteri > Perciformes > Nototheniidae > Notothenia > Notothenia rossii. The sequence goes on from NC_136903.1 coordinate 21,524,809, forward strand.
TCACCATTCTGACTCTCTGTCAATTTGGTCCATAATTTTCTAAACTTATTGTGAGCAATTATGTTATATGTGGTGACAGCAAACATTCACAACAGAGCATGTGAGTGGGCAAGCAGTGACATGTGTATAATGAACTAATTGTTGTACATTTGTGAGAGGCACAAATGGTGTCTGCGTTACGTCACTGTGACATTCTATAGTAGTCACAAATTAATTGATTGAATGTACTATTTAGACACACTTTGACAGTTATTATTGCAGGAAAATGTGATGTTGCATAATCCAATTATCTGGTATGTGTAGATTCTCTCAACTTTCAGTGCTGATCTGAATCATGCAGACGCAAGTCGCAGCCTGATGCAAAATGCAACTGAGCTTAAAATGACCACAAAATGTAATATTTTGATCTAATAAAGATAACATATTTTGACAGTCAATTGCTGTGCACTTAAGGAAACGAATGTGTTTACCTAAAACATTTTTGGCAAATATGGCAATACTCTTGTCCTAATTGTCAACGATGTCGCCTGTGCAAAGTTTGGACAAAGTTTAGATCAATTGGATCGTAATAAAATGCTATATGTATTTATTTTTTTGCCAGCTTTACATGTCTGGTCCACCTAAGAATGTCATAGCATTTCTCTTTATTAAAAAAAACCTTTAGCAATAAACTTGTAATTTGCAACATTGGCGGCTCCTTCATATTTGTTTCCCGCTGCTTTACATTTTTGTAATAGGAATATGTTCTGCTTTTACCAAGCCTGAATGTGATGTTATTGAAAGCTGTTGAATCGATGGTCAACAAAAATAACAGAATAGACATGGATTGGGGTTCTGGCAGCAGTTATCAATCCATCAAGAAAAATGATATGCTTGGTATTGCAATCTGGCTTGGTTCAGCAGTTTTACTGCACTAAAATACAGAGTGGAAAGTAAGGCTGTAACTCCACGGTAAAATACACTCTCCTGTATATCTGTCTTAGTATGAGAGTATTTTACCGTCATTCCTGAACCACCACCCAAAGGTTACCTCAGTATTGATGATGTGTCTGTACATGTTAGTTACATGCTCACTTATGCTGTAGTGTTGTGTGTTCTTCTGTGTTTCGTTGAGAACTTGTGACATATTGACTTCAGCGTCTAGTCCTGGTGTGTAGTTACTTTGTAGACTTGTTTGCTACGGTTGGTCCTCAGAGTGAATTACATCGCTTTTTGCTTCTCATCCGCTCTTCAAGAATTGTAGAAGAAAGGACCCAAGGCTACATGTCCCATTTTCTCTTGGAATTACCTTTTTCCCAAACAACTGTTTTCATTGGTTGGTCCCAATTGATACATCTTCGTGTAACCGCGGCCGCGCTCACGGCCTAAAGTTTAGCTGTTCTACTCTTGGGAGAAAATCCTTGTCTTAAGCCTTTTTGTTGACTGCCAACTGTATCGTGTTTCTTGAAATTGAATCTGTGGAGTTTTTGCTGTTTGATCAAGTTGAGTTAGAGGGCAATTTTGATCAGTAGAACAACTAAACTTTAGGCCGTGTGCGCGGCCGCGGTTACATTCGGTCAGAAAGCCTGTGCCTGAAATTTTAGGGGGATCTCAATTCTTACAGCTTTTATGGCGCATTTCCACTGCAGCACGGTTTAAGCGTGCCGTGCCAAACCTGGCCCGTTTTTTGTTATGTTTCCACTAGGGGTGGTTCCGGCTAACGGGTACTGTTTCACAGTTTTTCTGGCCCTCCAAAATCCAGGTTCTTTTCGGGCCAACAACCGGGCTGAATATACTAAACTAGTGAGAGAATCGCTGGCAAGGGGGCTACAACTACAACAAAATGAACATATTTGACCGTGATTTAATTGTAATACACGTTTCAAAATGAGACCAAAGTAACAATATACTGATACCGGTTAGTAAAAACCATGAATTAATGCTTTGACAAATCTGCAGACAAGATGACAGGCGAAAAAACCTTTTAAAATGCGTGTTTTCCGAATGAAGATCGGCTAAGCTAACGCAGTATGCTCCGACCGTCCACACTCACAACAACGGCCTATACAGACATAAATAAACCAGCGACTGTATCCGCCATGAGACAGTCTGTGGTTTGTACTTGTTTAACTTTTGTCTAGTTTCTGAACAGATATGAGGAGCTGTGGCTCTGAGTGCTAACAGCTGATGTTGTTTTTCTGTGGTTCTCATTGAAGATGACGTCACAGCTCCGCCTACACTGCTTTACTATAGATACTGCCCCAGCTACTAAACTGTAATGGAAACGCAGCATAAAGTGAGCCTGGCCTACCAAGGCCTGACTACACCGTACTAAGCCGTGCGACACCCTGCAGTGGAAATGCGCCATTAGTTTAACATATAGTCTACCATATTTGCCTTGTTTTTAAGGGTATGTGGGTTTTCTGAACGTGTCCACTAGAAATAAATAATTCCCAATATGGACAGTTGGGCAAGGTTTAAGGCTGCTTCAAACGTTACGCTCTGTTTTTTATGTTTTAGGACCTTGGGTCCGAAACAAAGCATTCCCAGCTAGCGGGGAACGTTCTCACAACTTTGGCTAACGTTACCTACAGGTTCTAATAAGGTTTTAAAGAAACGTTTTAATCTGATGTTCAAAGAACCTTTTTAGGGTGTTTATTTTTTCAAATAATGTTCATATAAGGTTTAAGGTTAACTAAGACATAACGTTTTAACTGCAACATTCAGAGGATGTTTTGAGGATGTTATTGAGGCCTGAGATGACAGAAGGTTTTTTTATAAAACGTTCCTTTAATGTGATATGTTAACAAAGGTGGAACGTTTTGCCTGCAACATTCTAAGGATGTGTTTTGGACGTTTTGGGTAACACATTAAAGATGTTGTTTATAAAACGTTCCCTCAATGTTACATAATAACAAATGAAGAACATTCTCCAAGCAACATTCTGAAAATGTTTTCAGGATGTTATTGAGGCCTGAGATGACAAAGTGTTTTATAAAATGTTCCTTTAATGTGATATGTTAACCAAGGTGGAACGTTTTACCTGCAACATTCTAAGGATGTGTTTTGGACATTGTTGGGGTAACACATTAAAGATGTTGCTTTATAAAACATTCCCTCAATGTTACATGATAACCAAAGAAGAATATTTTGAAAGCAACATTTGGATAATGTTTTAAGGAGGTTATTCTTTTTTTATAAAATGTTCCTGTCATGTGAAATATTAACAAGGTCATGGTCAACGTCAGATGTATTTGTAGTGCGCTTTAAAGAAACAAACTTGTTGCGTTTGTTTGAAAAGGATGTTTAAAAAAAACCTGATGTCACCACATTTTCCTTTTTTAAAAAAACCAACTAGCACGTAATTCATGATATTGCATGTTTGCGTAGGCATGTCTGAGTTCCCAGCTAGACATTGTTGGTTCTAAAAACATTCTGAGAATGTTACCATTCATTGTTCTAGGAATGGTTTCATCGAGAAGTTGTATTTTGGTTCCTATAATGTACTTCTGAAAGGTAGGATAAAGTTCTCTAAAAACATTCTTAAAATATTTGGTGATAACATTGTTCGAACATTATACCCCAAGTGTTTTTGTTGTTTATGCACATATCTCTATTGTCATATGGATCGAATAACACTTAGAAAACCAAAGACAGACATATAGAAGAACGGACCGACTATCACTGCCCGTCCCTGAAACCCCTGTTAGTGTTTGTGTTGTTAATTCCCCTTGTTTTCTTTGGTCTGCGTTGTATCGTTTGTGTTTTTTGGTCAGGCACATTTGGGGATAGCTAAGTAGCGCAGCCAAGGGTCCTCGAGCTGTTTACCCATGTGTGTTTGATGACAGGACATTATTGCGGTCGCATCGTCACCTACATAATTACCGTCAAAGAGAAAATGCGTTCGTGAAGAATAAAACATTCAATTACTCTACATTCATTCATCATCCAATACTGCTACAGCTGTTGTAAGAAGCATTCAAGCTGAAATAAAGTCCAAAGACTGTATTTCCTGTCTCAGCGTCTACTCTCTAACCGGAGTGCTGTTTTTGGATGAAGCGGCTCCGGCACAAACATCACACAACATAAGATTCCCCAACATTGGTCCTTCGAGCCGGAAAGCTTCACCCACGACAGCGCCATGGATGCACAGGAAACAGCAACAGCTACGATTGGAGCTCATGGAGGAAGACAGTGACAGCTTCCAACACACCTGCAAGGCTATAAGGTCAGCTTACCACAGTCTCTCTTGCCTAATCCTACCCCCTCCAATATGACAGTGCGCGTCAGCTGCGGTCATTTAGCCTTCAAACCGGGTTAGTAGCTGAGAGTGACCAGCTACACACTGCAACTGGACGCCCTCCCTCTTACTCCTTGCCAGGAGCAGCAAATAAGGCACATTTGTGGGACATGGCACCTTATGCTAGCAGCATGCCTGACCTGCAGAATATGTGTGTGAGGCCTCGACTGCCATCTCCCTCAGAGCAGAGCTGCTACAGTCACCAATCGTCAGAATACAGCCTCAGTGAGAACGGATCTGGCCCCCTCTCGTCACATCCACCTCCAACCCACTCACACTGGTTGGACTCACAAGCAGATAACTGCACCTTACAGCAGCAGCCGTTATCCATCCAGCTGGGACAAGCCACCATAGCATCAGGATAAGCTGCCAACGACAACACTGCTGTGCACGACTACAGCGACATTCCAGTCTCAAACCCTCCCAGCCTTCATGCCGAGTCAGAATCAGGAGAGAAGCATATTGACTCAATCTCTACCGCCAACAGTCACATCTGCACGTTGTTGGGAGCTGTTCCTAAGCCAACAGCACTTCTGGCTAGAAGCACGGTCATGTCGTCACCTATTGTCCAATGGATGCAGGCAGCCGGTCACGTTGGCCAACAACTGCTGACAACTACAGGGCACCAGCCTGCTCACCAGCCATACCAGCCTGTACCTCCTCCTGTGGCAACCATGTATGGCAGCATGCAGGCGGCAACACAAATCCCATATCAGTTTATGACGACGACATCCGCAGCAAACCAATATGTTCCGGCTGCACCTGTCCAACCACCATATCAACCACAGTACGCACCAGCGCTGTACCCGGCTCACCAGCTACCAGCTACACAACAGCCAGTGGCCCAACATCCAGTTTTTATGACTCAGCAATCTTCCTACATGCCACACAACTGGTCTGTAGCGCCCTCACCTTATACACAGTCTGATGTCCCCGAGCAGACAGAGTATCAGTCTCTGCCTGTCCTTCCGGCACAGTATGCGTACCAACAGCTGCAATACCCGCCGCAGTACCAGCAGCCGCAGTACCCGCCGCAGCACCAGCAGCCGCAGTACCAGTAGGGCCATCTAAAACTGGCGTACCAACTGCAGCCTGGCCCATCGGCTCAGCCAGCCTATCAACTAGTGCCTTCCACCCCTGGTCCATTAATGCAACAGCCTGTACCAGCCCTGCCAGTCCAGTATTCCGTTCAACCACAGCAGTCACTGTACGGGTCAAGTGCTCCCCTGCCTCCTAGACAGCCAGTCCCAATACCTAAACGGCCTAAATTGGTGCGTGACAGAGAGAGAGAATTTACTGACCTAAAGATGGCGCTGGACCACTTACTCAGTGACCACACTGAACTGTCTGAGCATTACAAGTACCGTGTTCTCATGGAACAACTAGTTTTTGGATGAGGCCCAGTTAATAGCCCAGTCCTGCAGGCACTACGCCCAGCCTTACACGGCCGCCATGCAGGCCTTACAGCGGCAATATGGACAGCCACACCAGCTCGTACAAAGCGAGATCGCAACTATACTGAACTCTCCTGACCAAAGCATTCTAGAGCTTCGCGCTAAGCGTTGACCTATTAGTAGGTATGCTGACGTCGCTGGAGGGACCCAACGGGATGGAAGTGATGTCGACTGGCCATGTTGATCGGCTCCTTAGCAAGCTCCCTAACCATTCAAGGGATGGCTTTGTGGAGCATCTACAAGTTCAAGGTCGCCTTAACACAAATAGCCTAAACCCGTACAACCTCCGCAACCTCTCCAACTGGCTAAGGGGGAAGGCCGAAGCTCAACGACTGTCCGAAAGGATGGCACAGCGCCATCGGAGTGAAGGTATACATCCCCTTAAAAGCGACAATCAATTTCCTGCACCAAGGCCTCGCAACCATCAGGTCTCAGTTGACCATGGCTCTGACAAGTCTGAAGCTGAAAACCGTCATCCTTCAGAGACGACTCGGCCAGAGGCTAAGCAGCAGAAATTCAAGAGGATGTGTCTCTTCTGTAAGAGTGATGAGCATTACCTGTCACAGTGTTCAAACATCATCCAGTGCTCTCAGGAGAAGGTTGAAAAATGGATAGTAGACGGCAAACGTTGTCGTAACTGCGGTCGCACCAACCACCGGCAAGAAGCTTGTAACTTAAAGAAAGCATGCAGTGAGTGCCAGGAAATACACCTCAGAGTTCTCCATTGTGTTGCTAAGCCAAGTCCACGCGTCTACCTCATCACGTCAAAGAATCGTGCTGTGCTCTCCAACTCCAAGCAAGGAGGGAAGGTCTACCTCAAGGTGGTGCCAGTCATTGTAGGCCATGGGCACAAGTCCCTTGACACCTACGCGATCCTGGACGATGGAGCCGAATGAACAATGATACTGCCAGCTGCAGTTCAACAGCTGGGACTCAAAGGGGAAGCTGAGTCTCTCTTTCTGCAGACCATCCGCCAAGATGTGGCCAGCCTCACTGGTGAGTCTGTTGACTTCCATGTGGCCTCTCTGACACAGCCTCCTAAGCAGCATCTCATTACGAGTGCCTTTACAGCGGGTCAGATAGCCTTATCAGAGCAGTCCTACCCTGTGACCGCACTCCAGAAGCGTTATCGCCACCTGAAGGGGCTTCCGCTGAAGAACTTTAGTAAGGTTCAGCCGTTACTGCTAATTGGCTCGGATTGCACCCACTTGATCACAGCCACGGAGCCAGTCAGGGTCGGCCCCAAAGGTGGACCCACAGCCATAAATACAGCACTCGGCTGGGCACTTCCGGGTCCAGATGGGCTAACATCTCAGTCGACTCCATGCTACTTCACATCTGTCAAGCCAGCAGCAGATGACCTCACCCGTGGCAAGACAGTAGCTGAGCTGGCGGCACCAAATCGGTGGATTCAAGGTCCAATATTCCTACGTGGCCTGTCTGACCAATGGCCGTCGCTTCCTGCCCCCACAGAGCCCGAAGATACTGACGAGCACAAACAAGCTACCTTCTGCGGCCTAACGCGAACCAGTTCAGTACCTCCAACACCAGATGTCACACAGTTTGACACATGGACAGACTTGGTCGAGGCTACCAAGCAGTTACTTCACGGGGCGGCAACTTACCTTTCCTTGCCTCAGTCTGATCTGCGTGACGCTGAAAGCTTCCTGTTGCAGCGCAGCCAAGCAGAATGCGTCCAAGAGGAGATTGAGTGTCTTAGGGCTGGAAAACCAGTAAAGCCTGGCAGTAAGCTCAGTATGCTTTCACTGGAGATTGATCCTGCAATGGGTCTGATCCGCATCGGGGGAAGATTTAGCCACATGGAGACTTCCTGTGATATGGAAATTCACCCCATTGTTCTCGATCCCAGCCATGCAGTCACAAAACTCCTCATTAAGGACATGGACGAGCGCTTGCTCCATCCAGGGCCCGACAGGGTCTTTGCTGAGACTAGGCACCAGTACTGGGTCCTGCGTGGAAGACAGACCGTCAAGCATCATCAGAGGACTTTCACTGGATGCAGGAAGTGGAAAGGGAAGCCAGTGATACCGATTATGGCCGACTTGCCTTCTGACCGTCTGCGGCTCCTCAAGCCTCCATTCTTCTCTACTGGGGTCGAATGTTTTGGGTGAACGGTGGGGAGTCATCTTTAAATGTGTCACCACTCGCTGTGTCCACCTAGATCTGCTTAATAGCATCGATGCAGATGCTTTCCTCTTGGCCTTGAGGCGATTCATCGCTCGGCGTGGCACCCCCTTCGAGATTCTCTCAGATCAGGGGACAAACTTCCGGGAAGCAGCTAGGGAGCTTGAGGAGGCGTTTGCTGGGATGATGCCCCAACTGCAAGAGGAACTTGCCAAGAAACAGATCAAGTTTCGCTTTAACCCTCCAGCATCTCTCCACTTTGGTGGTGCGTGGGAGCGTGAGATACAATCAGTCAAGAAGGCTCTACAAGTGGTGATCGGCACTCAGTCTCTCCAGGGAGAAGTACTCCTCACCTTGTTAGTTGAGGTGGAAGGTATCTTAAATGCCAAACCCTTAGGCTATGTGTCATCAGACCTCGCAGATCCAGATCCTGTGACGCCAAGCATGTTGCTGATGGGGCGGCGGGATGCCTCCCTTCAACAAGTATCATACGCTACAGACACCCTCAGCAAGAGGCGGTGGCGTCATTGTCAAATGATGGTTGACCACTTCTGGGTGCAGTTCATCAGAAGCTACTTGCCATCCCTTCAAGTCCGCCAGAAGTGGCGGCAGCACACTGATGGTCTTCTTCAAGGTACTGTCGTGATGATAGTTGATCCTCAGCTTCCACTTGCCCACTGGCCAGTGGGGAAGGTCGTCAAGCTGAAGGCCAGTGCTGATGGATGCATCCGGTCGGTTGAGGTTCAAGTCGGGGACAAGCCGTACCCGCTCTATCGGACGACGATGCTGATCCAGGGACTTCCGCTGGACCTTAGGGAATTTATTCGGTTTTACATAATAGCTATGCTATTCTGGGGGCGGCTGTTGTAAATTCCCCTTGTTTTCTTTGGTCTGCGTTGTATCGTTTTTGTTTTTTGGTCAGGCACATTTGGGGACAGCTAAGTAGCGCAGGTACGGGTCCTCGAGCTGTTTACCCATGTGCGTTTGATGACAGGACATTATTGCGGTCGCATCGTCACCTACATAATTACCGTCAAAGAGAGAATGCGTTCGTGAAGAATAAAACATTCAATCATTCTACATTCATTCATCATTCAATACTGCTACAGCTGTTGTAAGAAGCATTCAAGCTGAAATAAAGTCCAAAGACTGTATTTCCTGTCTCCGCGTCTACTCTCTAACCGGAGTGCTGTTTTTGGATGAAGCGGCCCCGGCACAAACATCACACAACATAAGATTCCCTAATAGTTTGTATGTGTTTGTTTCTACTGTGTCTCTCTCTCTCTCTCCCCCCCCACCTGCCTGCTGGTCTGCTCTACATGGCTCGGAACAATCTCCAATCAACCACACCTGCAACCTGCTCATCAGCCACACTATGAAAGCCTGCAGCCTGCACTCATTCCCTGCCGGATTGTTGCCGTGAACGGTTTGTTGCATGCCGCTCTAGCTTTTTGCCAGCATATTCTTTGACAACTTTGCCTGCTTTTGCCTCACACTCATTTTTGTGTCTCTCCCAGGAGGAATCCAAGGCCTGCCACACAATCAAGACCAGCCAGGCCTCTCCACCCTGGAACAACTGTTTCCCACTGCTGCCATAACCAACCTCCACTCCCAGCTCCCCTTTTCTAATAAACAAATGTTACGCTCACCAGCTGATTCCGAGTCATCCTTGTACATGTGTTAATAGTAAAATTCCAATATAAGTAAACTATCAAAATCATCCTAATGACCACAGTGGTCAGTCCACTTACCCAGGAATTTTGAGTTGAACAATTACAGGAATATTATGTCTTTATGTTCTAATAATGTAAAAATATGTTTGTAAATTTGCATAATGTTTTAAAATTAAAGCATATTATCCTTTCTAAAATAATAACATTCTGGCAACATAAACAAATCTAACTTGTAGCTGAAAACATTTCAAGAACAGCAGGGCATAATGTTCTAACAATGTTATCAAAAACATTTAAAGAATGTTTTTAGAGAACGTTATCCTACCTTTCAGAAGAACATTATGGGAACCAAAATAAAAGCTTCTGCTGAAAACGTTTTAAGAATAGTAGGGCATAATTTTATGACAATGTTATCAAAAACATTTTAGGAAGGTTATCACCAAACATTTTAAGAATGTTTTTAAAGAATGTTATCCTACCTTTCAGAAGAACATTCAGGGAACCAAACAACAACTTCCCGCTGAAAATGTTTTAAGAATAGGAGGGCATAATGTTCTAACAATGTTATCACCAAACATTTTAAGAATGTTTTTAAAGAACGTTATCCTACCTTTCAGAAGAACGTTCTGGGAACCAAAAGAAAACTTCCCGCTGAAAACATTCCTAGAACAATGAATGTAACATTCTCAGAATGTTTTTAGAACCAAACATTTCTAGCTGGGTTAGCACTGGTCTCCTCTCAAATATTACAATCCAAGTTCTGGACCAGTGCTTCTCAAAGTGTGATCTGTGGACCACTGGTGGTCCGTGAACGCCCCCTAGTGGTCCGTGAGTATATTGGTAAAATTTCACATTTGCAATAAATAAATGAATGTAAATTACAAACTCTCGCGGGAATATCTCCACAATGGAGCGAGCTTAAGTTTCGATTGCATGATATAGCCCAGCGCAACACCTTCGTCACACATATTGCCACTTGTTTGTACCATTTTCAGGCGATTTGTAATCTGTTCTAGAAAAACAATGTGTTTTTGGATATTTGTGGAGTTAGGTGGTCCGCGAGTGTTTTTTTATTGGTTAAGTGGTCCTTGGTATGAAAATGTTTGAGAAACACTGGTCTGGACTTACTGCTGAGTCCGTTTTTTTTTCGATGGCGTAGTTTTACCTGCTCAGCCCTGCATTGGTTCCCTTGAAGATAACATAATGTAAATCAAACAGAACACTAGAGGATGCCAAGCATATCTTAGGTCCCCAGGGACAACACAAAACATTTTCAAATATCTCAGTTTTTTTGTGAGAAACATTACTGATTTCTGGGCAGACCTCAAATGACAGAGGGCCGAAAGGATCAATCAATCTAAATGTATTCATCTCTTTGCCGTAATTACTCAGTGCTTTTCAGTGATTGAAAGTCTCTAGTACTAGAAACAACTAATACTGTATAATAATATGCATCGGTATGCAATACTATTTTTCTTTGTGTATGGATTTGCTGTTGGGAAACTTATTGAGCCACTCTACAGTTCAATGTAATGCACTTTTTACAAGAAATGTTTACCTATAATTAGGGTTGCAAAGGGGCGTAAAGTTTCCATGGGAAGGTAAACTGGGGAATTTTGGAAATATTCGATGCAAAATTAAACAAAAAACATGACATTTCAACAGATATATATTTTTTATAAGTAGAACAGAACAAGTTTTAATTATTTAATTGAACAATTATTTGTTTCATTGAAGAACGAAAACAGGAATGTTGAGTTAAATATGACTCATCCCCCCCAACCCCACTCATTAAAAAATGAGTCCCATTCAAAATGTTAAATGAAAAGAGCCCTTCTCCCTCCAAAAAGTCCCATTAAACACGCAAATCTTCCTTCAAGCAATCCTCTGCATTTTTGCTAAACCCTTTCAGTCAATGGGCTCTTCCTGGGCCTCATCAACATCCAACTCTGAGTCTTCCTCTTCAGTGTCACTGTCCAGCCTTGTTGAGGATGGCTCTGTGTCAGGCTCAAAGACCCTTAGGTTTGCCCGAATGCCAACCAGTTTTTCCACTCTCACATTTGTGAGCCTGTTGCGAACCTTTGTGTGGTCTTAATAGCCATGCAGTAAGCAGTGTGCTATGGCATGGATATTCAAGTGTACTTGAATGGCATCTGTTTGTTTTAGTCAAGATCATGCTAAAATATACATTTCCCCAACTATATTTAAGTTCCCTATGAAGAGCCAACCTTCAATTTTGAAAATTCCCAGTTTATTCCCATTAATTCCCATGGAAAGTTTCCATCTTAGAAAATTCCCGGAATTTTGCAACCCTACCTATAATTAACCCTAGGTATCGAGAAGACACCATATGGTCTCAACACCCCAAAGATTGATAAAACGTAATCTTCATTCTATTGCTAAAATACTTTTCTCCACCCTTTTGTGCGACCCATTCTAACCTTGTGCTTTAACATTTATTTCAATGACATGTCCATTTATTGCCTCAATAATACCTCATCTATATATATATATGTATATGTATGTATGTATGTATGTATATATATGTGACTCTTTTACTTTCTTTGAAAAGAGAATTTGAAGGATAAGTGTCCATGTCTCTTTACTCAGTGTTACTGTGGAAAGAGACACAGAGTGGTTGAACAGCGCTCGCTAACAAGTCTGAGACTGTCCACAAGGCGGATCCATCCCAGAGTCTCTGACATTAAGATCACATTGGGGGACATAATGTAATTTACCTGCCTCATCAGCTAATGCAGCACAAATCCATTTTTGCCCAAACAGGAAGGGCCACATACATTACCTTGATGACCATGCAGAGTCAAGGGGGAACGACTAATGAGAGTAAATGTAATTACTGTCCACCTCCCATTTGAAAACAGACTAAACCCTCCTGCACTCCCATTTGGAGCTCTGAACACCCGGACGGGAATAAACCTTCCTCACGTCACCATTCAGCGCGACAATGGGCTTTCCTGTCACTATTTACATTGGTGTATAGGTTCTACATTATATGTCCCATTAGCTGATGGCTATGCCGCCGTAGTCACATCCATGCAGCGATTTAAAAACAACAGAGAATTAAAGCAGGTGTTGAGTTATTGACATTTTAACAGTATCCCAAAGAAACTTTTCACTCCAGTTTCTCTGAACTGCTGAGTAATAAGAGATCTGAACCAAATAAAATAGCAACCCACCTCCTTCAACCTGACAGCCTTATTCACTGCAAACACTGTATTTTGCTTTCTGAAATGTAAGATGTGCACTGAAAACAGAAAATCACTTGTGCTGTCTCTATCTGTTTCTCTCACACGCTCCCTCCGCCTGTCTCCCATTTACATTCTCCTCATACAAAGGTGACTTCCACACTTCTCTCGGATTATAATATGCCATAGAGGTGAAAGTAGTGGGGTGTCAGATGAGTGTGCTCTACTTTTTCCTCCCCTTCTCCCAGCCTGTCTCTCTCTTTCTCCCTCATTATAGGCTCTAAACCTTAGGAAATTAGGTATCGTAAAGTAAACCTGTTGACAGGCGAGCAATTTTAAGCAACACAGCCTTATGCCTCATGCTATGTGTGCAAAGGGAGATGAGAAATGTAAAGCTATTAAAGTTGTTAAGCAAGGAGTTTAAGATCCGGAAGAAATTGACATGCAAAACCTTCTCTCATTCTCCGACTCACAAGACAAGAGTCTAATTTCTAAGGAGACAAGTTAACCCTCTAGCTTTTCACTGAGCATGTTTATCCCGAGTATTATTTAATAATAATAATTTTTATTTATTTATGTTATCCCCCACTTAATGTATTGGGGAGGAGAAAGTGAAGTCGATGATCCTGTGGAGGTATGCATAATTAATAGGAAGTAAACAAATGAAAAAACAAAAAAAAATGTAAATAACCTTATCTTATCCAACAGCTGCGTTGATATCCAGACACCCCCACACCCTTGCCTGGTAAAGAAAAACCCCTGTCCATGCAGTTAAGCTGCTTATAAATATTTGTAATTAAAATCGTAGGGGGAAAGCAAGGAGAGTGGCATCTTTATCACTGGAGACACTGCTGCTGCAGGTGTCTTTGATGCCCAGAGAGGCATTTTCGTCTGACAGTGCAGGAGAGAACAGACTGCAATCGGCATGTCCCACTCAGCAGCTCCCTCCCTCCCCTCTCTCCCCTTCCTCTCCCTGTGCACACTCAAATGTTTATTACCCTTTTTGTTTTGCATTTTCATCTTTTGCGGCCAGACCTTTGAAATCTCCCAAATCTTAAGTAATTCATCAGTTCTTAAAGAAAGCACTCTTCTATTATGGGACATGAAAAAAACTCAGATTCTGCAGATAGATCCAGCTTTATATAATTGCATTATTATTTTTTAAAGTTGCACTATTCAATTTCTTTTTTGGTAAATAATGAATGAAATAACTACATGTCAAACGGGTTGTTTATAATAATTATGATACTTATTTACAATGACTAAATAAGAGCGAACGCTGACTCTCTATTTCGTCACCGGTTTTAAGAAGCCATTGTGAACTTCGTATATGTCTCCGGCTGGCAGTGACTCCACTGTTGAGCTCCTGGCTACTCAAACACTGGGCATGGATGATGGATTTGAGGTGTGCTGAGATAGCCTCCACCTGTCACTGAGTGAATCTATATCCCATACGTACCTTAATATATACAAAACAGATAAGTCTAATACAAATTCACCCAACGTAGTCAACAGTTGTCAAGGGGGTCTTAAGAGATAGACTACCTTTTGGAGCCAGCCCCATCGGCCATTAGATGAATTGCAGTTTTTGACACGGCTGACTAACTTACTAGTAAGTTGGAGACCAATCTATAGCTTAAAGGAAATTGTATATTCAATTAAAATTCAACAGCAAATGATGTCTAAGTTGCTGATATGTCTGATTTATTTTTAAACTGATGTTTCCTACAACTCGTTAAACTTCTTAGAGTGATAAAGTGTCAGGGTAGCAAAAAAACAAGAACTTTCAGTTCAATATTCATAATTTCTGCTTTAAGCTTGATACTAAAAACAGACCATTAATGAAAGATGCTGTGATGCACTAAAAGATAAGCATTTTAAAATGATTTCTAAGTGTATTTTTTCAAAAATAAATGGTGACATTGCTCTCTGCAAACTAGACACCAGTTGCTGACAATTTCTTGAATCCTCCCCTTTGGCAAAGAGTGGTTGCTGTGTTACACCACAACACATTGGGGTTTCTGAAGAACACAATATCAGGATGGAAGAAAAATAGAAATTCTAAAAAACAAAACTACAGCAAATGTAGATTTTTCAATTTATATCAACTGATATCTTTATTATTATATACAATATGTAAAACAAAATATATATTTATTGATTGACTATAAACATATTTCACAGTTAAATGAGTCAAATCACTCAGTAGCAGAAATAGTTCTCAAACATCAATTTAAAGTGTATGGTTGCAATTTCAAGACACTGCAATGACGACCAGGGGGACAAGCTGGGAAATCACTAAAGTGTAACAGGCCTGTTTGTGTTGCAACTAAAACTAAGAAAAAGGAATCTTTTTGTATTGAGTGGGAGGGAGGGAGGGAGAGAGAGAGGTATACATATCACTGCCCCTGAGACGAGTCCCTTACTCCACATCAGCATTTAAACTGCTACAACCATTTTTCTTTTAAATCAGCAAATCATGCCTCAGCTAGGCAAACCATTTCCATGTTTGGACATAATATCATAATCTAACACCTGCTTATGCCTTTCGCTTGATGGATATTTTCTTCTTTATGTTTCTAGATAACTCCAATTATTTTCAGGGTTAAAATTATGCTCTTGTGACGAGTGTTAGCTTCATAGCACAGAATGTGTTTTCCTTTTAAGATACCAAGCAAATACTACGATAACTTTTGTGTACATTGGCGATAAGTAATCAAAAAAGCATTTTGTGGACGAGATGACTGGATACGTGCGCTATTGCCAACGCAATACATTATGCCTGTAGGCACACTCCACAGTTGAAACAGTGCCGTCAACAGGAAAGCCTTGCTGCTTGTCAGCCATGATTAATGTGAAGTACCTCAAAAACTGGAAAAAAAAAACAGAGAAACTTTCGATAGAAAAGGTTAAAAAAAAACTCAATTGCAGTGAATGAGGACATTGCTGAACTTCATACAGTTTTTCCCCATCTGTCCCCAATCATCCCAGATGCTTTGTCTCACAAGAATTATGAGACCTTTCCCATGAGGAAATTGCTTTTACAGCAACCTCATCCTGCGCTTCAGACTCCTCAGCAGCCATCCAGTGTGTGTGTGTGTGTGTGTGTGTGTGTGTGTGTGTGTGTGTGTGTGTGTGTGTGTGTGTGTGTGTGTGTGTGTGTGTGTGTGTGTGTGTGTGTGTGTGTGTGTGTGTGTGTGTGTGTGTGTGTGTGTGTGTGTGTGTGTGTGTGTGTGTGTGTGTGTGTGTGTGTGTGTGTGTGTGTGTGTGTGTGTGTGTGTATCTGTGATCTACTATAAGAGTGCTGACACCACTGAATACAGTGCCACTCTTCCCGGACCTAACACAAGGTGATAGCAGGTCCTGTCACACATTCCTTCTCTTCTAATTTGTTTGTGTACCCTGTGCACCTGTTCATGTAATTTTATGTTGGAAATTGAAGTGTGAGAGGGGGCTGGTTTGCTTGTCGTCTTATCTGATAAGGCTGTTATTAACACTGGTGCCGCCTGCATTGTTTGGTTGTGACACATGGTGTGATTGATATTGTGTCAACGCGAGGGGAAAGTTTCCCAGTGCCAAATGAATGGGTGACTCCTGAAAATAAAGGAAATGGAAGATGACAATCAGAGCCTATTATGATGGGGAACATTAACAGAACAGCACAGGGCTGCCATCTGTGTGTGAAGTGACCTTTCAGGAAAAATGTGGTTAGTGTCTATCATTAACCCCATCCCTCTTCCTCTCCCCTCCCCGCTCCACATCCTGCGGTTTTCTCTTTTTCTGTATAAGATTTCTTTCCTTTTTTACTGAAGCGTAGATTTGGCTGTGGAGTGTTCTTTATGTGTAGGCAGGGTTATGACCCGAAGGAGAATGATTGAAAGACACTTGTCTGAAAGAGACATAAAATCAAATAAAGACCTGTGCTGACTACATCCCAGGGAGGGAGCTGGGAGACCTCTATGAACTGAGAAGGAGCAGTATAATGAGTGGAGGCATGCAACAGTAAATATCTCTGCATAGCAGGAAAAGAAGGAGGCGGACAGTTCACACTCTTGTTTTTCTTGTTTTGAAAAAAAAAAGCTTATTTCTTGTTGATAAATTCAGAGTTATAGTTCACATACATTTAGCCCTGCATTCATATATAACATTGACAGATTTACAAAGTACAAACAAATTCTAAATCCATGCAGCAGTCTTTTGGCTATAAATATTTTTATTCCTGGTGAAAACTTGCCGCCTACATTATCGACTATGCAACTTGACCGCAAACAGATTTTTCAGAGATTCAGACCAGTTGTTGCTAACTCAACAACCCCAGTTTCAGGACTGACTCAACTGAGATCACTTGAGGAAATGTCCTTCACTCAGTCCCTTTTATGCCATAATATAATGTATACAACATTTTTTCAAATAGCCAGCAGGACTGATACCGTAAGGATGATAGCATCTATATTAAATGTACATAGACAATGGAAGAAATAACCAACAACTTACCTAATATGTGAAGTGAAAGGCCTCAGTTAGGGTTTCCCACCAAGCCCCTGCAGTTTCCCTCAGCTCTACACAGCATTTTAACCTCTTCTCTACTGGATGCAAACATAGTGTAGTATACAGCTGCTAGAAACAAATGTACCTCTAGAGTGGTTTGGAGACCAACCAACTGTGGGTGGCCAGGAACATGGAGGGAGTTTTTGATTACATGTTTGCTAAATATAATTATTATGGGAATTTTATCAGTTATAATTACAGATTATTCTACTGCCACAACTTGCCTTACAAATCACCATTCCAATAAAAAATATTTTCTGATTCGCGCAAAGTTTAGAATGGTTATAGTTTGGACTTTAACTCCCTCCTATGTGTCATTGTTCCTGTGCATGTGTGTGAACACATGGTCACTTGTGAGGGAACTCCAGGTTCTGCTGCAGTGAGAGAGAGAGAGCCAGAACACAGAGCGGGCCACAGGCAGAGCTATTGATCGGTCTCGTCAGGGTTCAGGGATATAGATGAGTTACAAAACCACCATTAATTACAAATCACTTCTGCCATGAAAGTCGATTAGAGCAAAAAGCAGTGGGAAAAACTCTGTATCAAATAAAGAAAAGTGATAGGGCGTGCACATTTTTCATCCAAAGAAGTCTCTGGCTTGGCAGGCCTGCTTACTTTGCCCTTCATCTCCGTGAGATTCTACGTTATACAAGTTTTGTTTAATTAAAGTTTTTGGTTCCTTTGTGATTATTTGTGGCTGTGTTCATCAGTAATTAGATTTGTGGGCAAATTAATGCAGATGCATGTTTTATCCATATCCAATAAGCATGTTTCACAGTCTTATCACTGAGCACATAATCAATACCCCTGGACACATGATGAATTATGGTCCATAACCGTGCATATATTCAGCATGTGTTGAGCTATATGCAATGAGCATATAAAGCGATGGGGTGCCGTGATAGTCATGAACAGGTGCAGGGTTTACGATGATCCACAGGCAGGTTCACAGACGGTCCCTGTCAGCCCCACTTGAGAGAGTCCCTGCTGTCTCAGACAGGTTGCAGTAGAGCCGTGCTTTGCATTAAAATTGCAGGGAACACTCTCTTCAACTGCACAGAATCTCTCCACCGCACTCTTACTTTGTAGAAAGAAAAATAAAGTGTTCGCAAACTACATATAGCCTGCACCTTATTTTCTCCGGGTCTCACCCTCTCGTTTGTGTTCCCACTCTGTCTTGCTTTTCAATGCGGCTCTGCACCTGCCTCTGATCACCCTCTGTTTATTTATTTATTTGTAAAGAAACTTCTATTTGTGATTAATGTTTGGTGTGTAAGCAATCATAGTTCATCCGCAAAGTCTACTGTTCCTGGGTCTGACAGGCATGCCTGGGCTCTGCAGTGTCTTCTTCTCTACAAAGCTGATTTCAAATACACCCATTTCGGAAGAGATGCACTGCAGTAGCAAGAAGCAAACAGCCCCTCTCTTTTCCTCTCTCTCTCTCTCTCTCTCTCTCTCTCTCTCTATCTCTATCTTTCTCTCTCTCTCTCTCTCTCTCTCTTCTTGCATTCCCTCTGTTTTATTGTGACAAGACACAGCAAGTCATGGCTTGAATACCAAGGCGATAATTTCTTGACAGTCTCCCTTTATTTGTCTGCTATCGCCCTGATAAGATGATTTTCACTCTCCGGGTTTGTTTTGTCTTGGCAGAGATGGCCTGGATGAGTGAGCTCATCCTCCCTCTCTCATGTTGTCTTCCCATCAGTTGTTGTTCCCCCATATTCCAGACCACTCTGCACACACACTGCCACGTGTGTGAGGGAGAGTTGGATAGCATAAGATGATTATGGGAAGATGCCACGCAGGGAAGAAATGTGTCCAGCCAAGCTCACACAGAAGAGAGTATTAGGAAATAATGGTGTGTGAATGCTTGGATACATTTGTAGTGATGTGGTACTTTGTCAAAAAATTAAATAGAGTAAAAATCTCTGTGTCCGGCTTTCTGCCATATTACTTTCTATTAATTTACTTTCCTATTAGCACACTCCTGAAGGGACATCTGGAGCCCGCTATTTTGTTGCTGTCTAGTGTCATCACTTGTGTATAGTATGAAACAATGATTAAGGAACCACAAACAATTGGCTGCAATCAGAATCTGCATGCAAAATGAACATGCTAGGGAGTAGGCCTATTTACTCAAAAATGACTCATAGGGAGATTAAACTGGATCAGAAAATGATTCAGTGTATGTTTATATCAAAGTTATGGCCATGTTATGTTGCCAAAGCCCTCTCTGGTCTCTGCAATGTGTTAAATAAAACACTATAACAGGTCAGTAGTAGCCTGAAAACGGGATACATATTGCTCGGAAAAGCCAGCATTAAATTACTCTGGATCACAAAACAAAACAGACAGCCAGAGAAGTTTAAAAGCCACTGTAGTGAGGAGGATACACATCTGGACTCTACTTGATTACATGTGCCAGACACATTACACAAAGGGCTGCAGAATATGACTGAGACTGGATGTTTTGGCATATAAACCAGCACTCAGAACAAAGCCTATCCGTCCGCTAAACTAGCTTTCCCCTCTTGTCTCCCTCCAAGGCTGGAACAGAAGTTAATTGTTCTCATGATGGTGTCAGGTGGCAGAATTGATCAACGTTAAAGGATCATTCTCTGTGACATTAGCTCTTGAGAGTGAAAGACAAACACTATGAGAATGTTTACGTGACACCTGACAAGGTAAGAGGACACCCTTCGATTGCTTTTGCTCTGTTGGAATCACAAAATCAATAGTGCAGCATTGCTCATATACACATCAACCTTCCTATTAAAGTAAACAGACTAAACAGATCAACAACCTCCACTTCACAGCACACTTGACTCCCTTTGAATTTATTTAATGAGATTTTACTCTAATAAGACTTCCAGATTAAATGCTAATGTTTATCTGCAGAGCAGAAGGTTGTTTTGCAAGTTCAACATACTGCATTGGATTCAGCAGAGCTGACAGTCTTAAAGGTTGGGTTTCTAAAGAATAATAATCTGCGTTTATGTGAGGTTGTGTCACAGTCTGCTCAATCTTTCACCAGTAGTTTTCCATTCACCTGTCTCACCTGTTAACCACACCCACGTTTTTGCTCACTCTCTTTCTCTTCTGCACCCATTAGCTTCACTGCCAGTATTTAAACCCTCACCAGACACACACCCGTTGCCAGATCGTACTTTGCCTTCATGCTAGTCTTTCACGCGTTTGTTATCAGATTGCCTACCCGGTTCCGACCCTGCCTGTTCCCAACCTGCCTGCTCTGCCTGATCCCTGATCCTGCCTGTCCTTGGACTATCCTGCCTTGCCTGCTTTCTGACCCTGCCTGTACCTACGTTGACCGCCTCGCCTGCTCCCTGACCCTCTGCCTGGCCCTGACTCACCTTTTGCCCGCTGTCTTCCGGTTCGTTTGCCTGTACATCATCCGGTAATCCTCTGCTCTGGTATTATTACCAATAAAGTACATTACCAATACTCCGTGGTTTCTCGAGTGCTGCATTTGGGTCCTTCATAAGATTGTGATAGGTTGCATAAGAATAACACAAGTGCACTGCTCATGGATGCTCCTACTTAATAATAGATTATTGTAGAACTATAATAATAATAATAATAATAATAATCATTTAACAGTTTCTTAATTATGCCTGTGCCTTGAGGACATTCATTTTGGTGGGACATTTTAAGAAAGTCTTTCAGATTTCAAAGTATACATTTACATGTGTTTGATTGAAATGATTGTTGTAATCTCATAATTTGTAGCATATATCTCTTTATTGTGCAATCTAACCTAAGTAATGTTGCACCTTTCCATTGGCTATCACTGTTGAGTTGAGAAAACGTTATAGACGTTGCTAATACACAGAGTATTAATTGTGTGATTGTGAAAATCTGTAGATGGTTGTAATGGACAGATTTGTTGATGTTCAACTTTCCTCCGATCTCCAAAATACATGTCAGTTAAACTAAACTGAATGTTTTGGCTGTGCTTGTGATACTATGGTGTTGCTGCCAACAATCTGTAAAGTAAAGATGGTGATTAAAAGGTTATCATAAAAATAGTAATGATGAATAAAGAAAAAAAAGATTTCTGTAAAATGTTTCTCTAAAGTTGCAGAGGCAGAACTTGCCCCTTGCAGAAGCTGTAACATTGACAACGTTTATGTAAAGTATTAAAGGCAATGCATGAAGCCCAGATATAATGAGATCCTCCAATGGTGTGCAATCTGAGGTAAAGTTTACAGATGTTACCATCTGCTGTGTTTCACCAGGTAGTCTAGAGAGTGTCAGGATGGAGAGGGAAATGGTGCATTAAGTATTACATTTAGACATGTTGCTGGAAAACAAACATCATACTGTGTTTGACCTGTTTTGTTATGAACACTGTGAATTTCTAAGAACAGGTGGCAAGAATAATTCAGCGATGTAAAGCAATTATGTCTGTGATGTACTGGTTGCTCCATGCTTTAATGTACATGTCATTTGCAGGTGACACAACATAGCTCATGCATTAAAGCATGTTCGAAGTTCCGTTTCAAATCTCAGTGAGTATCATTTGAACTGTCTTGGAAAGATTTCGTAACCACCCATTTAAATGCAACCTAGGTCTTAAATAAAGCAACTGCAATTATCATGCACATGCCTGCCTGTTCCTTTCACTGCACAACATTCAGTTAGAGTATTTTTGATAAATACTTTTGATTGCATCCCTGATTTAGTTTTTGCAATATACATCCAATGACAGATTGCAGCAAAACCTCTGCAGACACCTCTATGTAAATATTGTTTTTACCTATGTAATAACATCAAAGCCTCACTTAATGGCTAACGGCATATTGACTACGAAATCCCTGATCCTCTGCCTAAACACAATGGAATGAACAATACTGCAGAGCGAGACCTGGCATTCCTCGTTCATCATGTTGATTGGAGAGATCAATTCACATTTGTGCTTCCACTCAGGCATGTTTCAGGGCTGTGTTGTGTTGCAAACCTTTAAGTTTACCATTTTGCAACATGCAGACAGTGGAATCTACTGATGATCGCTTCTAAAACTATAAGGCTTGTACTGTATCTTCATTTTTAGGATAAACATAAAGGTAAATTATAAAAGCCCAAGTGTAATCAAGCCTTTGCTGCAGTACCGCTCAGTCTTTTCAGAGGGCAGTGTAGCTCTTCAAAAGAACCTGGGCCCCAATGGAATCTTTTTTTTATTTTTATGAATTCTATCCCTCATTAGGTTCCATGCAATGCCTGAATTACTTGCTGCATCTATCCATTAAAGTCCCTCTTTTTGTATACTGCTCACATTAAACACAGGTACAGTGCCTCGCTGAATGAATGCAGGGGGAAATCTGACCTCATTCCCCGTTCCTTTTTTCCATCGCTCATTGCTGTGGAAGCATTCACCGGTTGAATTTTGTGATTGAAAGATTATATTCAGATGGAGGAAAAAAAGTTAGTGCAAAAAAACATTGACAGGCTGGACGCTGCAGTTGTTTTCTCTGACTACATTTGTGTTCACACCACATTGTTTGGGCCCGTTGGCACATTCAGAACACGGCTGGTGAATTGGCCGATGCCTCCTGAATCCAAATCTCCAGATATTCACTCGCTAATGTTGTGACAGCATGTTAACTTATTCATTCTGCAGGAGGCTATGGAAGTTGACAGAGCGAGCGGAAGTTCATGTCTCCAGGCTCTACCCTTGTCCACTTGGCTCCCTGCTTCGTCAAGGAGACTTAATTCATCATGATAAGCAATCATCTGCAGGTTAAGGGTGAAACATGTACGCTGACCTTTTTCTTGGCCTTTGCCACCAGGCTGTCTTTAACCTATAACCTTGAACTCAACCCCTGTATGATGCTCCACTTTGTCGGATGAGCAATTCCTCTAGTGATGGGGAATAATCGTTCATTCTTTTTAATTGATTTTAGCAATTTTCTATTCTCGAATCAAATACAATATTTGATAAACTCATTGTCTTATGTATGAAAGCACATCTGAGACAATACACATGAACTAATAGGCTGAAGAAACTTTAAGCCAGACAGGAACCAAGAGACATTAAGCATTTAACCATATTTGGCTCCAATCATCTCTGTGCATTTGTACCTCTTCTTTCTTCTTTTCATTAAGTGCTTAAGTTAACAGCTGGTCTCCACCATAGAGTAAACTAAAGCTGATGTATTGAGATTTTAATTGTAGGGAGTTATTTTGCTGGCAGTCCTCCTTCAGGAGAGCGAACAAAAGGCCTGTCTGTCGTCCCTCTTCGCCTTCCTCGCAGTTGATAATCAATGGAGGGACAGAGCTGCCAGCTATTGACTGAGGAGAGATGAATGACACTGCTCCCAAAGGGTCCATTTGAATTTTGACAAGCAGGATTCAGAAGTCTCAGCCTTCCTTGATGGTGCCAGGAAGAAGGCTTTTCACTAACACACTGAAGGTAGTGCGGAAACCGAGCTAAGAGAGGATTGGAACACTTTAGGCTGCAGACTGTTGGAGATCACGTGTTGGCTGCCTAAATGACTGCATACTACATTCATTGAATACCACTTCTGCAGCTGTTTTGTATGCATCCTGCAAAGGAGCTGAATCAATGGGGAATTTTAAGTTGCAGCACACACTGAAAAGCAAACAAATGTCAACACAAGAAAAAGGACTTTTACCTTTCCACTTGTTGGTTGTCACAATAACTCCATACAAATGCCTTTCTTCTTTTCTGCGCAAATCTTTTCCAACCCCTTGTTTATGTTGTGACAATGAGTCATTTTCAAATGACTGCTGCCTTTAACTCACAGAGACAAGTATTTTCACTTTTTATTGCAGTCTGACCTTTTATAGAATCAAGCTTTCAAAACATGTGTTTTCCACATGTCGGGCATTATTTGTCTTAGCAATAACATCGCCACACTTATACACTCCCTTGTGTCTGATGTTCAATACTTGGTTCCCAAGAGAAGATCTTATTAATGCTGGAGCATGACTGGCAGATATATGTGCTTGTCAGGGATGATCACCCCATCCTGGGCAAACAAACTAAACTGACTGTAGACCCAGCATTGAAGCAATAGGACATATTATTAAGTCTCTACAGCATGGAACCCAAATAAGGATTACATTGACTTTTCGTTTAATGCATATTCCATTGCTAAGTATATACAACACAGAATGTTGGGGAAGTTGATATAACGCACT
Source organism: Notothenia rossii (assembly GCF_949606895.1). Taxonomy (NCBI): domain Eukaryota; kingdom Metazoa; phylum Chordata; class Actinopteri; order Perciformes; family Nototheniidae; genus Notothenia; species Notothenia rossii. The sequence continues at coordinate 21,549,296 of NC_136903.1, forward strand.
AGAAAAATCACTGACATGATGTCTTTCCCTTTTCACCATATTGCAATTCTCCCAGCTCTTATTTGTCTGACAGTCACATAATATTATTACTGATGCAACATCTGGGAAAATGTATGACTTTTGTTTTTTGAGTTTTGATAGCTTTTTGAAATATAGTTTGGGAAACTGTCAAAATGTCTTGGCTTATAGCTTTCAGGAAAGATTGATGTTACAATTCGTAAAAGGGAAATGTGTATTGCAGGCCTGTGATGAGAAGATACTGTTAGTTCTCCTGTCAGCCATACGTGCTGTTTGCCCATCCACTTGTCTGCTCAACCTCCACACCCTTACCTTCCACATTGCAACATCAGAGGCACAATACATTGGCAGCGAAAATAATATGGACATAATTCCCATAGATAACAGACTGACAATAAGGAGTACATTTTAAGGTAGCAAAATGTAATCAATTTCTATTTTAACTAATCTATTTATTATCTTAATCTCCATTCAGTCAGGATTCTGCAATTGTACCATTGGGAAAGTGAGATTATGGTCAGAGATTTCCAAGATGTTTGTGTCCTCTTTTTTGAGATGCATTAAGATGAAAGCATGACAATCTTCCATTGGAAATCCTGCTGCTTCTAATGGGCTTACACCCAGGCGATGGTCCACAGTTAAAAGAAAATACGCTAGAGTTTAATTATTGAGGGAGTCAATGAACACATTTAATTAAGCATAAACAACATGCAGCCACACTGTACTGGTTCTTCCAAATGATATGGACTTTTTGTTCGCAGGGTTTCCTTAAATCACAAACTATTAGCTAGATGGCTGCAGACGTATAAGAGAAGTAATTTGTTTGAATGGTCACCTTAGTTAAAATTGTGTTCCTGTAGTTTCAGTATGGCTTGCTACCTGTTTCTAAGTTAAGTAACGCTTACATGCTGAGGTTACAATTGGGGCACTATGAATGCAAAACAAGTCTGCATTGAATGCTTTAGTAACAGTTTCTCTTGAATTCCTCACACTGGATTTGTGTGTGTTCTTGGATTGAGAAGAGTGGACAAAGAAATCTGCCAACAAATACATTCTTATAACAGCCAATGATAAAACATGTTATCAACAGATTATATTGTAGATACCTACAGTATACACACATGCAAAGATACGTACCACATGGCTGAGTTTGATCAATGTGCAGAAATATACTTTTTCATGATTAGACACACCTGTATGTCCTTTGCATTCAGCTATTCAACCTCACCATGGGGAATCATGTTAGAAGTCCTTAACAAATTATTTTGCACACACATCAATACACACAAGACCTTGCCTGGGTAATAATGCTTATCCAGCAGATGTAATTGCAAGCCTAACCCCAATTCCTTTAGTTGATTTTAATTGGTTTTGTCATTTGTGAGTGATGGCTGACTAATGTTCTTCCATCAGTAGTGACAGTGTCACTCTAACCTCCTCCAAGACATGTTGATGTGCTTAGCATTGCAAAAACAACATTTAGAAGCAAGATACTAACGCTTAAGGTTTCCGATGTATTTTCAAAGGAAACAATATCTTAGTATGCATATTTTTCCCTGAAGCAACGTGTGTCCTCAGCTTGTTGTTTTCCTGACAGTTTGTGAAAATGTGAGAGGCGTAATCATGCTGCAGTTTGCTTTTTTTCTTCAATGTTGGTTGAGTAAGAATTCAGTGCTGCTGCCAGAAACTTAGTTACAAATCCCCAAAACTTAGTTAAACAAAATATTCTGGATAAACCAGGTATGCCGTCATTTAACAGAACATGCATTCTTCTCTCTTTCATCTCTGAAACAAGAGGGAAATAGACATGAATCATAGTTCAAAGTTGTCTTCCTGCATTGCATTTTACCGATTTGGCTGCTGAGAGCTTGTATGCACGAAATAGCTTTTACTTTTACAGTATGTTATGGTACAGTATGTGTTACGAGTGTAAAGGTGAACACATGTTTCAAATAAATGCACATTTACCTTTTATCAAAGGCAGACTGACACCACTGTATACTATGTCTAAGGAAACAGATAAATTAACAACAAAAACAAGAAATAAATGCAAGTACTAGGGTTTGTAGAGCAGAGGAATGTTCGAGCAGTCCATTATTATACACAACCCAAGACACAAATTTTTGTCATGATCCATTTCAAGGGAAATAATTATGCGGCTAATGCAATTGAATCCCTGCCACTGCATCCTCCTCTGAGAAAAAGGCACACGACAGCCACCATGGAGTTGGGGCTGTTGCCTCATTACATGCAAAGTGCATAACATCAATTGAGTTAGAAGAACAGAGAGCTATACCTAGAAGCAAAGATGGTGTAACATTTGGTACATATTTGACCCAAAGCAATTGGGATTACTGGTGGCAAAACTTAAGTGAAAGTATATTTGTTCTTTGTGCTCCTGAGCTATGCTTTGAAGCTATTTATCTTGTAAACATCTTGAAAATAACTTGAGAGGTAAATGAGGTATTGGTGGTTAAGTGGTGTGCTGTGACTCTACACACTATTTACTGTATATATTCACTTTGTTGGCTGCATTGGTGGTGAGCATGGTCCATAAAGGATGAATCCTACTCTGACCACAATGCTGAGTTGCATTTTGGTGAAATGAGATGTCAATAAGATAGCTCTAAAATGTTCAAACACTATCATAGTTTAAGGGTTAGGACGTATCTTTTATTTATCCAGTCAGGTATCCTAAAATCTTCAAGCTGTATTGGCACAAACCTCTACAGAAATATAACATTTCCCAGACTGTGAATAATCAGGACTTTGATGACTCATTAGCATCATAATGGTTTTAGCAAAATGTCACAGCTATTTTATGTATTGCCACAGAGTTTGTAGCACTCTTGTTTAATCTGATGATGTTTAGTGTTCTCTTGACTTTTCCTTTAGGTCATGAGACCTGTAGAGCTATGGAAATCAGCATCACCAATTAGCCTATGCAAAGCTTAGATGAAAAACCTTGTTAACAAACTGTTACATCATACTCATACAAGCCCACATAAATATATATCTATGGCTCAGTTTTCCAGTGTGTAGACTTTATATCTTGTTACAAATTGGATACATACTGTGTTAACCTTTCAAAAAAGTGTTTATACAGATGAAAAATGGCACCTTTTCAACTCTCATAGCTGTAACACACTATGTGCCCTTCTTCTCTCTAATGTTGGGTGTATGATTCACTCGTCTCTTTGAAAAGTATTTACATCAAGGCTTGGACTGTTTATCCATCCCTTCATTCTCACCCCCATTCATCCATTTCAGCCTCTGATCAAAACTGCTCCCTTTTTGCCTCTAAAATCACCCTCTAACCCCTCTATGAAATATAAATACCATTATGCAACTGCGGAATATCGTGGGTAATTGCTTTTTGAAACCCCCCCCTATTTTCTTTTTGTTGTTGATAAACATGTAATGGGCTTATATTTTTCAAACCACGTGTACTAAGCAGTGTGACCTTCAGCTGTAGCTTTGCATATCTAACTGCAGAGGGCAGAGAGATCCCTGTAGACTTTCTTTAGGCCTCAAGAGCGCAGCTGAATACTAACAAAGAGCAACCTAAGTCAGGCCTACCAGGAAACTGTGCTAAGAGAGCATGGCTCTGTACCACGGAGCACGATTTGGAGTTGGGTTACTTCCTGTTTAACCATGTCTTTACTTAAACAAAAGTGGATCACTTCATACTGGTGTAGATCACCATGCTGTGCTTCGAACCTGCTTGGAAGCACTGTCTATTGACAGACCAAAGTATATATCATAACAAAATATTACACAAATACAAAGAAGTAATAATGCAGGCTCAAAGCAACACAGTTTCATATTCCAAATGCAGCAAATGCCGGCTGGCAAAATGAATGAATAAATCAAAAGAAGAGCTCTAATTACATGTGTGTGTTCCGTTACATGTTTTGTTTTGCTTGGATGTACTGGTATGGAATACGAATAGAATATATACTTTATTCATCCCCTAGGGGAAATTATAGTGTGCTTAACAATGTTAGTCTTTTTCTTGCTGAAACTGCCGGCGATGTGAAGCGGACATACAAGCAATAAAAAAAATAAAAATAATAATAATAATAATGTGAAGAAACTTTCACATCCCATAATCATCAAAAGCTATCTACAAATAACAACAGCAAAAAAACACAAAGAAATGAAGAGTCCGTGAGTCCAGGGCACTGTGTCAGCTTCTTAAGTCAGTCATGTCCTTTTAGTGCCGCAGACTGTAATGTACAGTATGTTATGATTGACTAAAATATATGAAAGTAAGCCTTCTTAACTCAATTGTATTATAGTTATTTTTCATTTTACTAATAGTTCTGTTTTAATGCTTGTGTTTCAGCTGAAAAATAAGACCTAGATATTGTCAAACATACAACACATTCCTCAAGGGGATGATGAAAGTATATATTCTATTGTTCAAGAATACATGCAAACAAAACAGACAGAAAAACGGAATACAAAAATTGAATCATGAGCCTGTTGTAGATGGGGCAGTGATGTTATAATTATTAATTTATACAATCGCAGTCAGAGATTTTGTTTACATTTGGCATTGGTCATACAGTATGCTTGAATAACTGAGTTGATAACCACCATTGGAGGACAGATAAGCAAGATTTGTTGTTGATATGGTTAGTGAAGGCAAATAACACAATGATTTCCTGGGTATATTGAACTTGCTTTGTTCCACAGGGCACTGATGAATCAGTTTGTGGTAATGTTAGGAGATGGTGGTTATGTAAGAAAGTGCAGCAAGCGTTGCTGGGTTGCTAATATTATTCCCATCCCAATTTGCTGCTTTTGCACGTTCATTACCACTGCAATTATACCGCTGGTGTGTATAGGAAGCATAGGTAAATGAATTAGAGAAGAGCATGTTTTCGAGTGGGAGTATATACAGGAAACAGGAGCAGTCCCTAAACCTTTTAATGAGGAAGCATTTTTTGCTGAAGAGTTAATGGAATTTGAACTTGATTATAGGACAGCAGACACACATGCACATGTCCTCTGAATCCTAGTCTATTTAGAGTATTTATCATCAATTAGGCTTGGCATGTACCACATAGCTCTTATAAACTCGAGTTGCATTATCTGACATAATGATGCCAATTAACTAACTCTATATTAGAGTCAATTGGAAGGGCAGAGGTTCCAATGAAACAAACATTGAGGGTTGCCTGCTGAACCTGTTGACAGTATTAATTAATGTCAAATTCTTTGCTGGCATTTGGACAGATCTTTTTTTCTTTTTTAAAGAAGGAAGCAGCAGTTCAAGTGAGATCATTGAAATTATTCCAACTGAAAGAGGTTTCTTTTCTGTTAAATTCACTAAAAAGAAAAGTTTGATACCCTTTTTTTGTAGTTTGAGAAGTTAGATTGAGTTTTAAATGCATTATATTAGTTAATTACTATATCAATGGACAGCCTTTGAACTCTATCCATTAGCATCCATTGAAGTGACATAGTGGACTTTATATATTATAGTATAGTTAGTAATACATCTTAATCATATTTTCATTGTGAATATCCAAGTGGTTTAATTAAATCAATACTAAATAGTTGGATATTGACTAACTAAACAGGTAAACAGTGTAGGCAATTAGATGTATAAAGGTGTACAAAGGCACTCACACATACTCCCTCATCCATACTGGGAGAAAATATAGAAACTAATGTCATGGTTCTAGTTTCTGTCTGGAATAAGACACAACATTGAAAGTTACATCTCAAGGTTTAGTCCTGCTTCTTCTTTTAATTTGAACTAGATACAAAACACTTGAGACACAGGTATACGCTCGAATATGACCGAAAAGTTGATTCATTCTGTCATCCAAGTTAATGAGGTTCTGCTTGAATGAATGATCTGAAAGCCTGTGGCTGCAGATTGGTAAGGAGACCAAATTATACTCTTGACTATTTAATATTATCTGTGTTATTGTCTGATTTCTAAGTGTTAATTCATCAAAGGTTATCTTTTCTCTGACCAGTTTTGCAAGATAAATTTAGAAGAAAAGGGGGAGCAAAAATCTTATTTGATGAATTAATTGTAATTTTCTGGAGGAGGACATTTAATTGCATGAGATGAAACTGTATGTGTGTGTGTGTGTGTGTGTGTGTGTGTGTGTGTGTGTGTGTGTGTGTGTGTGTGTGTGTGTGTGTGTGTGTGTGTGTGTGTGTGTGTGTGTGTGTGTGTGTGTGTGTCAGGTGTAATAGAGAGTTGATGCTGTGAATGCTGACTGCCACTGTACACTAAGTGTCAATCTCCATGTTTTCTCTCTGTTTGTTCGCTTCCAGCAGAGATCGAGTGGCTCTGTCAGGATGAAATGGACTGCCACAAGCTGTTCAGTGATACAACACGGGTTAATTTGGGTCCAGGACGATGTCACGGGCCATCATACCTACTGTAAGGATGCACACATACAGACTCACAAATAGGGGTTTGCATACCTGTCCTTGTTGTTCTCTTGCACCATTGCACTGCTGCTCAGTTTTTATTTCCACATGGAAAAGTGGGTGAGCTAAACCAGTTTTGTCAGTGCCTACAAAATATTGTACAGTACGAACATTTAAATGTGCAGGTGTATCTCACCTATAGAGCACAGTGTTCTTTGTTTGATTTATTATCAGTACGTGTGTCTTATCTGCATTAGTTTTACATCGCTGTCAATGAAGAGGAACATTTGCCTTAGCATGCACTATCACAGCCTCAGGGATGTTGTGATTAATGTACCGCACTTAGCTCAGGTACATCTACACTCTCTTGACATGCTTTTTGAGAGCCGCAATCATATCATTCAAATTCATGTCTTCGTTTACTAATATATCATATGACCGTGCTCCATAATAGGTGCTTTGGGACGGCAGCCATCCATTTTAGCCAGGGTTAAGAGATTTAATAATAAATACAGACCTGTGAAAGTTGGCAGACCAACAAACTGGCTGTGGTGCTGTTGGTGGTGCAGACAATGGGGGTGGAGGCAAGCACTTTTCCTGTGAGTTTGATGGCATGCATCATTGAAGATGACAACATGTAAAAATTGTTTAGAGGACCTTATTAAATATGTATGAAACTGTGTTTTCAAGGAGGGCATAGACAGCGAAATCCATCATCGTATTGTAAAATGCAGAAATACTATTAAAGTATGAATATTTAGCATCGTTTTTCATGCCGCAGTGCAGAGGACTGAAGACAAGAGAACACTGAAAACATGATTTTAATATTAAATGTGACTAGCATGGCAAAGTTATTTTTCTCCCTTTTTTTGAAGTTAGAATACATTAGTTATCAGCACTATTCCCTAATATGAAGTATTTCTCCAGCAGCAGTGTCTCGTGGTGCCAAATAGCTTCTAGATAAATAGATTGTCATAATACCTTCAGTCGTGGTGGAAGTGCTTTAAGATAATGTGGGACAACTCGTCAACAAACATGAGCAAATTGACATTGGAACAGAGTGGGAATAATATTGTTTACAACTACTCAATTAGAGAGATTAAACAACCTCTCCAAGGTCACCAAAACAAAGGCTTGTTGGTGTAGTGTAATCCCTCTAAGTCAACTATTAATTACTTCATGAATGTCTGAGGACTAAAGGGCATTGTCATGGGCCATGACTCACAGAATGTATTAGGGTTGTAGCTAAAATGTACCAAACCTTTCTCTCAAATCCTTCAAAGATCAGAAGAATGAAATATAATCCTTCAAGCGTATTTAACTTCATCACTTACCCCTTTAACTGGTTTACTTTGCTTCCTAATCAAGACCCTTTTTAACCATTGCAAGTATTTTTTTGTTTGTAGGTAAAACTGTGTAGACCATGATCTTTATAAATGAAGGCTACACCATACTCCCCAACATCAGGCCTCGCTGTCAGCTTTACAGCAGCAAACATACATCACCTGACACAATGATACGAAGCACACCGAGTGACTCTCTGTTGTGAGCCTGCCAGCACGCTGTGTTTTGTGAGTGGGGAGCCCACAATGCTGCGCAGACTGGCTGTTTTTGGGTTATGAGAGTAGGTGTGGGGGCGTATTTGCAGAGGAGAGAGAGAAAATGAGAGATAGGAGCCACAGCCAGAGAGCTGTCCCTGAGTGATGCTGCTCTGCTCCCAGCAGCACCCTGTCAACTCCAAATGAGAAATTTGAACATCCAGTGAAGTAGCTCTTAAAAAGTGGAAATGTTTTCGCACCACTGCTGTGTCCTTTTTTGGACAATAACTCTAAAAGTTAGTTGGCTGACATTCAAAGTGGAGGAAAGATAATGGATTCATTTCATCTCAAGGCATGTGTTAAGTTGATTGGTAGATGAAACGGTGTGAAAATGCATGCTGTTTCAAGATGAAATAGGCAACGTTGGCAGCCTGTCGTTTGACTTATATGCTTTTGCTTTGAACTGTGGCCTGCATCTCTTTTAAGGATTATTACCCAACATTTGTTAATGTGGGAAGATACATGGATCATGTTTCAGATATGTCGGATTTAATGATGTGATCACAACGAACACCAAAGCCTCTTTGTTGATGATGGCTTCTTGTAAAAGTAGATCTCAAACCATATCCACTTTTATCGGAGCACTGAACTGCATATCTCTGAATATCCCTTATTTACAGTTCATTATCAAAGTGCTGCTACATATTATAGAATAAGAAATGCAATTGATAAATAAGGGAAAAATAAATGCACCCAACCTCAGGCCCCTCACTGTAATAAAGAGTCAGATCCTATGAAAGACAGAATTGGAAGGAAAATTTCTGAATTCTTCGGATTGGCTGGAAAATACATTCCTCCACAATTCAATAAATTGAAAATGGTCACCACCAAGGACCTCTACAATAATTCAAGGTCATTGCCACTGTCTTAATCAGTTAGACGGTGTTTCACCTGAGTAAGGCAAAGAAGAGTTTAGATGCAACAACCTTAAATAAAAAAAACCCGGGAGTGAATACTCTTTTAATTAAACTTGCAATCATGAATAAACAGGTGTAAGCAAAGAAGAAAAACGGAACACTAAAGCTTAAAACCAGCCACCAGTGACTAGTTTTTGCAACTAGAAATGCAAGAAACATGTCTTCTAAATCTGTGTTTTTGTTAGCTGGGCAGTTGCTCTTGATCGGTGATAGTTTATATGTTTAACAAGTACCAAGATATAGAGCATCATTGGGTGTGATTTGGGATCTAGAAGGAGGAAATGGATAGGCACTATCTGGAGCTTTTAAAACTTTAAAATGTGTTCTTCAAACTACCCCCATACACTGCAAACGGAAATGTGCTAGTCTTTTTGTCCAGTATGCTTTTGAGTATTTAAAAAATCCTAACCTTTTTTTCCCGAGACTATGACTAAAGTCAAATACAAGTGGCTTCATGTGAGTTTAGGCTCCTGCTCCCATGAAATTGGGAAGTGCCCACATATGAATGTCATTTCTCAAAGTTAGTACAACGGTTAATCCACCACCACCACCTCTTGGCTTCTTTCTAAAGTCTTTGGTGAGCACATCTACACTGAACTGCTGAGCGATCCCGTTGGAGGAGTCAACCGACCCAATAATCTGTGACCATTAAAACAAAGAGTCTGAATTGCTGAGTTGGCTGTTTCCAGTCAGATGAAACAGACACTAGCTTAGTGTTGAGGCAGGAGTTGGTATTAGTCTATAAGGCTCTTAGCTATGTGCAATACTTAATCACAACAGAGATGAATCCTCAGTGAGAAGTTTCATTCTAAGTTGATCTACAGGAAACATATATTTCATTAGAGAGGACAAACCCTATTTAAAGAACAATTATGTAGAAAGTATAGAGACATAATCCTCTTATCTCAACTACTACACAGTCAAGCAAAAACTGGCTTAAGCTTAATAAAGTCCACAAAACTGGCCAATATGGAACATCATAATGGCTTAAATTGTATTATGAGTGTTCACGTGGTAATAAACAGTTATCACACATTGGGGGCGACACCTAGCTAATTGTTAATGCCTAATTACCGGTTGAATATCAACAACATACCTGAAATATGGGAAGAAATAATCATTTCTTAATTTTCTCAAACGGAAAATACGACAATTTCTGTCTAAATATGTGTGTGGAAACGGTGGTAGGCGGTCTCAGGTAACAGATGAAGACCCATTTAAGACCTGATAAAAGATCAACTTTAATTTATTTGTACCCGTAATCATGTGATCATTTTGGTAATAGTCAATCCTTATGAAATGTTACTCATTAATGAGTCTTTTTAACTTTAATAAATTATCATTAACAACAGGAAATGTTCTGTGCATTATCTTTTCACTTGTTTAAGACATTTTTTAAATGCAGAACATGAGATTTCCCTTAATTATCCATCAGTTTGTTTTTTTGTTGTTCGGCAATAAATCACTTTGTAATCACTACTACAGTAGAACTGTATCTGCTGGGCTTGTTATGCAGACACTGAAAATTAACATCCTGTCCTCCAATTAGAGCAAGACATTTGATAAAAGGACTTCTTCTGGCAATGAGTTAATTAGTTGATCTTACTCAGGAGACCCTGTACCCCAGGGTGACATTACCATGTGCCATTAATTTGAGTCATGATTGAGATTAAATACAATTTCTTAAAATCACAACACAGTGGAGGAACTTCTACAGATAACATTCCAACATACATAGGTGATTCATCTCTTTAGGGGGAACGAGAAAACATAGAGCCTGCCTTAGTTTAAGTGTGTGCAAAAAATGAAAAGGCTGGGAACGATTCGACCTGCTATTGAAAAGGTACCTGAGAAGCATGCTTTTCTAGGACTTTAGTAACTCTAGCTTGGCAATACTTCACCTCTCTTTGGTCTAAAATGTGATCAATAGCATTTAAACTCTGACTGGTGAAATTGGAAGACGCAGAGTGAAATGTCCTTCATCTATCTCTTTCATTGAATTCTGTATCATTGGAGGGTTTTGACCAGTATTTTTCACATGGGTAATTTATAAAAGATCTGAAATCACAACACTCATACCTTCCTCAACATTTCAATAAGAAAAACCACTACATTATGTACACCATAAGAAAAAACAATATTGCAACATAAAAAACAAATGTTTGACTCTGAACTCTAAAAATGTCTTACCGCTATGAAAAAAAAAGAAAATCTACACTTAGTTAATTGTGCTTAACTATATGGTCGAGTAGACAAAGGAACATCACAAATTGACTAATCCTGACCAAACATATACCCAACAAGTACAAATATGTAGTTTGCCATGATTTCTAGAAAAATACACAGGAAGCATTTTCTGATCTCACTCTATATTAGCATGTCATTTCCTGAGTAGTGAGAGTAGGTTTGCTTAGGTTTCTACAACACAACGTGTTTGCTTGGACAAGCGGACGGCCCAGGATTTGGGATTAAACTATTGGTTTAGGAGAGCTCCATCATCTTGGAAGAAGGCAGTCCACCTTGTTTTGTTTTGTTTAAAGCAGTCATCAATGTAAAAGTTTATCATTTTGGTGTCATGCAGCTGGAGGAGTTCACATTTACACTAAAGTGTCGGGGCACTTTGGCCCATACTGTTATTCTTCTAGCACTTACTTCCAAGCACAGGAAGTAAGTGCTAGATTAGCAATAATGGTTAGCCATAACCGATATTTCCCCATTTACTATGTGCAGATATTGCAGAAAGAATAAAAAAAGCCCATTAAATACATTCCGATCATGGTAGCTTTTATATTCTTAACAGCTTAAATAAAATCATCTCACACAAACTTTTCTTTTGTGAGACAGAAACCATTTTAATTTTAAATGCTATCTGTTTCTGCCTCTTAGCCCCACCAAAGATCATGTCTGCTGCGATTTAGAAAGTTTATTCTTTTTCATTGTGGGGTTGACAATACATCTTAATTTTAATAAAGATAAGGCTAGCTACACATTTTCCTGACCACTTATGCAGTGTTTTGCTTTGAGTATCGGCAGGTGTTACGGTATGAATTTCACCTTTTTAATTAGTTCTCTGTGTTGTGAATTGACTTTAATTTGGAATAGACAATTATTGAAACAGTGAAAACAATTAATTCAGTTAATAAAAAGCATAACGCTAAAAAAACGTAAACATTGTACCTGACATTGCTTTTATGTAATTGTATTATTTTAGGCATTTTTGATCTTCTATATAAGGACACCAGAGAGAAAAAAAGATTATTGTCAAATTATTTTTGTCCTTATTTCCCCAACATCCCAATCCCTTTTCCCAATTACCCTTATGGACATGACCACATTGTCAATTAACAATACAATCTGTCTCTAAGCCACCCAAAATACTTGAATAATTTATATTTATAATAACGTGATACATTTTATTAACTCCCTGTGTTAAAGCTAAGAAGGTCTAGCTGGACACAAACCAGCAGTCCTCATTAACCTTAAGCTACTCATGTGATACATTTCTCCCTTGAGCACACACACATGTACACACCTCTTGTAAATTCCTGGGATAGTAAAAAGGGAATGAGAGCAAAGAGCAAAAGAAAAAGGGAGTAAAAGAAGACTGAGTAGGCTATTATAGAGGAAAGAGTGTATCCCCTGGAGGAGGTGCGGGCTGAGATGGCGTAAATGAGGGAAGCGTGGCGGCCATTCCTGTAGCCTCATTACAGTAATGGAGACCCATCCGTTCTGTCAAGGCCTCCAGAAAATCTTCTGTGACACAACTGCCTTCGTTTTCGTGCTTTCCACATCAACAGTCCAGGGGAAGACAGAAGAGTGGGAGAAAGATAAAGCGGAGGCACTTGCTGTGGGTTTCATGTTGCACAAGACGATTTATGCCCTTGGAAGTGTATTAAAGTCTTGATTAGGGTCTCGTTTTCCCTGTCAGAGTCTGTAATGTTCTGTAATGGGTGACTGGGTGGCCTTGGTGGGAGGATTGCAACACTGTATGGGAGAGATTGGTCTCAGTGGTGTGGAGGCTGGGGCAGAAACGGCACTGACCATCTTGTTTATGGCCGCTGTAAAGAGGGGGAAGGCGGTCCGAAGGCCAATTTACATCTTTGACATTAGTGTCTTGTGATGTTGTGCACTGACTGTTATGTGTGTAATACTAAGAGTGATAGAGCCTTCTAATGGCTTCACTTGTTCTAGGTGGATCTGTAGCTGGGAAAGATGGATAAAAGGTATCTATACAATTACCAGAAGTCAGAACTGCATATATTGCATAATCTTTCTCAAAAAAACTATAATTGAAAGGTCGGCATGAGTGTCAATGTATAAAATAAACAACAAAAACCTACCAACCTCAGAGGCCATGATGCTAAAAGAGCAGCAAAGATATAGGATTAGCATGCACTGAGAAGAGAGAGTTGTTTAAACGTTTACCAGACCTTAGAACATGCTGGAAGCACACAGAAATATAAAAAAATGCCAAAATTCCTAATATTTACTCATACAATTTGAAATAAAATCTGTGATTATACAATTTACATTGTGTGCACATGCAAAATACAAATTCTGGACATAAAATAGTATACAAATGATACTGTATGTTTGTAGGCAAGCCTTGAATCAGTTTTCTTCTCGAGCAGAATTGTAAACAAATGCAGAATTCATTCATTTGAATTAATTACACACCCATATGCAAACTATCAACAGCTGTTATCTTGTATCTCCATCATCATAATTTATGGTTTAGATTCAAACATACACACAGGAAAATAAAAAAAACAGATAAATATAGCCATATATAAAAATAGTTTATACCACTATCTTTTTGTATTGTTGTTCTGTCTTGTATTTGCATTGTTGAAGAACTTGTGACCCAAGTTTTTCATTCATTACACACTACACCGTAGTTATTTATATGATATGACAATAATCCTTTGAATGTTGAATCTACCTAACGGATGTTGTTCAAATTGCTACTGTAGACAGCAGAACAATTATCAGACTGCCTACAACAGGGGATTAGAAAACTATACAAAATATTGTTACATTTTAGATTCCGTTCATCACATGATCGTACAATCTCCTAATCAAGCACTAGAAAATAGTGTGTTTATATATTGTCTGAGCACAGTCTTACAAAACATTCTCCTATAAATACCTATTCACTTTTGTAAACAAGTGTACATTTTCTTAAATCAAAAAGAGGGGACTAGTGGATGAACTCACCTGATGTACTTTTTGGCAGGAGTTCTGCACTAAAATGTAGTTTGAGTACCTAACAGGGAAACAGTATAAACAGGCAGCACCTGTCTTTCTCAAGGCTTGTTAACAACAAAGGAGATGTTTATATTACTTGGAAGGGGGTGTATAATACCAGCGCACATAAGACACAGAAGCTTCCTGCAAAAATTGTAGCACAAGAGGAAGATTGATGCCCCTTGTTCGGAGTCTTTGATCATAAATGCAGCTCTCTCCACTCAATAGCAATTTTTTCAAGCACGCAGGAAGGTCAGAACTCTGAATATTTCAAGCTAAAATGGTAAATGGACTGCATTTATATGCTGTTCTATAGTTTGAGCCACCACTCAAAGTGCTTTACACACTGACACTAATATGAGCAATTATGAGTTCACTATCTTGCCCAAGGACACCTCAACATATAGACTGAAGGGGCCAGAGTTTGAACCACCAACCTTCTGATAAGTAGACAACGACTCTAATGATGAAAGGCCTGTAAAGAAACGTAGTTCATGAAGGTCAGATTAAAGTAGGAATGTACCTCTATTGTATGTTTGAATGAGTCCATGATAGCATTTTTTTTTTGTTTTGTTTTTGTTTTAACAAATTTGAGGCCTAAAATGTCACTTGTTCACACATGTTTCGCGAAATGTTGCAGAGCTATTTATCTAACACCTTTTAGAAACCATTTACATTTAGGTTTTAGGATGACTGCATTCCCTCTCAGCCTATCCGTACCACTTTACCTCCCTTTCTACAGCCCTGCAGGCTTGCCATAAGGTTTCCATACAGTGTTCACATTCCTTACTGTGTGGCCTTCTCATCAATAGTCATTTAGGAGAGGGCCGCTTTCCACACCATCGGATGCAATGAAGATTCATAGCCACCATTTCAAAAGGGTTGGGGGAGATGAACAGAATGAGGCAGAGGTGGGAATTGTGCACATACACCACTGGCTATTGGGTTACTATTGCTTGGCCTTGCTTGTCAAGTGAGGTGGATGGGAAAGGCAATGGATGAAACATTTTCAGAACTATAAATGAATAGTAATCTTAGGAAGACAGGTAGGAGGAAGGGAATACAAGGCAATGCTGTTTATTATGTCCTGTGAACAGCTATGTCGGCTTTACTGTGTAGGCTATAAGGTTTGAGAGATGCAGAAAACAACAAAAGCGTTTGTGATTCTACCTGATCTGCAGCAAGTGGAGGAAGCTGATCAGGGTGGTGAATGCGGCAGGTGTTTAAATATGCTTGAGTTTGTCTGTTACCATGTAAGTAGATACATTGTGGTTTGAAAACGCTGCGCACGGACTCATCATGTATTCATATAGCTAACATTAAACTAGATGAAGAGACATTCCTTATTTTATATGAGAATAATTGACTCTCTACTTCACCTTACAATCGCAACTCCTGTCAAACTGTCCAATGTATCACTGCATGACAAAATGATGGTGGCAGATTGACCTTATAAATTCATATATAATTTATTTTACAATTTGTCCTTTACTTCTGTTAGAAGGTGACACAATAAGCTGGCTCACTCAGCAAGAGTACATTTAGGTAGCTAGAATAAAAACTTTTGCTGCCATATTAGATTAACTGAAGTATTTTATTAGTCTACTAAAATTAACTCCATGAGTTGGTCAATAACTCAATCCTCCCCTGGCTTTTTATGTTTTCAGCTCACTTGTAATTAAATGAGAAACTTGCAAACAGATCCTGGATATGGATTGTATTGTTTCAATAGTGAGCCCTATGGTTAACCCATATAAGGTACAGTATGGTTTTAGGAAATGTATTTCAGGCTGCAGGCAAATCTATATATTTTTTAAATTCAGATAGTTACTGTAAAACAGACTTTCGGCACTGTTAATTGCAAGGGATCAGATCAAATTTGATATGTCATCTTGTTTATATTGACCTAATAGTGACCATATTCGAATGAGAAGGTTGAGCTGTTGAAGAACAAGGTAGCTGGCCAAAAATGTACAGCATACTCCTAAGAGTCTCTATTAGCACAATGCAATGCTCAACAACTGCTGTTAGCATTTTTCAAAGGTCACAGTTAGGGTAGGATAACTATAAGTATTTGTAATGTCATACTTTTATATGAAAAAAATAATTTCACGATGAAAAACTCCAGCATCCTACCACCCTTAACTTTACACTCGCCACATTAATTGATAACATTAATAACCCCTGGTGGAAACTGAATGTTACGGAGCCCATAAAGGGACCTGAAAAAAAGAAAAAAAAAACAGAGAGAGAAAAAAAAAAGTCAGGATAACGGGTTAGTATCTCGTGCGCACGACTTAGTATCTCGTGCGCACGAGATACTATCTCGTGCGCACCAGACACTAACCCGTTATCCTGACTTTTTTGGGGGGAGAAAGTTACCGGTGCGCCAAGGAGGAAGTGAAGCGCACAGGACACAACCGTTTCATTGCAGACTGTTATGTTTACGTGGGGAAATGACAGTGCATTATTTGAGATATATTTCGTACTCAGACTTCACTTTAAGGACATTTCGGCCAGGGGTGTGTGGTCACTCCAGGAGGCAGCGGGACGTGTAACTCAGAGAAGAGCAGCACCAGCGCTCAAAGAGCTTTTACGCACCGCCTTCTGTGTTTACCTTCATTGAACAGCTATAAAGAGTGACCACAGGCCGTTTTAACCACACACACCTCTACACACACACCGAACTGCCCGATTACTCCCCCTTTTATTAGTTTTATGAAGGAGATCGCCGGTCATCAGGACGCATGATTGGCGGACTGGGACTAAAAATCAGCCCGGGAATCTATAGGTTACTTACGTAACCCCAGTTCTCAGAGTAACATGAAGTGAGATGTCTCACTATGGGATGCGCCTCATCGCGGAGCAAACAGAAGCATCAATCTCATTACGCCAATCCTGATTGGCTGGTGATCTTGACTTCAGCGTCAGGGAATCTACCCCCTATAAGTAGCTTGCGCTACGCCGCATGCATCATTCAAAATAAGCACCTCTTCTTGCTTCACCATAGCAAGGAGGGCCGTCTGGTGAGACATCTGGGGTTACGTAAGTAACCTATAGTTCTCATTCATAACACTCCGTTCGATGTCTCACTATGGGATATTGTAGCTCCCGTATTGCCAGACGAGCTTATCTCGAAAATCACCAAACCCAACCAGAATTTAACAGTTAGAGCTCTAACTCAGCAGGGGGCCCAGCACTGCATGGGCCACACTGGGAGCAGAGACGTCTAATCTGTAAAAGCGGACAAAAGTGAGCGGCGAGGACCAGCTCGCCGCTGCACAAATGTCTTGGATGGAAACACCCCTGAACAAAGCCCAGGATGTAGCCAGACCACGAGTCGAATGAGCACGCAAACCCGAAGGTGCCTTCAGAGCCTGACTTGTGTAAGCCAAAGCAATTGCCTCCACAATCCAGTGAGAGAGCCGTTGCTTAGTAACAGGCTTGCCCTTCTGAGGGTTAGCCCAGGACACAAAGAGTTGGTCATTATGACGAAACTCTTTTGATCTGTCCATATAAGTGCGTAAAGCACGAACTGGACATAGCAAATTCGGCTGCTGTTCCCCGGAGGGACACAGCGGCAGAGGAAATGCCTCAATGTCAATGGGGGTACATGAACCAACCACCTTAGGTATAAGGGCAGGGTTGGGCTTCAGCAACACTCTCGTTAACCCTCGGGCGAACTGAGTGGATGAAGGATGTACAGAGAGCGCAAGAATGTCACTGACTCGCTTGGCGGATGCCAGGGCCAGTAACAGCACTGTCTTGAGTGACAGGTGCTTCATGTCAGCTTCTTCCAGGGGTTCAAATGGGGCTCGAGTGAGCCCATCTAAAACCACTGTCAAGTCCCATAAGGGCACCAGTGACCTGGAAACAGGAAGGAGCCTGCGAGCTCCCTTCATAACACGGCAGACCAGAGGATGTTGGCCGGCCGTCTTACCCTCAAAACCCACATGGCATGCAGCAATAGCAGCCAGGTAGACTTTGATCGTGGAGAAAGCTCTGTGTTTATCAATTAGGTCCTGGAGAAATGATAAAATCACTCCCACAGGGCATTGAAAAGAGGTGTGCCCTTTTTGAAGGCACCAGTCCTCAAACACCCTCCACTTACAGTCATAAAGAGACCTAGTGGAGGAAGCTCTCGCACTCTGAATAGTGTTTATCACCTTCTGCGGGAGACCCACTGCATTCAGATTATACCACTCACGGGCCAGGCCCATAGGGCCATGCGCTCCGGGTGTGGGTGAAAGATCGTCCCCCCCGCCTGAGACAGTATGTCCCTGCGTAGGGGGAGCTGCCACGGCTGACCGCACAGCAGCTGATATATCTCCGCCAGCCAGTACATTGCAGGCCAGTGCGGAGCTATCAGGATCATTGTGTGTCGCCGTTCCCTCACTCTGGCCAGAGTTGGGGGTATCAGCGCCAGGGGTGGAAACGCGTACAGGAGGACCGGAGGCCAAATGTGCGCGAGCGCGTCCACGCCTAACGGTGCATTTTGATCGGGCATTGAAAAGAAAAGCTGACAGTGAGCATTTTCTTTTGATGCAAACAGATCTACCGCGGCTCGGCCGTAACGCACCCACAGCCTGCTCACAACCATTGGATGTAGAGTCCAGTCTGCATACAGTGGTACACCTCTGGACAGCAGGTCTGCCCCGAGGTTCATCACACCCGGTACGTGCGTCGCTCTCAGAGAGAGGAGACGGCCGCAGCTCCACAAGATCAGTTTGCGTGCCAGCATGTGTAACTGGAGAGAGCGCAAACCCCCTTGTCAGTTTATATACAATATTGTGGTCTTATTGTCCGTCCTCACGAGGACATGGTGTCCTCTGAGAAAAGGCAGAAAGCGTTTTAGGGTGAGGAACACCGCTAAAAGCTCCAGGACGACCTTCGTAAATACCTCCCCAGCCTGTCAGACATGCGTCTGTGGTGACCACCTTCCGTGAAAGGAAAGCACCAATAGGCACGCCCCATACCAGAAAAGTCGGGTGCAGCCAGTGGCGCAGTGCCATTACGCATTTCACGGTAACCATCACTCTCCGCGCTCCATGACGCGCGGGGTTTAGTTTTAGAGCGGCTACCCAGCGCTGAAACTCCCTCATGTGTAAGCGTCCCAGTCGTACGACCAGGATGGCTGACGCCATGAGCCCCAGTAACCGCAGGCATGATCTGAAAAGAACATGTTTGCGCAGCTGGAAATGAGCGAGGCAAGCTCTGAAAGCTTTCACTCTTTCCGCTGACAGGCGGGCTGTAAAAGGCACCGAGTTCAGGTGTAAACCCAGGAAGAGTAAGGTGCTGGGCACAACATGCTCTTTTCTGTGTTTATTATGAAACCCAGATTGAGCAGGTGCTTTACGAGGACATTTGTCTGCGTAATAGCCTCTTGCTCCGACTGTGCGAGAAGCAGCCAGTCGTCTAGGTAGGTTGCCAGGCGAATACCCTGTTGTCTTAACGGGGCTATCGCGGCTTCCGTACATCGTACAAACACTCTTGGACTGAGAGACAGACCGAAGGGAAGTACTCTGTACTCGTAACAGATCCCCTGAAAGGCGAACCCCAGATATTTCCTGTGTGGGTAATATACTGGGATGTGGAAATACGCATCTTTCAGATCGACTGATGTGAACCAGTCGTTTTGTCGCACGAGCCGCAGCAGAGATGTGTGAGTGAGCATTCTGAATTTGTATCTTTTTAGATATTTGTTCAGAGCCCTCAAATCCAGTATTGGCCGAATTCCGTTCCCTCCCCGTTTGGGAACGAGGAAATACTTGGAATAAAAGCCGCTCTGACTCTGCTCGGCGGGTATTATAGATATAGCCTTCTTTTCTAGAAGTGAGAGAATCTCTCTCTCCAGAATATGGACTGACTCTCCCCGGGCTTGTGAATACAGAACGCCCGAGAAGCGAGGGGGGGTGACAGCGAATTGGAGTCTGTAGCTCCGTGTTACTGTCTTGAAAACCCAAGCAGACGTTGTGAGCATCTCCCACTGTTTGCTCCTTAGAGCCAGCGGAGATGTCACGTCTCTTACCCTCTGAGTCTCTATTTGTTGTGTTATGGGGCCCTTTAGTGTCTGAACACGATGGTACCCCATTTCGACAATCTCCACCGAGACTGCGCATGCGCGTGACGGTGGTGCCTTCACAACCCCAGCCGGCACTGCGCATGCGCGTGACAGTAGCGGCTCTATAACCGCAGTCGTCACTGCGCATGCGCATGGCGGTGGTGCCTTCACAGACCCGTCTATTATCCGCCTTTTGAGAGAGGCCGTAGCTGCTCTCAAAAGAGGGACAGGCGGCAGACTGTTTATTGTTTTTTTTGTCTTTCTTTTCATTTTTTTGGACTGCGCCCTCGGCTTGAAGCCTGGATGCGACAGTGAAAAATGGTTTATTTGAAAACGACAACAATTGTGACATGTGTTTTTGTGACTTAGGCAGATAGCAGAACTCGCTGTCTCTGGTATTAAGTCTGTTTCCCTTCTGGCGCGAACTTGAGGATGGCGTTGCGGCATCACTCGAGGCTGCGGAAAGATGGAGGCCTGGTGGCACCCCGAAAACACATCTGGAGCTGGGGAACAGGGAACTTCCAGCTCTGTCACCGAGGAGAGGAGAGGAGGCTGTCAGGCCGCCCGCTTCTTTTTCCTCGACTGGTGACTGAAAATCTGAGTTGGCTGTGCCTGAACAGCAGCTGCCGAAACCGGAGATTTCCTCGGCCAGCTCGTCCTCGTCTCCTGCCTGGGCTGGGGACTCGGGGCGGGCTGTGGCCTCTGCTGCCTCGGTACCTTGAACCGGGCAGAACGTGAGGCAACTTGGGCGAAGGACTGCCGCGAGACCGTCGCAGGTAGCGGCTGGACCCTTCGGGGGAGACAGAGGTGCAGGGCCTCGTCTTCCTTCTTTTTCGACTCAAATCTCCGCTGCATCGAGACTAAAGCGGAGCCGAAAATACCCTCGGGAACGATAGGCAAGTCAAGAACATCCTCCTTTTCCCGGTCTGGGAGGTTGGTCAGGTTGAGCCACCTGGCTCTCTCCTGTACCACCATTATGCCCAAGACTTTGCCCGTGGCCTGGACTGCACAGCACTGCACACGGAGGCAAATGTCCGTGATCGCTGCGATATCGTCCGATACGGCCGTAGATTCCCTGAAGCTGACGTCAAGATCACCAGCCAATCAGGATTGGCGTAATGAGATTGATACTTCTGTTTGCTCCGCGATGAGGTGCATCCCATAGTGAGACATCGGTAACTTTCTC
This sequence comes from Notothenia rossii, assembly GCF_949606895.1. Classification (NCBI taxonomy): domain Eukaryota; kingdom Metazoa; phylum Chordata; class Actinopteri; order Perciformes; family Nototheniidae; genus Notothenia; species Notothenia rossii. The sequence goes on from NC_136903.1 coordinate 21,570,725, forward strand.
AAAAAAAATAAAGTCAGGAAAACGGATTTGTTTCTCGTCCGCACGAGAAACAAATCCGTTTTCCTGACTTCATTTTTTTTCTCTCTCCATTTTTTTTTTTTCCATGTCCCTTTAGGGGCTCCGTAGAATGTCAGAGGTGACAAGGCCTTTTTATCTTACCCTCAGGTTTAGCATTTTATAATATTTTGGACTGGACCATGCTCTTTACAAATGTCATATATTGTAAGTTCATGGGCAGATTTGTGTTCGGGAGCCTGTGTGTGGGAGACAGACAGACTGACACACATCTATGCACAGATAAATGAGAGTGTATGAGTTTTATTATCGTATGTGTGTGAGTGTTTGGGGAATGAATTATGCTCAGCTTTCAACAGATGTTTTACGACGTCTGCTGTGTAAGAGCACTGGACTTTCAAAGTGCTTTATCATTCAGTATTTTCGGTAAATGCAAATATGCAGCCTGAAACTTTACCATTTTCAATAATTTTGTCATATTTTGAGGTTATTTCAGGTATAAATGGGATTGGACATCGAAGGGGATATTTACTGTAGACAACTTCTCAAGACAAAAATTATATGAATGTGTGGGGTAGGCCTATATAGAGTACCTGTTAATAACCCATACGGCATTAAATTAACTTTACACTGTTATGATATGTACGATCTTACCCATTTTTAACAAAGTAATAAAAGTGAATTGAACAATGCACTCATTGTGTTGAAGAAAGCCAACTAAAAACCACTTATTACCAACCATTGTATAACTAAGGCTGAATTAAACAACAGAAGAAGAAGAAGAAGAAGAAAAAGACAGAAAGCTTTGGGTCTGAGCATGTGCAGTAGACAGCGTACAAACTGGGTGTGCTCATGTAGAATTGGTGCTGAATAAAAAACGTGTCACCATTGTCTGCTGGGGTGCTGACTGTCACCAGTGAAGATTAGCATCACTCTCTAAACCGTTTCCAACTCGTCCCAGATTGTACATTGTTGAAAGAGGTATTGTCCTGGATGATTTCCAGAATCCACCTCAAGCACTTTGTGTCTTGTTTGGGTTATTTTATGCTTTACACTTCAACTACCTGAAAGCTATTTAAAAACACTTTCAGCTTGACTCAGAGTGATGCGTTGCTTGGGAAAAAACAAACTCTAATCAAAACAGAAAACTCTTGTCCGCGATGAGCTACATCAGTTTGCATTTCCTGAGTACTTTGATTAGTTATGCGCAAATGTCAATGGGATTATTTTAGAAGAATGGATTAATAATGGATGTTTAAAGCACTTTAGTTACTAGGGTTACACTTTGTTTGTCTTGTTATTACTTACTGTAGTGTTACTACTAAGTGAAGAGTAACTTTGAAGGAAGTTATCAAGTATACCATTTTTATTTGACCTTAACTCAAATCTGAGCACTAAATACACATTGATGATCACAAAGTACAGTACCTTGCTCACTAACTTTTTTAAAGTAGCCATACCTAATTAGAATGTGGACTTAAAGCAGAAGTGATTACATCATTTTCCATACTGAATCTGGACCGGCAGAAAGATGATATCAATTCCAGGGTGCAGATGCCTTTTACTACCACAGAGCAAGAAAGAGAAAAGAGGAAAAAAGAGAATAATCAAATCCTTAAGAGGTAATTTACTTGGGTAATGACCTTTCTCGGCTGCTGATGATTAAGAATGAGGCATGGTGATGAACCCTGATGAGGGAAATGTGAGTCTGATTCTATGACTATGCATAGAAGTAGAAGAGAGCAGCCTCAACCTCATCACCAGGGTTTGAGAACTCTTGCCAGATATCTCTTTCACATTCCCTGCAGCACTAATTGATGGTCTTTTCTCCAGCCTGGCATAGCATTCAGATGCAAAGCTCACTCCCTTTGTTCTTTTCCTGAGACCCTCTGTAACACGGTGGCTTCGGCCCTCTAATTATTTTGTATTTTGTATTTATAGAAGGACCATGCATACAAAAACATTAATCTCAGCAAAGAGAAGAGATGCAATATGCCAGATTATAGCTAATAGCTAATTTCCATCTGTGGTGTGGTAATAAATCTATTATTGGGCTGAACACTGTATAATGGCTTCAATTGGTGCTTTGACTCTATGAGGTGTTGCATATCAAAGTGTTAGCTGCTGAGATAGACTGACAGCTGACATCCAGCTGCAAGGAGGTGGATCTTTGCAAATTGAAGGCCTGCACGGTGTCATCTTCTCACTGAATGAAGATGAGCACAATCATTTCTTTCATCTGCCTGGTAAAAATTGCGAACTTTTATGGCCAGTTATGTTAATAGACAGTGAACGTTATAATTACAGTCCTAATATAATTTAAGAGTAAAGGCAGTTAGAGGATCTAATCGAGTGTAAAGTGATTCATTAGGGGGGTCTTTTTAAATTGCATGTATGTTAGAACCTAGCATAAATGAGTTTGGAAGAGGGGGATGTGCAACATTTTCATCCGTTCACTGTTGATGGTATTCAGCGCTCCCGAGGGAGACTGGCAGGCTTCACCTTCCGACCTGATTTGATTTTGTCAAATGTGTTCCATCGCCCGGGCCAGCCACTCGTCTCTCCCCTGCTCCCGCTCATCAAGTTTGAGTCAGATGAGAAGATAAGAGAAGAAGAATGTAGGAGACCAGCGTGAGAACAAAGGGAGGTGTGGACCGTATGTAGTCTAACACAGTAGCCTGTCTGGGAGGGATGGTTTTATCATCTCTGGCATCTCAGCGTGTGACTTTAAATCTGGTGTAACTTTCTTAGCCTCTCCCCGCCCACTCATTCTCTATCACTTTGTTTCTCTGTCTCTGTACTTTGTTGGTGCCTGTTCTGCCAAATCCCTGGGCAGTTTGTCTGGAATATCAATGAATCAGCCTCTATTAAGCCCTCATATATATGGAGCTGCAAGTGAAGCGAAACCACACTGCTTGATGGGCCTGATGTGGGTGAGCAGCAATGCCTCTGGTAAGGCACTAGCCTCTCTGGTGGAGATCAGCATGAGCTACTTTGGAGAGTTGGAGCTATGAATTCATTTATTATGACGCAATAATTAAGAGGAACAAATTCTCTGCATGGTTCAGAGTTTTATTCACAGTGAGGGATAGCCGAAGGAAAGTGGATGTTATTAAGAGAAAATGAAGGTTGTCTCTAGGTGGGGACAACAGTATGAAATTAGAGAAGGAATGAAAGAAAGACAGAGGATAAAGGAGGCAGGCAGGAGTCAGTGAAGTCCAGTTGTGCTCTACCACACAGCCTGTGGGACTGGAACACCTCTGCAGCATCACATCCCATTTCACACTGAATTCTTCTCACCAAGTCATTTAAACCTCCTGAGGCCGCCCTGTATGAGGCAGCATGCACAGTTTAACTTGAATACACCCAAGATTACTTGTCCAGGCTGCTGGGTAAAATACATGAACGGTTAGAATACAAATGTTTTAATGTTAGGTTAAAGGTGGTAAAACAATACAGCAGTGCTGCAAAGAACAGATATTATGAAAATGTCACCAGAAAAGGATTACAAATGATGGCTAACATAACAAAATAATGTGTTAATATAAATCCTTAATATACTGTGTACTGTATACCATTGTATCACTTACATTTATATAACTTCTTCTTCCTTAACATTATTTATTTGGTTTGTGAAATTACAATTGTTATGGATATATTCGATTGTATTATACTGTACTATACATAATATGTGCCAGTGGGAGGAACATGCACTTCCAGGGCACCAGTCTGCAGTCTGAGCATGAAACGCACAACAGATGACAGCCTCAAACAGAGCCTGCCTTGCTTTTCTAAAGTAGATGTTCCAGTTTTTCAACAATTATAGGCTAAAGCATTCAAAGCATTCAAAGCATTCAAGGGCTGTCAGCTGGGAGAGAACCTGAAGTATTATCAGAAATAGTTAAACCACATTTAAGCAACATTGTTATGGATCTGCATACGACATAGTGTACTGTGTAGGGATTCAAGGCTGTTCGTATGGCCTATAAATCTCTTGATGAGGGTGGGTGGTTGGAGGATCACAGATTTATCGATTGGCTGCTGTAGAGATTCACCTTCCCATATCCATATAAGCTGTAATATCATTGAGAGCCATTAATCATCCTGACAGAAACAAATTGCAGCCAGGCACCCTTTACTTACAACTGAGAAAGAGAAAAAAATGCAACGGAGGTGGGGTCTGTGCAGACTACTTCATATGCTAACATCCAAATAGTAATGTGCAGTAAGGGCAGTGCCACAAAACGTGACTTCACTAACCCTGAATCTGAAGTGGATTTATCAGCTCTGTTTCATTGCATGGTGCTTCAAATTGAATCTGCCCCCATATCCCATGACTGTCACCTGATTTGTTAATGAGATACAATACATTTATAATAAATGCATTTACATCATCATGTTTTGCATAGAATATTCTTGTGTTTACACTGGGAAAACATCCTAAAATCATTACTTTGCAACTCCATAACCAAATGTATTTAAACTTTTTAGCATATATTTATTCATGGGTCGTGCGGTATAAAGTATTTGTGGTGATGTCAGTTTTGCTTAGCTGAAAACTACATTTGTGTTGTTTGCACATCATGTCGTAGAAGCCACATTGATTGTTATTTTGAACATTATATTGGATTTTTTTCACTTTTAACATTTGTTTTAATCTCATGGAAGAGTCCCTTTCTTGTTTATAGTGCTGCTTTGTGTTTTATATAGATCATGTAATCTCTATTGTAGGCATGTGATAGCATCCTTTGTACAGTTTGTGATTAGTGAGGGCCCTACATTTTTAATTCCTGTATTTCAGCTTTGGTCTTTAACTGAGCTCTGGATACTGTCCAGTATGTGTGAATGTTATGCAGGGCAAACACAGCGATTGTGCTATCTATTTGATAAAATGGTGTGAAATCAACATATCTCTGAACACGCCTCCCCCTCAAGCCTTTCTGTGATCAATTATTTATGTACTGAAGAGAGCCAAGAAACTATATTAAAAGATCAACAGTTTTTTTTTTTTTATCTTTAAAGGAAATATGTGTATTGAGTATTTATGTTGATGCTTATGGTGAATGCCAAGCAAGCGAAGCAACATGGTGCAGGAAAGATAAGGGAAAGATCAAAAGTAAAAGGAGAAAACCCTCAGAGAGTTGTTGGGATGCGAGGTTAATGTGGTGCCATGCTGACAGAGCATGTTGGGTGTGTGCACTCATCTTCTGCCTTCTGTCATTCAGTCCTGCTGTTGGACCACAATAATCTAAAGGGATCCTGGCGTGGCACTGGAAGCCAATCAAGGATCTTTGTAACTCGATTAGAGCGACCTTGCAACCAATAGTAATAAATTAAATAAAGTGCAGATGCAGCACTTCACCAGGTGTACACAGTATACCAAACAGATAACATCCTGCAGCAGAAGATATAGAGTCTTTTAGTCTAACTTTGGGCTTTGTGTTGACATTTTTATTTGAGGTCAACTGCTTTCATCACATAAATCTTTTGACGGATAGGTGGCCTAAATGTTTAGATACATGGAATATACATTCTATATAATAGAAAGCATTCTGTCATAGTGTTCTTCCCAGAGAATACACATATGTTTAATAACGCATTAAACCCTGCATTGACTACACCACCTGCTCTTGGTTGTTATTTTAATCCATGGGCTCTTCCTCTTATTTCTCCCATTTGTCTAATATTTTAAAGCCAATCATGGACCAGTGCCATGTTTTTTTAAAGGTCCCATGTCATGCTTTTCTGGTTATTGCCCGTCCCCTTGTGTGTTATGTAGCTGTTTATGTAAACGGTCTGCAAAGTCACAAACCCTCAAAGTACACCCTGTAGCGAGTAAAACTCTAACACAGAAAATACCTGTCTATGCTGCCCCTGAACGCCTCGTTGGAGATTTTTCTTTTTCCATTTTTTTCTTCCTGGTCATAGTGACGTGTAACAGTCATAGTGTGTGAGGAGCTCTGCGGATTGGTTCCTTATCTTTTTTTCCTCGAGCCTCAAAGGGCGGAGCAGCGAGCCCCGCAACGTCCCGCTAACACGGCACCCAGACCTCACGCAGCATTCTCATCTGTTTGTCATTGCTGGCGTAATTTTATGATTGCTAACAAACGCCATTGTAATCACTGATGTTCCACTGTAACGGTGGTGGACTCATCAGAACAGAGTGGGCGAGCTGACCAATCAGAGCACAGTGGGCTCATAGGGGGGGGGGGGGGGGGGGGGGGCAGGATCTCCAACAAGGCGTGTAGGACAGAGAGTGAATACACATACTATACAGAGATGCTGTATGAGAAACCAATGTGATTTTGGAACATTGAACAATGTAAAACTATTTTAGTAGACGTCAACAATGGAATTACCATCCATCTTCTCCCGCTTATCCGTGGTCGGGTCGCGGAGGTAGCAGTTCCCAAACGTTCTTTTCCCTGGCCACATCAACCAGCTCTGACTGGGGGATCCCAAGGCGCTCCCAGGCCAGCGAAGAGATATGATCCCTCCACCTGGCCCTAGGTCTACCCCTTGGTCTCTTCCCAGCTGGACGTGCCTGGAACACCTCCCTAGGGAGGCGCCCAGGTGGCATCCTAACTAGGTGCCCGAACCACCTCAACTGGCTCTTTTCGTCGCGAAGGAGGAGCGGTTCAACTCCGAGTCCCTCCCGGATGACCGAACTTCTCACCTTATCCCTAAGGGAGACACCAGCCACCCTGCGGAGAAAACCCCTCTCGGCCGCTTGTACCCGCAATCTCGTTCTTTCGGTCATGAATGGAATTACGATGAGTAGAAATGTCCATGTCATGGGACCTTTAATTAATTTGTTTGGCTTGTGATTGCTCGCAAAATAAGCTGTGGCATGCTTTCACCATTTTTGATTTCCCTTTGCGTAGGGAGGAATAATGTCAGTGGAGGCAAATCTGTGTGTGTGTGTGTGTGTGTGTCTTTGTTTGTGTGTGTGTGTGTGTGTGTGTGTGTGTGTGTGTGTGTGTGTGTGTGTGTGTGTGTGTGTGTGTGTGTGTGTGTGTGTGTGTGTGTGTGTGTGTGTGTGTGTGTGTGTGTGTGTGTGTGTGTTTCAAATTAATATTAATCAATTATATATATATTTTAAAGGTTTAAACTCTCCCGATTGACATTAGTATTCATCATTCTCATTCAGGCTATGTAAAACATCAACAATATTAATTAACTCTACCTTTATTTTGCAAAGCCAGCCAACATGTTTTAATGATATGAATATGGGTAGCAGTTATTTGACCAATCTGCAAACACATTTTTCTTTAAATGTCACTGCACTTTCAGATGCATGCGTGTTGGTGTCTTGGATGTTGATAAAAACTGAGAAATGTTATTTATATACAATAAGATAACCCTATACCGTGGCATATATTAGTATTATTAGATTTGCATTTAATTAAGAATTATAATTACTGCATGACATGAGGGCATTGCAATTAGACACATTATCCTTGATTAGGGGCCATCTGACTCCCCACATTTCTACTGGCCTTAAAACAAAGGCACATGTGTCCACAAGGACATTCACATCCATTACAGAAAATTACGAGTCAGTAGGGAGTCACGTTTTTTTGTGTGGACGCTAGCTCCTGGCTCCTTGTTTCCCCATAAGACCTACATTTGCATTTCTACCCCATTTGAATAATTGCGTTTCCTAACTCTCACAGTGAAGTTTGTTTTTATTTGATAGCTTTGGATTAGCCTCATTCGAAAGACAATTATTCCCTTTGGTTAGGTATCTCATTTGGGCTCTCTGCTGTGATAAGATTTGTTCTACGGCCTTTTCCTGTGACCCTAAAGTGCTGCACTTTCCTCCTTTATTTTCTTCTCTTCCTCTGGCTTTACCTGAATTGTGGCACCTGACCAACTCGGGTAGAAACAGAGACGAGACTGATGATGACCAAAAAAGTAAGAAAAGGGTAAACAACTCAGCTGAGGTTGTGTCAGCATAGAGACAGCACCAACACTCAAAGGAAAGTGTAAATAATTCAAACAGTCTCCAAAGAAAAGTGTCTACTTTAGATGGTTGGGCTGTCGGTATGCAGTGAAGTAGAGACATGATACCAAGCAACTTTACAAGCTGTTGAGAGGTCCCTCTTCAATGAGATGGTAATAACCAGTTCTCCTAAGCCCTGTGAAGCTACGTGAGGAGATAGTTTAGAGGAGAATGTCTTTGTTCCTGGGGCTTTATTAAACTAAGGCTCTGTCACCATGATGTGCCTGCGATTAAAGTATGTCCAACACCAGCACCTCAAATTCTGACGGTTTTCTTACAGCTGAATATTTGTTTGTGCCTCAGTACAATACGTGCAGTTCACTGTATATTCACAGGGCTCTGTGAAATAACAGTCCCTGGTAATGGATCGAAAAGCATTTTGTTAAATATCTAGTGGCTTCATGGAGTTGGCAGCAACAACTAACATACAACAAAGTCGAGATAGTCAAGTTAATTAAGAGATGATCGTATGACCAATTTTATCTTAAGAGAAACAGATACAAGATGTAGCTTTGTGCTATATGTTTGATGCTATTTATAAAAATGCGTGTGGCAGCAGGGGAATTAGCACAATGACTTCTGGCATACATACAGTATTTTAAAGATTAAGCTAAAATATGAAGATCATCATAGGGAGAAAGGAACGATTTGAGATGCAGCAGAATGCATACAAGCAGAGGTAACAAGTAAAAGGCCAAATTATGATCATTTGCAAGCATTAACAGATTAAAAAACAAGTTTAACACTATTTGCAGCATCGATCACAAAAAACAGACAAGGCAATGGTTGGAAGTAAAGTTGTAGAGTGAGGTTAAGATAATACAATTAAAGTGAGATTTACTCACCCAACATTATTTTGAAACTGGCTTGATGGATAAAGCTGTAAGCTGCGTGTTCTTAGAGAAAAGCTTTGTGCCATCTCTTTTGGGATATAGGGTATTGCTGCAACATTCTGTGCCAGATTGGACCCTTTGTGTCAAACACTGTGATGTCTCTCTGTTGTTTGACTTGATCTTGATCAAAATTGCTCAGTGGAAACACAAATTCCCAATTCACATCTGTGCCAGCAAACACCTCTTTCAGGGGCATCGTATTGGCTCTCCCAAAGGTTTCTTCCTTTTTCCTCCTGTTAATTGTGAGGCTTTCTTTAGGGAGCTTTTCCTCGTGCACTGCAATGGTCTGAGAAAAGAGCGTGTCTTAGCAGGGTTTAATGCATTACAAACTCCCTGAATCCTGCAGGTCCGCTGCACTGGAAAATCGCCAGGGACAAATGTGTCATTTGTGATATTGGGCTATTTAGATACAATTTGATTTGAAACAGTAGCGGCATAAACAATGCTCTGTGTCTGGTGTTTAGAAACGTTTTGTGGGAACACATGATGCACTATTTTCTTTTGGGACGTCGTGAGGCCTCCCAGATGCAGCTTTGGTTGTAGTATACCAATACACACTCAACATTCATTGTCAAAAACAGAAGAAATGTTCTATTCTGAAAACGTATTCTAAAATAACAGTCTATAAAGATTATCTCTAGGGGAGCAGGGGATACATTTACAATAACCAGTTGACAACCAAAAAGCAAATAGAAAGTCATCTTAATTTCTCTTTAAATTATTAATTTTTTCAGCAATGCTCAGTCTGTATAAAAGTCCCTATTTTCTTGTTGTACTTGTTTCACTGACATACCCATTAATAGAGAGGAAAGAACATTGGGCCAGATGGGTAAAGAACTCAAATTAAAGTTATATCAATGTGTGTGACTTGAAACTGAGGTCAATTGAAGCTGAGGAGCTCAGGAATTCAGGAGTTCAGAGTCAGCTGAAAGGGAGAAACAAGTTCTCTCAGCATGGGACCACATTAACCTCACATCCTTTAAACATTAACATCTACCTCTAATGTTCTCCCTTCCTTTCTACAGGACCCTTTAGGCAGTTTAGCCTTTAATCATCGACATTGCTGTACAAAATGATTAAACCCCACGGGCAGATCAAGCTGAGCAGCGATGAAACATATTCCTCAGCAGTTTGAAAAAGAAAGGAGAGTGTATAAATCTATTACCAAGTCCATTATTAGTACTAATTTAATTCATTATTAAAGATTGCTCTTGTCCAGACGTTACACCTCTGCATCAAGTACAAATAACATTATACACTGCCTTTCAGTTAACATTCCTAATTAGTTTTAATGACATGTTTCTGACTTGTGTTCTGCTTCCTTTATTTGGTCCTAATGGTTTAGGACCAAATTATATGAACGATCTCCTGCAAAACTATGAACCATGCAGGAGTCTCAGGTCCTCTGGGACGGGTCTGCTCTCTGTTCCAAGAGTAAGAACTAAACATGGAGAAGCAGTGTTTAGCTATTATGCCCCGACTATCTGGAGCAAACTCCCTGAATCCTGCAGGTCCGCTGCAACTCTTACTACTTTTAAATCTAGACTAAAAACGTATCTTTTTGTTGCTGCATTTGAGTGAACTGTTTATATCCACAGTGCAGTATGGTTTTTATTCATGTATTCTATATCTTTTGTGTTTATTTTATTATCTTTGCTTTTTAATGCCTTTTTTTAAATGCCATTTTAATGTGTTTCTGCTGTATTTATTCTTAAATGTCTTTTATTTTTTAATTGTAAAGCACTTTGGATGGCCGTGTGCTGAAAGGTGCTATACAAATAAACTTGCCTTGCCTTGCCTTTAATCAAGACCACACAGAAAGATATATTTAAGTTAAGCTTATTCTCACTTGCCAGTTAATTAGGTTCACCATTATGAAACAAATGAAGCCTAACACAACAGGTCTGCAATAAGTAATACTTTAATAAAAAGTTATAAAGTGTAGGCGTTGACAGTTATGGTTATCTTGGAGGTTGTATACTTGAGGTGCTCTGTATAGTTTTGAGTTTGGAAACTATACACTACAGCGACACTGGCTTTGTCTTCACCTTGTGAGTCTTCCCTTTGGCATGAATTTTAGGATTTTATAACACACTGCAAGAAAGGGAAAACCCCAAAAAGCATAATGGGGCCTCTTTAATATTTAATGTGTTTGATAGGTCTATTAGAGGCATTGTAGTTCATAGCACTGGCTACTCTGAGATGGCTTCACATTGCAGTTATATGATGCAGTATGGTGCCTGTCAAGATGAAGCCCTCAAGTGTTCAAGTGGATTGTGCCCTTCCTTCTCTGTGAGTGGTAGATCACAGAGGGTGCGTCTACTACTCTGGTTCGCACAAGTGCTTGTGTGAGTCTGCTCAGGTAATTACAGCATCTGTTAAGAGCTTTGCTGATTGTTTTTCATCTCCACATGGTCACCACTCCAGAAACCAATTACCCAGGGGAATACTAAATCACCAAGACCGATTTGTTATTCTAATGCAAAAAGCAGAAAAACCTGGATAAGAGTGCGATTGTGTTTCCATTTGTTCACATGCAGGTAATACACATTAACCGCGACTTTACAAAGCAGATATTAATGTTCTAAAAGGATAAAAAGTTACATTTTAAAAAACAAGAATATACAAAAAAAATCAAGATATAAAGTTTTGCAGGAAAGGTTAAAGGAAATCACAATAACATTCAGTGGTTTGGATCAACAGCATCTTCTTTTTCAGATTTTATTCATTTTACGTGCAGGTATACCACCAGCTTTGTAATCTTTTCCAATGAAATAACTGCCATTGTGGGCAATCATGATGAGCTGCTTTATTCATAGTGCTATTTAAATAAGGCACGCAACCGGAAAATATCCCTAAGTAGGCCATACTAGTAGACCTAGTTTCTGTTTTCACAATATATGCTACTGCTATTTCAGGACTTCATGTGCGTGGTTGACTCAGATGCGGAAAAGTACAGTATGCGTCACTTAGAGCCTTTCCGTTGCTCATGTTGTGTAGATGCTGCTGTGTTGGCTGCTACAGGCTGTTGCCCTTCTCTAAAGTATCTCAAATGTCAAAGTTGCACAGATGCATTAGTTCAGTAATGTGACTTGGTGAAACCAGATTGTTTAGATGGATAAATGGTGTGATTCACATTAACTGTTGATTAATTGTTCTCATTTATTGTGCCACCAGAATAGCTTTCCTCCTCTCCTGACCTCAATCTTCAACGTCCTTTGTTACCACTGTGATGACATTGAGTTCTATTTTCTGCTCTCTGGCTCCTCTTTTGCTCCTACTGCAGTGCTTTTGCGAAAAACCTATAAGCCGATTTAAGTTCCCGTTTAAAAAAAGAAAGAAAAATACTTTCACAATGAGAAAAGTGAAAAGCTTTATTCTCTTGGAACTGCTCCGGATTGCCTTTATAGCATTGCCTGAACTCCTGTCTATTTCGGCAGTCCTTTAAACTACCGTGTCTAATTGCGATGGCATTTTTAATTAAAAGTCAAGGATGTGGTTGTTTGTGAAGGGAGACTAATCTGTTCCTGCCTCCACCTCTCCCAGTGCTAGCTATCTTCCATCTATCTGCCTAATGAGAAAATAGAGAAGCCAGTGCAGGACTTGTTGATATTTGCCTTTCTCTAAGTAGATTTCTGGGAATATACGATTAGAAACCAAGCCTCAGTCCATGCTATGCTGTAACTTGGAGACCTTATGGATTAAAGATAACAATGAGCAATTTTCCTCAGGCCTCGTACGTATAACGTTACTGGATCTAGTAAGTCTGCTGCACGCTGAATACTATATTGTACTGTATGTGTTTATTTTCAGAAACATTATGTTTATCTAGTGCAGAACTCGAATTACTTTTATTTATATATTTTTTCGTCCTTCATCGGTCTCAAGAGTATCTTTTTTTTTTTAGAACAGGGGTGGCATTGTGAATAGGGAGTCAATTATTCAAACGGAGGACAAAGGTTCATGCCCTTCTGTTGGCACGCAAATGTCTTGCTGAAGTGTATGTGAGCAGAAATGCAAAATCACTGCCAGTTGGTACCTGACTCTGACCTCCATGTGAGAGGACAAATGGAGTACATGCACAATGATCGATGAAAGATCCAATAATTTAATTGATGTTGTCTGCTGCCAACCTTTGTCATCTTGAATTTAACTTGAGCTACTTTAAATTACTTTTGCTACTTTAAATTTAGAATGTCTGATTCAGTGCTAAGAGTACAAAACAAAATAATTATATTAAAATATAAATATATATATATTTTATATATCTATAAAAATCCAATGTGTGTCCGACTAAAGGCCATTTGAATGATGTGTAACTGTTTGTACTCATGGCTGTGGCGATAGCAGAGGACCTCGCTGCCCCCCTCCACATTAAAAGGCCCAGTGGGGATGCAGGGCCACAGCTGGGACTCAGCAGAGAGGAGAGATTAACATTGTGCTCCACCATTCTGCTTCATGGAGAGGGCCCAGTGCCCAACCTTACAGCTGAGGAGGCATAGCCATGCCTGTGGGCAAGCTAACCCCAGAGGTGGCCCACAACCGCAGCAAAAATCCAATTGATTCCAGCTCGCACAGCCATTAGCCAGAAACGGACTCCACTGGGCTTTGCAAAAGCAGCCTTCTTGAAACCCAAGGAAAATTGTCACCTGAACACTGTGGGGAACAGAGGAGACAGCTGGTTCAGAAGAACTACTCTCTAAGAAAAGGGATTTTATTGTCAGTTTATACTATGTTTGTACATGTTTATGCATCAGGTTAGAACTAATTTGTCAACTTCAGATAAAAAAAAGACTGAGCACGCCCCCCCTCTTCCAATGCATGCTTCTCACACAGAGCCTCACTGATCATATAGCATTGTCTGGAACAGAACACACTATCACTGACATACAAACATCAGAGCCAATTGAGAACAGTAAACTGGAATTGTATGCAGTGAAAAGGAGGTAGGTTGGCAGATAGTGATTACTGTGGCAATTCATCAGATCCAGCAGCAGCAGCTCCAGGGATGTATTTCCATAGTTGCCCATCAGCCAGCTGTTCAGCTTCAAATGGCAGGAAAGCATCATACTCACAGATTTTCTGTTCAACCACCAGGGTAAAATTCCTCCAAGATGTGTTTACTTTGAATACACAGGAGTATTGTTTAACACATGGAATCAAAATGTGTGAGAAAAATATATAGAGGTTGCATGCTTATCCTCCACGCCTATCTTAGCATACTATTACTAAGAACCCTTCAGCGTATCTGTAAGAATGACTCATACACTCTGGAATTGATCTACCAAAAGGTATCATGCAGTAGAAATGTAGTACATGAGAATTATAGATTGGGAGACACGGGAAAAATAGGAAGGATTGATCTGATCCGTTTAATCTTTCCAGTAATCTTGTAGATCTTTGAACAGAACCTAAATGAAAGTTTAATCTAAGTGTTATTAGGATCACTACAACAGTATAGCATTGTTGTCGACCCCTTAATGTCTACCATATTGCCATTAAAGCTATCAACCATGAAGCAAATAACTCATCTTTAAATTAATTTCTAAAACTCTGGACTAGAGGTGTAAAGCATGTATCCGCAGTGTCCCTGCTCCTAATGTGGCTGCAGACCTTAATTGCATGTTTACCCTCTGTTAAATCTGCCTCTTAACTGTACACTATCAAACATTATATAAACCAGTATCACTGTTAGCCTGTCCCTGCATGTTATTATAAACATTGCAAACCAGCTTAACTACAGATCTCTACGGACATGAGATGGAACAGTTAATCAATTACTTATTTAATTGATTGACAGAAAATTCATTGGGATTTAGTTATTGAAGCGGAAATGTAAATCATGTTTACTTTGTTGTAAGAATGAACCCATATTTGAAAAGATGCCCTACAGATCATTTGGTTATACATTTGATTGCAATACATGGATGTAAAGTGTTTGTGTTGTAGGTTGTTTATTGTACATGGTAATCTTTTCAAAATATGCCTGCTGTTGGGCAGGTGCAGGTGGGGAATTACTGTAAGGTTGCTGGTGCAGTTGCCTGACTAAACGTCTTTGCAATATCTCCTGAGGTTTAGTGGTCATGTTCTCTTTGCGCTGCAGCTGAGAGCTGTGGAGTCGTGAAAGGTATTGGGCAATGTCTCAGACTGCAACATCAAAAATAGAGGGGGAGATAAGGCCTTGTGACAAGCTAACATGGTGTTTGATGGTGGTACAGAATAGCAAGCTGCCTAATGTTACAACATGTAAGACTGTCAGAAGAAACTGTGACTCAGTTTTATGGTTCACATGACAGATATATATAAACAGTAGAAATCAGTTGCTGAGCTAATACACAGCTTTAGGTTAGAATCAAGGCTTGTTTTTGGGGTATAACTTGGTTCATTTAGGCAGAAAATGTGTGACATTTCCAGCTACGGAAGAACCGCCTCAAGTAGCAAAACGAGCCCATATCCAAAAGTGGTTATTCTTTTTCTTTGACCTTCATAACGTTAACTAGGCACCATTAGATACACCATGCCATCACAGCAGTGTAATGTGTTCTGTCTGGCACTAGCTCCACCATGCATGAATCAGCTGGAGTGTGTTCGGTAGGCTACAGTGTGTGTGTGTGTGTGTGTGTGTGTGTGTGTGTGTGTGTGTGTGTGTGTGTGTGTGTGTGTGTGTGTGTGTGTGTGTGTGTGTGTGTGTGTGTGTGTGTGTGTGTGTGTGTGTGTGTGTGTGTGTGTGTGTGTGTGTGTGTGTGTGTGTGTGTGTGTGTGCATGCGTGTCTGCCTGTAGGGGTGTAGGGTAGGATTCAGTGGGGCAACTTATGGCAGCAGGGTCTGTCCTTGCCTGGAAATCCAATAGCCTGTGAACGGTTGTGTGTCGGGCGGGAGGTAGGTGGTGTAAATTCTCCCAGCTTTTCCAGGCATCTGAGCCCACTTGCTAGGCCTCTTTGGCAAAGAGAGAGGGACCAGGTGTCGGCTCGCGTACAAAGGGCTCTGATGCCAGAGTGCAGTGAGATGTCGGATTTGGAAACCCTTCTGCATAACTGTGTGTGCACGTGTCAGGGAAAGGGGTTAGGGACAGCGACTGCTTACTTCAAGTAGCTACTACAGTTCTACTGCAACTTGAGTTAGAACAGCTTCATATTTGATGACAAGTTGTAAAGCTTCTAAAGATGCTAAATACTACTTTAAACTAGAGTGTTATCCATATCAAAACACCACTTGTCTTGTTTGTAGCTAAACTACATTTATCCTTCAAAAATACAGATGTATCACTCATAATATTGAATATTGTTTTCTGTTTCTTTACAAAATACACATCTGTTGGTAAATATTTTCAATATTGATAATTTGCCCTGCATTTTGTTAACCTATCATAGTGTATTCTACAAAATGTGACTTTAAATTGCTTATTTCTCCAACCAACAGTAACACCCCTTTTACACCTACCATTAAATTGCATTTTGGCTGATAGGATTGCATTCGGATAGTGTTTGACTACAAGCTCTATCCGATTGCTACCACTATACAGGTGTTTATGCACCTAAAACACATTAAGGATGCATTGTGAAAACATTGAAAACAAGTGTAAATGCAATTGCTTTTTCAATCCACATATAGCAGCAATGTGGGCGGAAATAAAGCCGAGACCAAGTGGTGGCCATGACCACAGCTGAAATAAAAGCAGCTGCATACTTCTCTGCTTCCCCAAATTGAGCCTGGGATGTAATGTTTGATTGTTTAAGCTGGACAGAGCCCTACAATGTTAAAGTGGATACTGGAGACACATACAGTATAGTATCGAGTGCAAATGTAACATATAACAGATCTGCACACAAACACATGTTATTCAAGATCTAAAGGGTTTAAGAAACCCCAAAAGCTAAGTTTACTGCCAACAAAGAAGAGGAAACGCATAATTGAAACCCTGATATAAAAGATTGTTAAGCTTTTTTGCTTAAAAGTTACTAACATTAATTTGTCTAAAGAAAATGTAATCCATTGTTCAAATTATAATTTTCATCTTTGAAAACAGGAAGCATGGGCACAGTCTAGCTGAAATTAGTCATAATTGCAAAAAGATTGACTACGCTGACCTTCAGTTATAGGCTACTGTGGATTTTATTGGAATCCGCTTCTTCACTTTGCATTATGATCTGCACTTTATAGCTTTTCGGAAAAATGTTCTATCTTGAGGCAATGCATTCACTGTGTTATTACTACAATAGGTGTAATACAAGTCACAAGAGGTTGCTATAAAATGAGTGCTGGGTTTGTAGGCCTAATGGAAAGGAAATTGTTTTATAATCCCTGCCTAAGAAGCATAAATTCATACATTTAACTGACAAGTGGAGGGCCAAGTGGTAATGACAGCATTGGCAGGCTTTGGCCATATTTATCTCCACTGCTGTCAATTTTGCCAACCCATCAATAACAGCCCATCCATCACTGTGCGTTTGAATGTCTTCAAGGTGATCTTTAACAGTTCACATAATGATTTTGAAAAATATTTGCCTTTAGCTTATTCTATGGGTATAAGAAAAATCATTTGTTTGCACTATGAAAGCAGTAGAATGTTATCTTTTCTTAGCATATACAATCTAAGGAACATTAAGGATGCTCACACTTAGAAGAACATCAAAGCTCAGATAGCAGTGTTTGACGGGCACTCCCTCGCTGCCCTAACATGGTCGACAGAGAGTGAGATAACGCTTAGCATCTAAATGAGTACGTTCTGTCACAGGCCAACACTATGCTGCTGAGTTGATAATGAGGAGGAAAGGTGCTCCCCTTATTTTGGGATTTTGGTTTGTGCTGTCGGCACCTATGCAACGTTGTCCTTGAAAAAGGCATTTTCATTATGGAGTCAGGATGCTGGACAATCACAGTGACAATTAAATATGCTTATCAAAGGTGATGGATAAATTGATTATGTTTTAATTTGTCTGTTATTATGAATGGTTGATTGGATTGTCCTTCGCAGGCTATTGATCTTGTGGCTGAGGTTGATTAAGATGTAGACTGAGCAGAGGATGCAGGAGTTTCAATGTGCACAGAAATAAATCATGTATTCTGAACAGGGTGCCCTGAAGAGCAGTTCTGGAAGCATAAGTATACGTATTAGATAAAGGGAACTTGAGTGTCAGAAGAAAACATTCTTAAAACATGGCCTCTTATATATCTCTTGGTATTTTTGTTTTAAATTGTTTGAATTGTGTAAGTAGCCATTGAGTGGTCTGGAAATCCAGCAATGCATCATATGAGCTGCTCGTATATAAAATAACAGAAAATTGTTGACAACCACCTTTAGTTAAATGTAGTAAATGAGTACGAATAAGTGAATAATAATCCTAAAATAAAAATGTACTTTCAAAGGACAAATACTTTATTAGATTTAATATATCTGCTTTAGATGGGTAATGTTTCACAAACAATCACATACAGAGAAATCCAATGTTATACGGTATGTCTCTTGTAAATGGAAAATAAACCGTATGTTACATTGTGCAAGAGTTGGTCCATGTGGCGCTGAAGGCAAAGGTGACATCTCACTATGATTTGGGGGTAAAGGTGTCTATATACACACTACCAGCGTGACTCACATTTCCTGCCTCCCTGAGCACAGTCTGTTCAGGTCACACACCCGGAGGAACCCCTCATTGAAGCTAAACCAACAACTATGACCCGTGCGATCCTGAAACACACTCAAATAACAGCAACAGAGGTCCGTTATGTGTTCTGTTATTCTCCATCATATTCCCTGAGAAAACCAGACCTTTTTTTGCGTTTAAATATCCTGACACCTGCATGCTGAAACATAGAGCTTGGTCCAGATTAAATGTTTTTATTACCATAAAATTCCACATCCCCATTGAAACAATCAAACAGACATCACTAAAAATGATAGGGAACATTTTTATTCATAATCGTATAACATCAATAGTTCAGCGTATTAAACAATAATAACAGTATCAATGTTAAGGTGTTTTAATTGTTCCTTTAATGCAGTAGTTTTACAACCGCCATTTTATATAGCAAAAAAATGGTTGATGAGGACTCAATACATTGTGCCAAACAATGCATTTGAGTTATTCTGAAATCACTCTCAAACAAAGAGGATCACTGTGCTGCTGCCAAAGCACAGGCTGCAGGATGAACGTACAGAAGCCTAACCTAATAAAAAGTTTGAATTCCCAGTTGCTAGTCTCTACTAGTCCTGATCTTTAGTAGAGCTGCCGTGCTAAATGGCATTTTACACTGTCCCGATTGAAATGAGGGCAGAGACTCAGTTATACTCAGCAATGCAGTGGGTTATTAGAACTGGGTTGTAAGCAGAGATGTTCCAAGCCAACCCTAACTATAAGTGAATGGGGTCAATCCGGGCATATTGGAGTGGATCAGTATTGGTTAAATAAATAGTGATTTGTTTGCCTTTTTGCAGCACTGCTCTGAGTAACTACAGCTGGGCTATACAGTACAGACATTGGTCATAAAGATATTGTTCTACACTCACTGGTCCTGTTCAGAACTGTCATAAACATGCGTCTTTTGTGAACCGTTCACAAGTTCTTCGTACAGCTGTTAGGACAGTAAAGATGGATTCAGAAAAAGAAAAAAAAGTACAATTTCCGTCTAAACTAAAGCTAAGTTTGCAGGACTATAATTCAGTATTTGTTTAGTTAAATAATTGTCTGACTATTTAGTGATGTAGGACAGCCACCTGGTTCATACCTCAGCAAATCTGAAGAGGAAAAGAGTTGTCATTCTCAAGTTATGGGATTTTTTGTCACCTTTCCCATATTCGGCCTGGTCTAATTTGGCTATTTTTCAGGGATTTGGGTAGTTCTAAAGAACAACCAAAAAAACATTTTCCCCCACAAAATACAATTTGACAACAATCAATTTCATTAATGGGAGACCCTAAAGATAAGAAAAATCATTGTTGTCATTTGTTCTACCACGGGTAGGGGTATCTCGAAAACTAAAGCCTTTTTTGAGGACTTGCTGCTGGACTAATAAGTGAATGGGGTCAATCCAGGCATATTGGAGTGGATCAGTCTTGGTTAAATAAATAGTGATTTGTTCACCTTTTTGCAGCACTGCTCTGAGAAACTACAGCTGGGCAATACAGTACAGCCATTGGTCATAAAGATATTGTGCTACACTCACTGGTCCTGTTCAGAACTGTCGTAAAGATGCGTCTTTTGTGATCCGTTCACAAGTTCTTCGTACAGCTGTTAGGGCAGTCAAGATGCATTCAGATCCCATTGTTCAGGTTACATTCAGAGGTGGATTGGTCACGTTTAATGCCCAGTGTAAACATAAAGCTGTCCTGTAATGCCACCGCTGACCAGTGTCACTGATAATATATATATCCAGACAATTTCAAGCATATCTGAAAGATATAAAACTTGTTTCACTGCCTTTTTCTATAAAGATAAAGTAGAACAACAAAAGGGATGTGTGTGGAATCACTGCTCAGAAGCATTTCGAATGAATAAGGGGGATAAGGTCTACGACTTTCACTTTTTGGGTAACTCCATGTCCATGCCTTCCCCAGTTTCAATTCCCTGAGTGACTTTCATAGCTCAGACAGTCAAGCAAAACATATTAATGGGAGTAGACTGCCAAATCTCCTATAAAAAACAAAACACCAATAACAAAGTGAGCTACGGGCAGCAAACACAGCACAGCAGTTCCTGGAATTGTTTGCTCTGTTTGCACAAGACTTAACATTTTACCTCACACGTTTTCAAAGAATCTGGTTTACAACGATGTTCCTGCCAAGGTGAAAGACAATCACCAAGAAACTCAAACAGTGAGGTGACAAGAAGATAGGTAGGTGGGAAAGCAGGAAGGAAGCAATAAAACAAATATGTTTTATATCAATTTTACCCCACTATACTGTACACACAGTGTCCCATTTTATTTAAAGAGAAATAGGTGGGAGGAACTGGAATAGTTAAAAATGCTCTTTTCTCCAATGCACATGGCAAAGGCAGCATTATATTTCACTGGAGGGAAGTTAAACTGAATTGCGTCCAAACTTAATTTGCAAGATAACTTTTCTCTAAAATAAATGTTTAACTTGCAGACTCTTGTTCTGCAACATGCCTTACGTAAAACATTTGAATATCTATGAAGAGGTACAACCACATGATAAAAAGCTGCAAAATATTATGTTTCTACAAATAAAGATTACTTGAACTTGTATCCTGTTGTACTTGTATCTGTATCCCTATCCACACCATTGTCTAGTTTGCTCCTATACTTAGGAGTTGGTGTCATTGTAGTTAAACAGTTGGGTAAACAGTTGTGTTCTGCTGTCGCTCAGGCCCTGCATTGCAGAGTAGCAGAACGGATTGTCATTGTCACATGAATACAAAGTTCATCGACACACAGAACACACCACAACAGGCAGTCCATTAGAAAATAAGTCAGAAAATAATATACACAACTGAAAATAATTGCAACTCGTGTGGTCTTTATTTGTTTGAACATGTCAAGCACAACACTCACTAACAAACACAATGACCCAATACTTGCACAGCTTTCATTTTTATCATTATTTAAATGTTTCCCTCCATAATGTAGCCTGCTATTAGAAAATGTGCAAAGGAACGCCAGTACAGTAATACTGACTGTAGATCTTATTTAACTATACCTATTTTTTAGGGTAATAATAATGAATTTACATTTAAACCCACTTTAAATCATTCTGTGCTAATCCACACATGGCATCGATGCCACACTAAAGGGTTATTGTATAGTAAGCATTACTAGGGATCAGCAACCCTTTAAATTCCCCTTAAGCAAATCCAGGCTGACTGCGTTGACAAGGTGAGCTCACACAAACACTCACGGATGCTTTCCGCTGTTCACAGCATTCAATTCCACTGGAAGGAAATAGTGGCGGTTTAACAGCTTGATTGGTCAAGTAGCGCATCAGAGACACTAGACATCAGTCAGTCTCGGAGCTCAACGTTGCTGCTCCTTGTTTTCCTTTGTTTGCTCATTCAGAATAAAAGACAAAAGATAATGGGTATTGACATCCTTGGTGGATTGCTTCACAATTTCATTGCCAAGAAAAATAAGAGCAAATTGAGCTGGATTCTGGGATCCCGTTAGTGGGAAAACATAACGGTTGTGCAGAGCTCCATTTAGAGATGATGGAGGGGAGAATCTTCCTGAATGTTCCCTGCAGAGCAGTGTGCCGAGGCTGTATACCACAATGACCTCCTGCCCGGTGCTCTGCTGACTATTTCATTTACAGACAGGAGGTCACAAGGGGGACATAGTTTGGACTCTGCAAGAATTCATTACTCCAACCCCATTACCTTGAATAGGGAATGAAGTCCCCGGAAAAGGTGGAATTAAAAGAGCTGAGTGAAATGTGCGAGCTTCAAAAACATACCCGCATTTGGGCTGCCAAAGGTTAACTCTTAACATTTTCCCACTGGCAGCTGCAGCATCAAGGCGTGCAGGATGCCAATCTGTGAAGAGACTCAATGTGTACCTTATGATGTCAGTAGCTGGGGAAATTGGAATCTTTATCTCTCCCGACTCTCTCTGTCCCTCTCCCTTTTTCTCTCCCTCTCTCCCTCAGTTCTGCCAGGCTCCTGGCATTCGAAACATGTCTGGGTTTGTTAATTAGACACAGAGAGAAAGACAGAGAGGAAGACTGTTTATCATGACAAGGATTCCATCTTTGGCAGTCTGGCCAGGACTTTAAACAGTTATCTGTTTTTATGAAGTAAGATATCATCAGATAATGATCTTAGAGTTCTAGTTTTGCCAGAATGATATTGCTAGACTGTACACCCTCCCCTAAATTCAGCCATTTCCAGCTTTAGAATACAACCTCATTTTAACTTCCATGCAATTTCTAGATTGCTTGGAAAAAGTAACTGTGTGCTCCTCCTTATCAAGATTTGGGAAGATAAGGATGAGGATGATGAGGATTATGAGATCAATCCCACTACCATGTCACATGAAAAACTCAGATGGGTTTGGCAGTTAGCTTAGCTTAGCATACAGCAATCAGCATGTCTCTCCTCAAATTAAAAACATATGCCTGTACTGTTGCATCCCTAAGTTAATCAACCAACACATATTGTATCTTTGTTTACTCTGCTCATAAAGTGAAATATTAAAAGCCAACTATTCCTTGTCAAACAGCCATTTATTCATCTGCCTTGCATTCTTGGTCAGAATACCTCTGTTAACAAGAATTTGGAAAGCTCTCTGCAATTGAATGCCTAAAAGTTAAAATGGTGTGTTTTACTAATTTTTTCTCCCTGAACATCATCTCTGTACTTTTGTGGACGCAAACAAGATATTACATCTTGAAAGAGCATTTAAAAGTTGGTAGTAGTCAGATCTTTTTACTTTGGAGTGCACATGGCCAGCTTATTTCCTCCATTTAAACTCTTCATGCAAGGCTAAGCAATTGCCTACTCGCTTTAGTTGAAAACTTGAAACCCAGATATGAGATGAATAAGTGAATCGGCTATATAAACACATAGATGGGTTTAGTATTGTTCTGAAACGTTGTGTTGTGGAACGTAGGCATCTTTACCCTTCAAGTCATCAAGTGACATTCATTACAATGAAGTTCTTTGCTCTAATGTTGTGCCTTTTCATATCAAACATTAGCGTGTGCTGATCAGCAACCTTTGCATATAACTTTTTCTCTTTTAACCCAACCCCACCTTGCTCTCTCCTCCTCTCTCTGTCCCCACCCACTCTCTGTGCTCTGGGGGTGGGAGTCGGGGTAGATGGGTGCATTAATAATGCAGTGCTGCCTGGAAACCAAACACGCTGCAGCGGAGTGCTGTGTAGAATTCTAAAGAGGCATTTGTTTGTACGCGGATGCCACCCTCCTCCCCCTTCTCCTCTTCACAGCCTTCTCATCTCATCTCTACACCCCCCCCAATCCCCTTATACCAATCTCAACAACTGTCGAGCATCAGTGTAGAAATCAGTTTGTCTCCTCCATCTACTGTACAGACTGAAGCAGAGCTGAGAAAATACCCATCTCCGATTGTTACTATAATCAAGATGATGCTTTAAATGTATCCGCTATATTGGTTTCTCATCCTTTACTTCCTGCAGCTTTGCAATCCAAAAAAGAAGATGTCGTGGCTCTAAGGCTTAACTGCATGAAATACTTTTGTTTGTGCATTCTACACACAGCAATAGGAAAGAATAACATTTTTCACGAGTGTGAAAGAAGTCACAGAAAACAGTGAAAACAGAGCTCTTCTGTGTACTTAAGTTTGAGCGTATCTGTCTACTTGGGTTAGGGAAGGTCATAGTACAGTAGGGTACTGAACTGTTTCTACTTCAACTTGTGATTCCAACATTAATTTTTTTGTGGGTGTATTTTATTACATTTGTATCTTATACCTTTTTAGAAGTATGATGAATATGATATCTATATAATCAATCACCCCAGTCTTTTTTCAAACTAACAGCAACACAAAGAGAACATACTTTTACTGATTGATTTAAAACATTAACATTGTAAAATTCTTATGTTGAAATATTTAAAATCTTAATAATAATAAGTTCGATTTCATGAAGGACTTTGTTTACATCCTATTTAGTAGCTAACCAAGCCTTCTACATCGCCCCCCTAGGAGAAATAAAAATAAATAATATGTTTCAATACTTTACAGCTGTTATTGTTTTATGCCACATAATCATCATCTTGCAGTATGGGCACTGACGACACACATTGAACATTATAAATAATTGATTTAACATAATATCATTTTGTTGGGAAACAAACAAAAAATCTTTAAATGAGTACAAACATTGCATTAATAAAGCTTTGTTCTTTAGAGATAATTTGAGCGATGGACTTTAGCATTAATCAAAATGAAATATTCTGGTGCCCTTCATAAATACAACTCGCAAACTTAATTTTACGGCTGCATTTGTTAGCTAAACACAGTCCATGTTTGATGTTATATAAGGCAACTGCAATACCCCAGAGTGGGAGAGTTGTTATACCTTCCCATACACAATGTCCAGTCGATTATAGATTACTATTCCAGTGTTGTATGCGATTATTTCATGTTTTTGTTACTGGTTGCCCTTTGCCCAAAGGCTTTAGATATATCACATTCGCTTTTAATTTGCATATTCATTGGTTTGAGCTCTGCACCTGATGCCACCCACAGAGGAAACTGAGCAGATTTGCAGTGCATGACGCCCAAATTCCTGTGGTTGATATGGACCACATTTGTACATGTGGGAATAACTGAGATGTACTCCTGGAAAGATAAGAGTTAACCATTGGAACATGCTGTATGAGCAATGCTCAAGAGGATAATGCATAAAGACTTCTAAAAAGTTGCAGGAGCATTCATCATTTTGTACATTATTTTTGTTATACATGTATGCTTAAAATATTCTTCTAATGGGTCATCTCTAATACATTCTCAGCACAATAACACAGTCTTTAAATTGCTGTCTTTATTTGCTCTGGAGTTGTTCATTTCAATACAGGATCATCATACTCCTTGTTTTTTTAGATCACTGCATGCCATCTGTACCCAATAAGGAAACACCTGTACCCAAGTTTAGTTTGATTAGCCAATGCCCCATTTAACAGTGTCAACGGTTTTCAAATCTCTACATTTTATAGGTCATGTAGCCACATTTATTACATTTTCCTCAGTTTTGAAGTTACAGCAATGAAGCAGAAGATGCATATGCCTTGATAAAGTCACCATGCCTGCTGTCATTCCGACCTAGGAGGTCTTCCATTCCCTGTCTACAGACTAATCCGCTGGCTGATTTATGTGATGTGCTCTCTAGTGACGCCGCCATTACTGCAGAGACATAGTCGAACTGAACACAGTTTTACTGACAGTTAAAGCATGGCTGGATTGATCACGGTTGGCATGGCCCACACTGATGGATGAAGTCAGCCAATGTAAATGTGGCTGTTCCTCAGCCTTAACACACTTGGAAAAGGATGGTAATCTCCAGTCCTGAAAATTAAAGTCAATGTGAAGGTGCGTTTGTACTTGCATTCTTTCTAATGGCTAGCCATG
The DNA here is from genome assembly GCF_949606895.1 of Notothenia rossii. Lineage (NCBI taxonomy): Eukaryota > Metazoa > Chordata > Actinopteri > Perciformes > Nototheniidae > Notothenia > Notothenia rossii. The sequence continues at coordinate 21,596,695 of NC_136903.1, forward strand.
GGCTCTTCTGATTGCAGTTGAAGTCTGATTGCTGAGAAGACATGGGGAAAAAAAAACCTATGTCACACTTGATTTAACCTGGGTTATAACTCTAAACATGCTTTTTATCGTCGCAATCGCCAGCTTTAAATCTCATTTTGTAAGACATTTTTCCCATTTAGAGTAAAAAGACAATAATGCAGGGTACAGTTCACGGTGTAGCAACCTTGTGATTGACAGGTCACTACCTTATAAAGACATTAAGACATCACTGCTTAGCAATTACAACGTATTTTACATAAGGGAAAAACATTTGAAGCCCCCGCTACTCGGGCAGCTCACCCTCAGTTAATGACTCTGATCCCAGCAACTGTAGCTGTCATATTCCGCAAATTGCAAAGCAAGAACATTACACCCTAAGTTTAATAGTTTGAACCCCGAGTTGAAATATTTGTAGCAGTGTGGAGCACCAGTTTTTATGACTATGCCCATAAGGTGCAAAATGGCAGGATGAAGATGAATATAGATACATTGATATGGAGACTCATAACTATAAAACTATACAACTTTTTTTGTAGTTTTTACCTGGTGGAAAAACTGCAAGAAAATGCAAAAGCTTTCCAATTAATTTTGTGTAACCACTAAATGTCATCAATGTACAATCAACTAAAGATCATTAGCAGTAACATGTAATTATCGAGCAGCATTTATTAATGTAACAATTTTTGTATTTTATTGACCCCTAATATAATAGGTTTAATGGCATTAAATCATTAGCCTGCGTATTGTTTCTCTCAAATCCATCATAGCAGTATTGCCACATCCATTCTAAGAGGCAACCTTCATGAAAGACATCCTGAAAAGTAACTTGTGCTCGAGTTGGTCAAACAATGCCCTGTGTTGGGCAGCTAGCTGCAGCCATAAATATCTCACTATGAGCCCGAAGGTCTGGCAGATCTGCAGACCTCTGCAGTAGGAATGCATTTACCTGATTCTCAGCAGGGTGGGGGGTTTCCATTGGGAGCATGAAGGACTTCAGCTGAGCTCAGAAATGTCCTGGCCAAACCGCCTCTAAGGAAGACTGATCACCCGCTCTACAGAACCTGAAAAGAATAGGCAGATGCGCAGTTGATTTTCTCTGCACATGTCTCTTCCCAAGATGGTATCAAATACAAACATATCGATCAACAGGGTAACATGGCCGTTAGAGTCCATAGTCCTCCATGCTCATGGAGGAAATTAGTTCTTAATTCATTTTTAAGTCTGTGCAATCACACAGACAGTAGATAAAGCTGCAGAATATCTGCATCTTCACAGCATTAAACTAATGACCTTTCTTACCTTTTCAGATTATTTAATTAATTACTTTGTATGTATATTAAATGTCAAAGCTAATAAACCAAAGAACCCATCTACAGATGGAAAAAACATTAGCCAAACTAAAGACCAGGCTTCTTTTGGTCATTACTGTGCAACTCATTGCTATTTAATAAAGGTGTGGGTAACCAGCTAATGTGTCTCTTTGGTATAATATTTTTTATAATAAAGACAAATGTTTGTTCCAGTGGTTATAGGCTCATTCAGTTTGTTTTTAAATAAATTAATTCATTACTCTTCATGGGATTGCATTACTGAATATGTATGGCAGCACTTATTTTAATGTAATAAAGAGATATGACACCTTTTATAAAAGCACTTTAAAGCAAAGTGTGTCTGGATGATGCATTGAAGACTTATTTTAATTCATGCCTTTGTTGAAAGCCGACAATAAACTGTGTAGTCACATTTACCACATCAATTCTCTCCAAGGCCACCCATAAGGTTTGCTATTGCTTATTTTTCTTATTCAATTTAAATTTCACACCGTTAACAATAAATGTCTTCTTTGAGTAATGTCCTTTTAAGTGTTTATAAATTATGCCATTTAATAAATTCATTTAGCGTAAATACTTGTCTGATATTAAATGCAAAGACAATGTTGTGGAGAGGACAAATACATTATTGTGAGTACTATTTAGTTTAATACATGTAAGTATCGCAGTCTCTCAGCATGCCATTGGGCCTGTTTAAGATGGAGTGCTGTGTTAAAACAGCTTGGTACTCTGTCCAAGTCATATATGCAGTAACAGCAGGCTACACACATTGGAACTAACAATATATATAAAAAAAATCTCTTGTGTTAAATGTGCAGTACTGAGAAAGTGCAGTCATATATGTTTTGCAAATATGAATGTTTGTCAATGTTTGAGCCTCTGCAATTGTCACAGCAGGAGATATGCTGTGCCTGCTCAATGCAAGCAGTGAATTCATTTGAATGGGCAGCATTTTTACCATGTACATGTAATTGTTGTCTTTGTGCAGCCTCTCGGAGCTGGTTCCTATAGAGAGGTAAATGCAGTAAAGACAACATGGATTTGGCAATGCATTTTAAATAACCATCATTCATAGTTCACATAATAATATGTAGGTGTCACATCTATTTGTGTTCATGGCGGTCTTTCTAAAAGAATGGCACACATGCTTAAATGGATTTATTCATATACACAAGAAAGGAAGCTGTCAGTCAAGTCCCTGTTACTGTGTGTACATTGTGTGTGCTACCATTAAAGGATCTTTCAGAAGCAGCTACATAGCCGCTATAATGTGCAACAAAATAAAAAGCACACAGAATGTCTTGCTTTGGCATTATTAAATAACTAGTACATAAACATATTGTGGTTGGCTTTAAATCCATAAAAGAACAGAGTGGTCAGCTGTGTTGTCCCCCCAGTTTCATTATTTCTGAGAATTTGGCTTTGTAAAAAATTGCAATGCCTTAGTTTAAATGGGAGATGAAGATGTGAAAAGTTGAAAGAACTTGTGGCCTTACTTGACTGTTCGGTATTCATGTTGAAGCACTGGCCGACCCAAAATAAATGTCAGGCCAATGTGAGGAATTCTTAAGTGCTGTCACATATTGATCTCTTGTCTAATAGAGTTTTAAACAGAGATCCATGGCTTCGAGGGACGCCCTTCTATCAGACATGTTACCTTTCTACTGAGGACACTGACCAGCAAACTTTCACATTTTGCCTTTTTAATTTAACAGCCCTCGTGTGTTTGCGATAAAAATGTCTGTAGTACAACTCTCAACTTCTGATAATGATTGCACACATCAGCTTTACTGACATAGCTTTAATATTCATATGATGAGGTTTTAAAGTATTTTTATGTTCCTATATTAACAGAACTACTGTGACTTAAACTTCACTAATTAGAGCTGTAATTGATGGATTTGTTCTGGCAGTTTTGAGTTATCCAGCCATTTTGTGTGCAGTCTACTATGTGATTGTTTGTGTAATATCTTCCTCCAAGGCATGACACTATCAAACATCTGTTAATCTGCGCGTGGCAATGAAATGAAGCTGCATGAAGTATTGTAAACAATCACTTTTCCTGCTTGTCCTACCATTCAAACACCACACTGGAGGACACTTCCCAGCGTTTAATCAAAGCATCTTTTTTGTTCATGCCAACATAACAAATGTCAAATGTACCAAAGAGTCTCGCTCTTTCTCACTCCGATTATTACTGCCCTGTAATCAGGCTGTTGTTGCACCTCTTTTGTGATTTTATTTCCATAGAATCCCCCTGTTGAGTCCTAACCTTTAGTATTTTCTAATATGCCAGCTCTGCTCCACATCTTGGCCTGCAGAATGGCAGTTTCATTTCTAGTGCAGAGACTTTGTAATATGACAACACGCCCTCTCCCTCCAACCAAATCCACCAGAGGCTACATTTAATCAACAAAAACATATTTGTCACAGAAAGGCTTCAACTGAATTGTAAGAAATGTAGGGATATGTCAGAATTGTATCACAAACCAATCTCCAAACTTTTTAACCCATACACCGGGAATAAAATGTAATTTTAGTGCTTGCTCTGGGTTATGAAAACAAGGTGGCCTATCTGTCCAATTTCTGTCAACAATGGCCCCTTATCCATTTAAAACTCCATTCATTTTGTATAATGTCAAAAGGGTAGCTCAGCTCACAGTTATGGATCTATTTAGTATGGAATATTTTCAAATGTTTTTGACTACACAAATATGATAAACTGACTTTACATTACCTGCGCAGCACTAAACAGAAGATAGTTAGGGATGTGCCAATGAGAAAGTCAAAGTTGTCATGTTGTCCTGTTGCCAAAAGACCAAGTCCCAATGAATGGTAATGGTGTTGCATGTTTCAGGATTAATGAGCTAAATAAGATTTAAACAAATGTCAGAGAGATTCGTCCAGGTCCTTGTAAAAAAGCTCTGACCCAACTTGGGCAGGTATCTTTCTTAAATGTTAATTGAATAGCAATAAATGTGGCCATGGCCATCATTACGCAGTGATTCATACATTTTTTTCTAGCATTTTATAGCCTTTTTTTAACTTCTTTTGTTTACGGCCTGAATCTTGCATGGTTTCAGCGCTATTCCTGTGACAAAATCTTGGACACCTGGAGTCATACACACAAATGCTTTTGTGGTAGTTACCATAGGCTACCCTAGATGTCCAGGAGCACAGTTTGTAACACTCAAGCTGAAAACAATACCAGCATGGCTATAAGCTTGTGAATATGCTTTGTGATACTCCAATACAGGTAAGAATTTGGCTTCACTAAAAATGGAAATGTTGTGTCAGTCCTTTGCACAACACACACACACACACACACACACACACACACACACACACACACACACACACACACACACACACACACACACACACACACACACACACACACACACACACACACACACACACACACACACACACACACACACACACACACACACACACACACACACACACACACACACACACACACACACACACACACACACACACACACGAGCCCTTCCTCTCATTCAAACTGCTGTGCTTGCCAGGGCATGATTACATATTATCTGCGGCACATAGAGAACATGGTGTTGGCTAGAAAAAAATGGAGCAAAGGAAGGAGAGGACTGTAGGAATGTAAGTAGGAATATGTTAAAGGGAATGAATGTGAAAATGCAGCATACAAACACAATGCCCTTGAGTATGAATCACATGTGTCCATGGGCGTGAACTATGTAAATAAAAAATGTGATTCTGCAACTGTCTCATTAGATTTACTAAATTTTTCAAGGCCTTGCAGTTATTTGATAATGTGACGAACACTAGCATAGTGTTGGTAGCAGTTTCACATACAGCATTATACTGGGTAAAGCTAGATGAAACCTCATCCTCCCATGCTGCTGAATAATCCGTGGTTGACACCGGTTTCCTTCATATTATTTCAGGGCATAATGTGTTGTCGCATTGTTAGAAGGATGCCATCCAAGTTTCCTTTTTTTTTCTTCAGGCGAGCAACTCAAAATCTCTTTACACTTTGCGGGAACAGCTATTTAGACAGAAAAATAAATCCATCTTTAGCTGTTAAAGTATTTAAAGGAGGATTAAAGGGTGGATTAAATTGTTTAATACAGCTACCGGTGAAGTACCTTGAATCTGTTGGCCTATTTTTGGGTGATAGGCAGCATTTTTTACTCCCGCTGAAGGGTGGCCAAAAATGGTTGAGCTGACATTATTTTGTGATATATATCGTATACAGTTTTTAAAGAATTTTAGGAAAAAATATTCATATTAAATCAAAGAACAAGGGGGTTTATAAATGCTGTATTGCACCATCATTAAATAATAGCCGCTTTCACACCAAGTACTTTGCCGCACTTAGTGCCCCAGGGCACTAAGTATCGCGTTCACACCGGAAAAAGTTCCCTGAGGGAAGATTACGCAAATGAGCCGCTGACTTCACTTCTTCTTCTTCTGCTTTGGGTTTACTGGCAGGCCACAAACAACTTCACGGCGTAAACTGCCGCCGGAAGTCCCCGGCCGGAAGTCCCCGGAGTCGGGGACTGGCTTCAGTAGAAGCTGCTGGGACTCCCAGCTTCTACTGAAGCCTTCCGAGTAAATCGCCAGAACGCCTACACCTCCTCATCACTCCACTGCTCCCATGTTTTTCTTTGTGTTGCCATAAGTTATTGTCTCTCCGTTGGTGCGCGGGGCTAATGCTAATAATGCTAATGCCACAAATACAATGGCGGCTTCACAAAACGTTTCTTTTTTACGGGGCGTGGTTTGCAATTCGCCCAGCCAATAGAAATTGGTACTTTTTTGGTACCACCTCTCTAGCAGGCACTAAAAATGGGGGTAAAAGTTCCCAGCACCAAGTACTCTTTTTGGTGTGAACGCAACATAAGGGGTACTAACGGAACTAAACGGGAAAAGTACTCCGGTGAGAGCGCGCCTAATGAATCCAACAGGAATCCATCAAATAAGAGGAAGAGAAACCAATTTCCTAGATCACAGCAACAACAATGTCTTCCATTGCAGCTTTGCACTGTATATTACTGTTGTGTTTATGTCAGCATTGATAAATCTGGGCATACCAAACAGAAAAAACCCCACTAATTACAATAAACTTTTTGAGAACAGTGATAATCACCAGATGATGATGCTATACAGGAAGCAGGACAGTGTGCCACTTTTCTGCAGATGTATGCCATTTGCTTCCACTGATCATCCATACTGTTCAGCCATCACTGCATCTTTTGGGGGGGTTTTTTCTCTGCTAAAAGTAATTTTTCCTGGAAAAAGAAGAGCTGCGATAAAGTGGTGATAGAATTATAGGCAACATTTAGGGGGAGAATCTCTGTTAAAACAAGACATTCCGATAGTTTATTAAAAAAATATTTTGAGGATTGCTTCCTAACTTGCATTTATCTTACTTCAATAAAGCCATTATGTAAACATGAGTAAGAGACTTGAAATAATAAGACCTAGTGTGGAGCTCAATGAAATGTCATAAGCCATCTGTACTTTTGTAGTCCGAAAACACTTGCAGTTCTTCTTTAAAGTATCTCTTCCCAGCTTATTTCATTTCCCTGTCAATCTCCTTCACTTTACCGCACTATTTCTTTTCAACTCACCACAAAGCTAATCTTCCCTCACCTTTTCTTCAAAGCTCTTTCTTTATCATCATGCCATTATCTCTTTCTTCCTTTTACATTGAACACCTTCAAACTTGCTTCACATCTCTCCTCCCTCGTTTCCCACTTCAGCTCTTCACTGAATTGTGTAGATTGGGGTCCCTCCTCTTGATCTAGCTGCCACCTTCTTGGCCCCCTGTCCTATTTGGTTTTCTTTGCCGGCCCTCCTTCAGTGGCTCTGTCTGGTATGTCAGCCTGCAAAGCTTCTGCGCTACTGTACATCCTGTTGATAAGAAGCATCCTGTGCATCATCACTCGCAGCTGCCTGTGGGTTCAGCTGGCTCAGTGGCCCATCTGTGTGATCTTCTGCCAGATAACTGGGGTTTGGCACTGCATGATCCATCCCTCTCCAAATCATTTGCCAGCAGAAAGAGGTATGGAGGCTGGAGAAAGAAAGGTGGAGATTGGACAGCGATCTCTGCATTGACTGCTCTGGCCGTGTTGGCTCTCCGGTGCTCACAGCCAATCTCCCCTGTTCACCTGGTCGTGCCATAGATTGGCCTTGTATAACAAAGGACGGAAAAGCCCTCTGCTTATAGAGGGATGTGTAAGGAAGAGCTCAAGGTGTGATGGTGACGCAAGTATCTAATCCTGTGTGACATTTAAATGCCATGAATACTATTGATATATGGTTGAAGTACCTCTTGGGAATTGTTCCTATTCTAAAAGTCTGATATATTAGGAGGAAAATCTAATAAAGGAAACGTGAACAAAGCACAAGGCTTAACATTTTTGTCAGCACCAACTTTTATTCTCAGACTCTCCTTTGTACGGCAGGGACTAGTCGCAATGGTCTGAATGTGGCTCAGAGCACCCCTTTGAAGGTCAGAGCTGAGTGTGCGATGAGTAGATGTACAGTATTATAGGTGCATGTGTTCAAGTAGTAATATTTACAGTGCATCCGGAAAGTATTCATACCCCTTCAATTTTTCCACATTTTTGTATGTTACAGCCTTATTTCAATTTGGATTAAATTCATTTGTTTTCTCAACATTCTACACACAATACCCCATAATGAAAAAAGTTTTAAAATAACTTTTGCAAATTAATTAAAAATAAAACCCTCAAATATCACTTAGCATAAGTATTCACACCCTTTACTCAATACGTTGTTGAAGCACCTTTGGCAGCAATTACAGCCTCAAGTCTTCTTGAGTATGATGCTATACAGTATACACGCTTGGCAAACCTTTGTGGCAGTTTCTCCCATTCTTCTTTGCAGATTGTCTCAAGCTCCATCAGCTTAGATGGGGAGCGTAGGTGCACAGCCATTTTCAGATCTCTCCAGAGATATTCAATCAGGTTCAAGTCTGGGCTCTGGCTAGGCCACTCAAGAGCCGCGTTCACACCGGAGTACTTTTCCCACAATAGTTCACCAGAACTACGATAAATTTGCGTTCACACCAAAAAGCTCCAGGAACTAAATTAGTTAATGAGAACCTTTTTACCCCCTTTTCCGTCCCTGCTTAGCAGGTACTTTCATGGGAGAAGAAGGTTCCTATGTCTGATTGGCTGGGCGGATTGCAAACCACGGCCCGTAAAACTCCCAAAACGTTTTGTGAAGCCGCCATTGTATTATCCTCGCATTGCATTATTAGCATTAGCATTAGCCCAGCGCAGAAACGGAGAGAGACTAACTTATGGCAACACAAAATAAAACATGGGAGCGGTGGAGATGAGGAGGTGTCGGCGTTCTGGCGATTTACTCGGAAGGATGCGTCCCAGCTGCTTCTACTGAAGCCAGTCCCTAACTCCGGGGACTTCCGGCCGGGGATTTTGGGCGGCAGTGTACACCGTGAAGTTGTTTGTGGCCTGCCAGTAAACCCAAAGCAGAAGAAGAAGAAGTGACGTCAGCGGCCAATTTGCGTAATCAACCCCCAGGGACTTATTCCGGTGTGAACGCGATCTTTACTTAGTTCATCAGAACTAAAGAGTTCTGATTAACTAAAGTGGGAAAAGTACTGCGGTGTGAACGCGCCTAAGGACAGACTTTTCCTGAAGCCACTCCTTTGTTATCGTGGCTGTGTGCTTAGGTCGTTGTCCTGTTTAAAGGTGAACCTTCGCCCCAGTCTGAGGTCCAGAGCACTCTGGAGCAGGTTTTCATCAATGATCTCCCCGTACATTGCTGTATTCATCTTTCCCTTGATCCTGACTGGTCTCCAAGTTCCTGCCGCTGAAAAACATCCCAATGCCACCACCATGCTTCACTGTAGGGATAGTGTTGGCCAGGTGATGAGCGGTGCCTAGTTTCATCCAGAGATGATGCTTGGCATTTAGGCCAATTTTGGTTTCATCAGACCAGACAATTTGGTTTCTCATGGTCTGAGAGTCCCCTAGGTGCTCCATGTGGGCTTTCATGTGCCTTTTGCTGAGGAGTGGGTTCCTTCTGGCCACTACTATAAAGGCATGATTGGTGGAGTGCTGCACAGATGGTTGTCCTTCTAGAAGGTTCTCCCATCTCCACAGAGGAACACTGGAGCTCTGTCAGAGTGACCATCGGGTTCTTGGTCACGTCTCTGACTAAGGCCCTACTCCCCCGATGCTCAGTTTGGTTTGGGCAGCTAGCTCTAGGAAGAGCCCTGGTGGTTTCAAACATCTTCCATTTGCAAATGATGGAAACCACTGCTCGTTGGGACATTTTTCTGTACCATTCCCAAGATCTATGCCTTGATACAATCCTGTCTCTGAGATCTACAGACAATTCCTTGGAACTCATGACTTGGTTTGTGCTCTGATATGCAACTGTGTGACCTTATATAGACAGGTGTGTTCCTTTCCAAGTAAAGTCCAATCAATTGAATTTACTACAGATGGACTCCAGTCAAGTTATAGAAACATTTCAAGGATGATCAGTGGAAACGGATGCACTCGAGCTCAATTTTCAGTGTCAAAGCAAAGGGTGTGAATACTTATGTACATGTGATATTTCATTTGATTATTTTTAACACATTTGCGAAAAAATCTTTAAAAACGTTTTCTATTTGTCATTATGGGGTATTGTGTTTGGAATGTTGAGCATTTTTTTTTAATCCATTTTTAAATAAGGCTGCAACATAACAAAATATGAAAACAGTTAAGGGGTATGAATACTTTCCAGATGCACTGTATATGTGTGCTCTGTTAAAAGTAAAAAAAGGCATCAGGTAGACCAAAAGTCCGTTCTGCCAGAACCCACATTTATTTTAAAATGCACAGAACAAATGAAGTGAAATATTTTTTTAAACTTTCCATGAAATAGTCTTTGAAAGTAAACAGCATAACATATTTTATTATTGGCAAAACATTGTTATTGCATTCCAAACTACTATGAAGTTACAACTCATTCACAGGGCTGGTTTCAGATGTGCCACTGCTCTACTTACGGGTTTGTTTGCTCTTGTTTTTTTCTAGAAGGCACCATGTAATTTGGCACTGATTATAGTTAAATAGAACCTGTGTACACACTTGGTCAGCTGAATATGCAAAATGCATTTGACTCAAACAGAGAGCAAACTAACAGCATGATGCAACTTAATTATTCATTAACAAGCAGCTGCGGTTGTAAAGATCAACAATAATAACATCACAAGAACAATTGTGAACTAAAATAATCAAATTTTTGGAAAACAGTTAATAAGATAAGATTAAGATATCGGTTCTATTTGCATCCCCTGCACAAATATTCCAACAGTCTGAAGCCAATCATAATCATTTCACAAATCAATTTGATGTATGTGTATCAAATTCTAATATGACACCAAGGACGGCGCTACACCGGCGCTAACTGAGGCTATCTGAGTCTTGGTAGCCCTGGTTCAGGTGTCATTTGGAATATAAAGCGGTAAAATAGATCCATACTGTAGGCTAATGCAACAGCTATCAATGTGTCTTTTAAAATCTCTGGAAAAATAAAATAAAGAAGGAAAAAGGTGAAACATGTTAACATCTATGTTGTTTATCAGTGGCGTTTTCTCCCGGAGGCCAGAGGAAGCCTATTTTTCAGACTGTTGTCTGTGCTGCCATCGCTCCCCTTTTGTAGAGTATTTTACAAAAAGTGCCTCAAAATTACATAGGATACAATTTGTTTTCTCCCCTGTAGTCAATGAATCAAACTTTCAGCACATTTCCCTTTGCATTTGCATCACATGTTTTACTGACAAAGAAGAGTCATAGTTCAAAGACTCATTTTGTTAGGTAAACTTACGGTGGCTTAGAGGTACAATCGAAAATTACAAAGTGTGAAAAACTTTAACAAAGCTTTAGACAAATTTACATTTTATAAAACAAATTTACATTTTATAAAACAAATTTACATTAGCAAAACACTTTTACCAAAGACAAAACGATTTAACATTAACAAAAACAAATTAACAAGATGCGTTACACTTTTACAAAGCTAGAGACAAATTTACAAGTGTCGAAACACTTTAACATTTCCCGAAACACTTTAAAGAGCATCTTGCAGGTTGTTTTTTTTAAATAAATGTATGCTTAACCTTGCCTGAAAATTATAATTAAAAAAGTTAATGCAGGATTTGATATGTTTTACGAGACATGAGGGCAGGAATTCAGAGGGGAAAGTAGCCGTTTTGAGCTCTGCAACTAAAAACTTTTTTTAACGCCATACATCAAATGCGTCATATTACGTCACATGGGGAAGCAACTTTCTCGGACTCCTTCTCTGCCCAATCCGCGGTAGTAGTTGGTAGTTGGTTTGAGCGGTTGTGATTTAGTGAGCTAGTATTTTTTCGGTAATTTTACATTGCATTTCACCATTTTTAATCATGGTTCCCTAACAGGATAGGACAGGAGCCAGCTTTCATTCCTGGGTGCGTTGTGCGAGGTGCATCCACCTCCCTGCAGCACATACTCTCCACAGCTGAGGCCATGGGCTGGCATTTCTCACACAAGCACCTATTAAACAAAACTTTTATCAGGAAACCGTATTACATATCTCTCCCTCCCTTCACTCCTCTCTCTCTCCCCTCCGGTACACAGCATCGTAAAACGTAGTGTGGAGTTGCATTAGGTAACGCGAGATATGGCTGATACTTGCGCATTAGTTTCTGTTATGGATCAGTATCAACAGTCCTGCCAGTAACGTTACTATATTATCAATACTACTTTAGTTATAGCCTGATATAAGATAGCTAACGTTACAATGTTTTGATGTGACCAACGTTAGCTAAAATTAACTGTAGCTAACGCCGGTCACTCACCAAGACAGCTGCCCAGTTCTCCACTGATTCTCCTCACACCACAGCTCCATTTCTCTCCGTTATTTATTCTAATCCTTGGCTGCTCATGGTCTCTTGGACGCCTATAGCAGTCTCATTATTATAAGGTTGTGGTCCGTCAGAGGCATATGAATATACATTTTCAACCTCTTCTGTGTCAAAACTAGCATTGTGATCCATGTTTATTAATACGTTAGACCGGCCGCTCTCCCTTATGTGACGTCAAACGCGGGTGGTCTTTTTTTTATGCGGAAGTAAAAATGTCTTACAAAAACAACGCCAAATGTCACTGCAGTGTATATTTAAGTATATTCTTTTGAAAATCTAGTGAATATCATTTTCCTACACATTTATTCACTGGGGTCTCTAACCTGCAAGTTGCTCTTTAACATTTAGCGAAAATTTTTTAACATTTCCCGAAACACTTAAAAAAACTACAGAATCAAACCGGAAAGGGAATGCCCATCATACCAGAAGTGACGTGCAAGTGATTGACACAGAACGGACAAAACATGTTTAATGACCATAAAGGTCCATAGGTACCGGCGGTCTATCCGCCAAAACATACTTAAGTTTGTGTCAATCACTTGCACATCACTTCTGGTATCATGGGCATTCCCTTTCCGGTTTGATTCTCTAGTTTGTTAAAGTGTTTCGGGAAATGTTAAAGTGTTTCAGGAAATGTTATTGTGTTTCGACACTTGTAAATGTGTCTCTAGCTTTGTAAAAGTGTTTCGCATCTTGTTAATATTTTTTTGTTAATGTTAAATAGTTTTTTCTTTGGTAAAGGTGTTTTGCTAATGTAATTTTGTTTTATAAAATGTAAATTTGTTTTATAAAATGTAAATTTGTCTCAATCTTTGTTACAGTGTTTCACACTTTGTAATTGTGGATTGCACCTCTCAGCCACCGTATAAAGTGGCTGTAAACAGGTTTTTTTAAGCACCAACATAACATCAGTGCTGCCATTTTTTCTAATGAGCAGTCTCTTTAACTAATAATTAAATAAGCAACAAAAAACAAATGGATAATTACCATTATACTGCAAATTATTTATACAGTATATTTTATTGTGGTGTCTTTTAATTGTATTATTTTTTATCCACGTCTGACAGAGGAGTGAAAGAACAAAGATGTATTGATTCAAAAGCTAAATTAAGAATATCTGGTCTATTATTGTGAGAGCTTAGACTCAATGAGAAGTTTGCCTGTGATGATCCAGACAGCATATTCCAGAGGTCACACATCTTTGAGAGGATTTTAATTAAGCTGCATTAGCTCTACCACACCAGAAATGATAGGGTCAAGAGGCTTTGATGTTTATGGTTAAAGATCATGAGGGAAGCACACTTACTATAAGACTATTACTCAAGGGAAGTATTCACTGGTAAGCTTTCACAATCACCATGAGCTGCACTAATTTCCTAAATGAAGCTTTAGAAATAATATAAGAAAGAAAACATCCAATAGGTTTTGCCCATTTTTTTTGTCTAGCCCTTTCCTCACCATTGCACTTTAATAGCTTCTACAACTTGTACAAGATGTCACAATTTAATGGAACAGGTTTGATGTCATGTAAGGGGTTTGGAGCTGGACTTTTATAAGGCCGTTAACTAGTAATGAGACTGAACATTGCTCTGTGAGGCCATGATGACTGCTTAAACACTGGAGTTGTGAAGGCCCCATGTTCCCCAAGGGCGGAGACACCAACTTATTAACTGGATTACTCTTCCACTTCTTCTTTGAAATAAATATAATCCTCTGCTGCTGCAGCTAAATTGCCTTGTCTTTTTTCAGTCTCTTTTTTATACCCTTCCTGTGATTCTCACCTCTATTTGAATGGAAGTAACAAGAGAGGGAAACAAGTCGGGCATTCAATGAAGGATTATTTTATTGTTGAATCCCTTCTTGGATTCAGAAAAATCCCTGAATACATGAAGTGTAGTATTCCTCCTAGTAGGTATATGTATTGATCACCATTCCAGACAAAGTAGATGCAAATTAAATGCAGATTTATGATGGGTTTAGTGTAAGTTTAGACAAACCATTACCCAAGATCTGGTAATTGGTCCCATGACAGGCCCTTTAGAATGTGAATTTGAATGTTATAAAGAAGCTGCTCTTACACAGAGGCCAGATGGTACAGCCTTGAAAGCAAATTAATTATAGACTAAGGTAAGATAAGGCCACGGTAAGTGTTTCACCCCCTACATTGTCTGCCGGCCTCAACCCTAAGTTCAATTAAATCAATTTTGTCTTAAAACAAAAGTGAACTCTGTGTAAAGGTTCACCCAGAACTGTCAGACAGTAGTGTGCAGGTGGATAGTCTGTCGAGCATTTGATGGTTACCCCCACTGTATTCTCATCAAACCAAAGTAAATCAGTTCTGACTTGCTTTCTGTTAAGTAAGAGACATTAAACCAGTCTTCGAGGGTTCAGAAAAAAGAGACAACTTTTTTTTCTTCATCCAAATGTAGTGCAGCATTATAACCACATTATGAGAAAAAACTAAACAGGAATTTATTATCATTTTAATCAACAAAAACCATAAGTGAATGTTAGCAGTTGGTTTGTTAATAAAGCAGCTGGCAGTGCTCATTTTCCAGTCTGTGACATTATAAAGGGAGAGGGTGCAACAACACGATAAAGTTAAAAGAATGACAGAAAAACTTCAAATAGTTAAATATGGAAATTATTGTATTGTTTTTTTGTGTGGAGCGTAAGCTGCAATGGACGTTTGAGTGCAATGTTTATGTGGCTAAATGTGAAAACATGTTCACAGTAAAGGCCATTTGGACATGCCTTGGTCTCGTGTCATCCATGTTTCACGGAAAACTCATGGATGACCATGGTCATCCATGGACATCCGTGATCTGTCCATGGTGGGTGTCCATGGTATGTTTGTCCGTGGTTTGTCCATGGTCATGAAACATGGACAGAACACGTACTACCCGCCTGGCCGTGAACTGACCATGATTGTCCATGGTCATGAAACATGGAAAAACATGTTCACTTGTCTGGCAATGAATTGACCATGATTTTCCATGGTCATGAAACATGGACAAACATGGACAAATCCTATATTATTTCCATCCATGAAATATCCATGATTTTCCATGGTCATGCAACACGGTGAAACATGGACAATCACTGATATTTTTATCCATGAAATATTCATGCTTTTCTGTGGTCATGAAACATGGTAAAACATGGATAGAATTCTGATATTTCTAACCATGAAATGATCATGTTCTTCTGTGGTCTCAATGTTGAATGCAGATCAAAGATATTGGTGCCAATCTTTTTTTCTCAGTTCTGACTCTTTTTGTTTGTCCTGGAGTAGTGAGTTACACAGGGCTGAACTGGGGATTTATGAAAAATATGAAGGCACAACATACAGTATTTATAATAGACACATTTAATTTATTTCAGAATGTACAGATAAATGTAATGTCTGATCAAATAACATTAAATATGTGACCTACATGTTCGTCAGCAGAAATAATAAATTGTTTGCAAATATGACATTAGCAATACCCCTGCCAACATGAAAATTAGGGTTTGGCACGCACTACATATTTAGGAATTTTTTTTGGACATGTGCTCTATTTACCTGGTAGACTGACATTGAAAATGTAAACAACAGTGCCAATTTCATATGAATACAATAAGAATGTCAGAGAACAGACAGTGGTACAAAACTTAATTCACACAATTACATGAAAGGTTACAATTTTGTCAATACATGGAAACATTTTACAATATTGGACTCCCAAGTAGAATCCTTGTCTGCTTTACCAAAAACAAGACAGAACCAGTTCCCTTACTTCAATATGAACAAATATAATTAAGTGTGCCAGATATATCTTATATTAAGATATATCTTATATTAAATCCTTTTAGAACCTCCTTACTTATACTTCAAAAATAACATAATCATTTAATAGATTTACACTTAAAACCTTAGTCGGACCGCGAAACTTTGTGGTTAGACTAAAAGTAGAAGAGGTCAACTGACCAATTCTACTGAGTGATGGCGTTTAAATGTCCGCTTATATTCACTCTTTAAATATTAGAATTTTTTAAAAACACAAAAGAAGTGTAACCTGTACCAGAAGTTTTTTAATGTTCACGGTTTGATCTTTAGAATACTTCTTTATTTATTTACTTTAATATATACCACTCTAACTTTACTCTTACTCTTATATAGATAAATACATTTAGGGTGGAATGAGTTAAAAAATAAAATATATATTTTTTAAAAATCTAAAAAACGGATTTATATATTTTTTAATTTAAATACACTGTCTTTACGGACATTTGGTATATTATAATTTGCTTGCAGTTCATGGAGTAACCACTATGAGTGCTAATGGTCATGTTACCTTTAATTCCGCCGTTTTTGGCGTCACTTCCGGGTGGCGGAACAGCCACTTCCTGTCTAGCGTTTACATAGGACGGCAGTTGAGAGAAGACTGCTAAAAACCTTTGACATCCACATTGAAATACTGATCTTTCAACGTTGAGGGTGAGTACATTTGATTATTAACATATCAGAGACCAGAAATATGATCCATTTGAAGAAAAATAAGTTTTTAATATTTAAATAAATAGATAATTTCACAAGATGGCGGCCGTTTTTTTCCAGTTGCATTTATTTCAGATTCATATTAATAAATTGATCATTTCAAGTCGGGAGGGTTGATATGATCTTTAGAGGGTTTAGGTTTTAGATACAGCCACAGCCCATCGCCTCAGAGGAACACAATACCTCGCTGCAACCGGTCATCGCCCAGAAAGGCTGCACCGTCAGCACGCAGCCACAGCCAGTCGCCTCAAAAGGCTGCACCCAGATGCAGTCGCTCACCTCCACAGCATGGCACAGCCTCCCCCTCTGCTCACAGGAGACTGGAACTGGGGTCGCCATCTCCAACGATCACCAAAAAGAAGCACAGGTAATATTAATATTATATACATATACGTATATGTATATGTATATGTGTGTAAATGAGAACAAAATGTAGCACACTATCATTGTGAAAAGATCTATTAGGAAGTTTATCTGCTGATAAAACCATGCACAAATATGCAGACTGAACTTGATAAATTTCACACATACCTTCAAAGGTCTAGTGTTGAACATCACTGGACTTCATTGGAGTCGACTTGGAAATATCAGTCATAAATTGAAAAGGTAAATTACTTGCGCAGTTCCAATTGACTGCAGCCAGAGACGTGTAGAAGACAATCAGCAAAATGTTGTTTAAAATCTGTTTATTCATTATTTTAAGATGGAATGAATATTGATACCAGGTGAACATGGTAAACCTTTTTGTATACTGCTTCAACTTCACACATTACCTTTTAGGTTCTAGTTTTTGGGTATTTGTTTTTACAGATCTCCCTTTGCAGCTGGAAAGGATATCAATGTTGCCCAGTAAGTTATTTTAATTATATATATTATTATATATGTTATATATATTTATATATATATATTTTTTTATATTGTTAACAGATACAGATGTTCCCTTTTTATAATATACTGTTTGCTGGGAAGGAAAATAATGTGGTTAATATTATATGACTCCAAAATAGTGTTTACACATTGTCTGATATGGCAGCAAATTATATATTTGAAGACTGTGGTAGATGTAATTTTTGTTCCGTCTGTATTGTTTTTACTTCGGCATTATATTTTTAAGCAATCTTTCTTTTTCAGACTAGCCAAGAACCTGTACGAGCTGCAAGGTCAGTTTGCGGAATCACAGGAGAGTATAAGGAAACTCAAGAGAAGAGTTCGCGAACTGGAAAAGAACCGCGAGGGGCGTGTGGCAGTTTGTGAGCCACGGTACAATGGCAACACCATGGAGGAGCTGCGTGCAACTGTCGTCTTGGAGACGAGCACCTTCAAAGCAGCCAGACGGCTGCTGACACAGTTGTTCTCCAAAGACGATCTCCTCAGCCACAGTGTGTCCGGGAAAGCTCCCAACCGGATGACTCCACCAAAGCCACAATTTCCGGAAGATAAGTTCCTGGTATACAAGGACTTGATGCGGGGACGCTTTCCCGAAATGAAAGACAAGGATATGGTGGAGAAGGTGCACCATGTGCAAAAAGGCTTAAAAAAAGTGTGAAAACTGACTTAAGTGTACATTTGGGAAGAAAATGTATGTTGTTATGGTGAACATATATCTGGCACACATATTTCTTCATACAAAGTCATATGTAAGTAAGGGAACTGGTTATGTATCGTTTGTGGTAAAGCAGACAAGGATTCTACTTAAATGTTATAAATACTGTAAAATGTTCCCATGGATTGACAAACCTTTCATTTAATTGTGTGAATTAAGTTTTGTACCACTGTCTGTTCTCTGAGATTCGTTAAAAAACATCCTGTGTAGTATTTCTTGTACAAGAGTGTCATGATAAGATATTAATAAACATTTTGAAATGCAATCTTAGCACATTTATATCTGTAGACTTTAGATGCAAGTTAAATTGGTCCTGTCTGTAGCCCCCCCTCCCCCCCTGGAGCATTATGTGGACATTATGGTAAGTCTTGTTATATACAACTTTGGTAACAATTGACCAAATTGGTAAGCTTTCTATAACTTCAGGGGTGGAACACCCATGGTCAGACCATGGATATCCATGGTCAGACCATGGATATCCATGGTCTGACCATTGACCATAATATTGTCCATGGACGTTAAATGGCACCATGGTCTGACCATGGATGTCCATGGTCTGACCATCGAAGTCCATGGTCAGACCATGGATGACCATGGTCTCTCCATGGACATCCACGGCCATACTATTGCAAGCCTCGATAAGACCATGGTTGTCCATGGTCAGACCACGGACATTAAATGGCACCACAGATCAATCACGGAAAACCACGGTTAACTATACCATGGACAGACCACGGCTAACCACGTCTTTGATGTCCATGAATTACCGTGGTCTGTCCATGTTTCACTTGGCCGTGGGTTTCCATGATTCATCCATGGTGCCATTTAACGTCCATGGTCAGACCATGGTCAACCATGGACAATATCACGGACAGATCACGTATGTCCATGGTTAATGTCCATGGTCTGACCATGGTCTGACCATGGACATACATGGTCTGTCCATGATCCTGAGACCAAGGATTTGTTCTTTGGGCGCAAATGGAAAATGCACATAAAAACAAGTGGATGAAAACCAATTGTTGACAGAATGGCCACCATTTTGTGATTAAGACCTCACCATGATTTTCCTTTTCTCTCTGATTCAAGAATAATTTATTGCTATTATGCAAAACAGAGTTTCACAAAACAAAATGGAAGATGTAGCCTAATCCATAATGCCACACAAGAAATCATCAGGGAAACATGATTACTCAACTTTGACTCACTCAACATGTTAGAAAGTAATTTTCGAAGAAAATACAGAACTATGTCTGCCGGGAATCTGCTTTAGTTGACCTGCAGTAAAATCCAAAATATAAAAAAATGATAAACCATAGATAAAATAAAAAAGGTGACTGCTTACTTCCGAGGGCAGGTTATATCATAACCTGGTTTTCCACAGTTTTGTATTTGTTTTAAGTGTTCACTCACCTATCAAATGAGAAAAGCATTTGCACTGGGGCTATTTTTTCTTCATACTACAGTACCATTTTTATATTTTCCCTCGCACCCCTGATTGATAGCGTCCCCCCAGGATAGAGAACAAATATAACTTGAATAATCTTATGTTGCCCACTCTATAGCTACAGGCAATACTGCTTTGAGGCCTGACCATATTATTCGTACTGTTTTAAGCAGAAGGCATCTTGGCAAGTGGGGACGGACAGTAGGGATAACTGATGTGGAAGACATAAGCACGCAGTATAATGGATATTTCAGAGCACTCATTGGTAACCAGACCCACAAATGAGACACACATTTAACCTTTTAAACCAACGAATATTGGGCTGTATCTATTGAATATATAATGAAACGACTGATTTACATAACCGAAGAACATCATTGTGCCTCCTAAAGATAAGTGATGCTGCTGCAGCAACACAAATTGTATATGACTAAAGGTGAGAGGCTTGGAATGAGGTGAATTCTCAATACATCTTTACTTATTGAAGGAGATAAATAGCAAACCCCTTGTGTGAAAGGAAATCAGAACTTACATATGTACAAAAAACGATGCAAAATGAGCTCATCACAGGATGCAGTGATGGACTGGCCACAACATGGATTCACAGCACTGAGTTCAGGCCCTCTTGAGGTGTGATTTAAAGCCTGTTGTTTTTATTCTCATAAATACTTGGACCTGGGGAGGGCAGCATGTTTTATAAGCTGGCTGCCTCTGTTTCCGCTTACTAGAGTTTACATGAGGATGGGTGTCATATAAACATGGTAATATACCAGCCTCACTCATAAGCATTGGGAAGAAGTACGTGACGCTTTAATTCATTTTATCGCAGCATTCATTTTATCACAGTATTTATCATGAACAGACAGGGGCAATAATATGCTGTGTAAATGATTGCAGGAATGTTTGGGAAGTGAAATGGATGGAGTGATAATCAGATGGAGATGAGATAAAGTGTCCAGGAGAACAAAAAGAGGAATATTTACAACAAATTGCCGCTTTCTTTTGATGTAACAGAATACTCTTCTAAAGACATAAACTTTATGTGTTTTTTGCCTCTTTTTTTTTGCATAGTTTTAGACAATGAACCACTTATGTATACACAGCGTTCTGTGGTGAAGATGATACATTTATAGGGTCGTTGAGTTTTCAAAGGCAGCACCCTAAAACACGTCATCACATAACACCTGCCTGGAAATCGAAGCCATGTTTACAAGGTTCTTTCAATAAAACAAAGGTGTGACCAGTGCTTTAAAATACCGCCACGTAAAGTGTTATGAGTATAGCTCCCAACCAGGAGACTAAGATATGAGACAAAGCAGTCCCCTATTATACTATTTTCAAACAATATATTATAGGTCGCAGATATATATAAAAAAACGTGTCTCTAGTAGCCCCTATCATGCTATTTTTAGGCAATAGCATAGGTCTCAGATATATACAATAATATATAAAAAACATGTCTATGAAGTGTTTTGCTCAAAATACCAAACAGATCACCCATTCTAGCCATGTCTCATATCCCTCCATTTCACTTCCTGTTTCAAAAGTGCTGATTTGGGGTATAAAGCTTTTTAAAAAAAAGGATTGATAAAAAACAAGGAGGGGAATGAGCTCATGCGGGAGATTCTACCGGCAGATACTGCGGTGATGAAACGCCATATCATGGATTATCAATGATTATTTCTGAAACAGTATGGAGCTCAAAGCCTTTCTCTCTTGCCGTTTATACCCAAGCGGCAAACTCTGCGGAAGAGCCGGGACTCCAATACGGAAGTGACACACACTGCAGTTCATATATTGGCCGATAGGCGATGACCCCATGTTAAAATGCCCAACTTTACAGCAGAAAAAAACATGTTTCTACCCCTGGCTGCAATAAATATTATTATGAATATAGTTCAATTCCACCTTCATGATTATCTGTGAGTGAAAATTGTTTTCTAACACGACCCTTTTATTTATATTAGGTCTTAAAGTTTTTGCATACATTAGGGCGTGGTCACATTGAGTGACAGCTCTGTGAAGTGACTGCTGCTGCTAGCTTCTTGTCTCTCTGCTAGCTGCTCCGTGAAGCTACTGGCACTCTGCCTGCTCAGTTCATCCAGGGAACACAACTTGACCCCGGCCGTGGTTGTTTGTTCTTCATGCTTATATATCGGACTATTGTGACTCGCTCTGCGGTTGAAACAGACGGTATATGAATGCAGTTTTGCGGTAAGTGAAATTTGAGTACTTTATTTACGTGTTAATGATTTTAATCAGCTACGTAATTAATGTTAAGGTTTGGGTTAGCATGTAAGCGAGTGGTAGCTACATCGGTGCTAACGATGCTAATCGTAGCCTCCAAGTTAAAATCATAGACTGTATATATAAAGGTTGAAACGAAATAGACAAGTGTTAAGCGTTAAGTGGGATAATACTGTAGAAAAAATGGCTTCTGTTTGAGGTTGATAAAATAAGGTCATCCTTGAAATCTCCAAACCAACAGACAGGACGTCCATCACACGGAGGTTTCTCCCTGAAGTCTCTGCAGCTTTCTGGACACCACGCTGTCTCAATCCGTCCACACTGAATATGAGAGATGGAAAATTAAAATAATAAATGCTTTAGACAATAAGAAATATAAAGTTGACTGTAGAGTTGCTCAGTTTTTTTAGATTGTCAATACTATTACTGTATAACTAATATATCAGGTTAAGAGGCACATTCAAATAAAGATTGGTCTTTAAATACATGTTGTCTTTTGAATTGTTTGTCTAAAGTCAAGGATCTAGAACTTGAACTTGTTACAGTCTGGTTATTATGCTGTTTGGAGGAGGCCTCACAGGTAAGAGCACTAACTAGCTACCATCACATGTACCTTAGCTTGACTTAAATGTATTAAACGTATAGTCAAGTGATATACAAATATAAATAACTAATGTCGTGCAAACATATTAATATTTGCTTGATTCCAGTGTTGAATCTAGCACAATTGCATACCCACGTTAAGGAATTTTAAGATTCTGAAGTATTATGCTAAAAACTCAATAACTTAGTTTATTATTTATAGTTTTGCTGAATAGTTTCATGTCAGCTTACCTTAGAAACGTAAAATGCGACGGCAGTGTGCAGATGGATAGCTTGGTGGCTTCACCTAGCTCTGGAACTTCCAGCTCGGTGGCAGGAGGTCCCGCCTCGGCTCTGCCTCTTTGCCCTTATTTGGAGCAGGCGGGAGTTGAACTCTGACGTCACTGTTGAGCCGTTAGTAGCGGACTCCGCCTACTAAGGGCTTCTCGGCAACTCTACAGAATCCTATGGTTGACGTCGCATACCCTACGTCCATTTATATATACAGTCTATGGTTATACTGTACCACAAGGTGAGTTCCTTTTTATTTCCTGCTTCTTCACACACATGCTCTGTGTAGTAAAGGTTAGCTCTGAGTGTTAGCGATACTAATATAAACATGCACCGACTATTACGTCCAAAACAGTCGGGCATTGTTTCTGATAGCAATGTTTCTGATAGGGCCATGGGTGTAAAGCTAGCCTACATTTCCGATATTACGTCATATTGGACGCAAATCTGGATCAGCTCTGTTGTAGCCCCATTTTTAGAGATTTTGGGTACGGAGGTAAAGAGAGAGGGTTTTATTTGCTGACGCTGCGTGAGTTCCCCGAAACACCGGGGACACATATTTATGTATAAAAGACATCAAAAAGTGCATTTTGCATGATAGGTCCCCTTTAAATGCAAATTATCTGCCACTCCCCACGCCCCTCTGCGAGATGTTTTGTTTACAAAAACACAATGGTGCTCTAGGAGGAGATGCAGGTGATAGAGTGGGCGAGTGTTACCTTGGTTGGTTATAGGCTAATGGTTACACAACCCAAAAAAAGATTGTGACAAAGTGCCAGAAATCTGTATATTTTCTGACAGGTCTTTATATAAATGGTTCAGGACAAAAAGAGAGGGAAGCTATTTTCCTGAAACTTCCTGAATCTCTTTACACAGAGGGGACACATATACATGAAAAAGTGGATTTTGCATAGGTGACCTTTAATATGTTTGTTCTTTGGCTACTTTGGGGCATATCTCTACAATTAGCTGAACAAAACACCACAACGGACTACTAAAATTGTTATGACGCAAACTACTATGTGTACATGGTGTGTGCAACTGTCCGTGTACACTTCCACTTGGTGGGAGTGTATGCTATCTAAAATCATACTCTTGGGCATTTGTATGCGACTGTTTTCTGTTTCAGTGTTAAGGCAAAGCTCTAGTAAGGGCAGATCTTCTATTGGGAATGTATTATTGGAACCTCTGTGTAAAAGTCTAGTGTGACGCTAGGTGTTGGGCAGGTCAAGTGATTTTGTTTTGCTAAAGATAGGAGTTTGGTGAGAGTGCACAAAAACAGTTAGGTTGTCAGATAGAGAACTAAATCAATGTGCTGAAAGATGCTAAAACCCTTAGTAGAGATGAGGGGATGGCTGATCATTCCCTGTGGGTGTGCCACAGTGAGTGAACACTTTACGTTACATAAACTAATTTGAATCACTCCATTATTAATAGAAAAATAAGAATTAATGCAGCTTTAAGAGGAGAGTTAAACCCAAATGCCCCTTAATTAAATAATCCTAGAAACATCCCTCTGGTTTAAGTGTATGCAAAGGGTAACAGCGGGTCATAAAACAAAACTATAATTATGCATTATGCTGAGAGGCCAACATAGAGTACATCAGTATCTTTGTATATTATTTTTCTTTTGACTTAACATGCACTGGTTAAGCAATGCTTTTTCTAACTGAATGTCCTGGGGCACTTAAATACACTGTAAATAACTGTATACTCTATCTGGCCTGAACAATAGGGATCCTTATTAAATTGCAATGCACCCCACATGTAAAAATTATTTAATGCTGCAGAGATGCTTTTTTTTCTTCTATAAAGATGGATGAGTGAGCATCTCATCGCTCCCAGGAAGGATGTGAGAAGACACGACTGTCCAATAAAAACAGTCCGAGGGTGTGAATTACATCTGTCCTCATTGTAAGTGTCTCATTAAGCCAAGCTCTTCTGATTGAGGGAAACACGGTAGCAAATTATAGGGGAGAACTGTTTGATGAAAATGTAGTGCACGGGACGAATAGATAAATAATGTTAGCAACTTGAAGGTGAGGACAATCCATCAGCGCCCTGTGGAAATGAATGCATTTTTTTCTCACTCAAGAGGAATAAGAAAGCCAAATTCCAGACAAATCACACACTCCCCGTTGACGAAAGCTAATAACTGCAATGTTCAATCAGAGTGAAATTACAGAGTGAGCATTTCATAAATTGTGTAATAATAAGTCATACTCTGTACAGCGGTCGGCAGAAGGGAATATGTTAGCTTGGATGACTTGAAGTGGAAAATAAAATAATTACACAAATTCAGCTTGAAAGTTGAAATATCTGACACTCTCCTTTTCACTAAAGTTGGTAATAACCATCTTCACTGGGTGATTTCTTACTCAAATAAGCTACGTGTCAAAACTAATGAAAGTTATTCAGGATGCCAGTGTGTCCGATCTCCTACAAGTCAGTGCCACACGGAGGCGATTTCAATTTAGATCATGTTGAATAATGGCACACAGACCCTATCCTAGACAAAGACATAATTTAAGTGCCGCTCAAGAGCACAAGATTAGTTTGTCGTGTTTTAAAATGACGTTCAGCTTTCCCAGAGTTCATTAGTGCAGCCATTTTAGGAGAACGCAAACGACCCGCCAAACCAAGGCAGCAGCGCTCGAAGACAACAGACTGCACTTAAGCGTGTTCAGTTTCTCAGCAGGAGGCGTAAAGGGAGCTGTGCTGTGGGGTCAAACAACTACATCAGGCATAAAGAGCTGCTCATTGAGAATGCTTTTTGATTTCCTCTTGTCATGTAGACTATTCCCTGCCTGCTGTATGTTTGTTATGTCGTTGGATGTTCCATCAAAAAGTCATTATTTAGAGATATTATCTGGGATTGCACAAACACAAAACACAATTAGTGAGGCAGTTCAGGGATCTGTTTTTTTGTTTGTTCTCTCTAAAAGGAATCTTAGAGACTACTAGCTAAATAACCTTTTGGAGACCCTGCAGCGAGAATAATGCAGTCAATATCCAATGGCACATTACTTGTGAATGTGAGATAATGAATATTTGGGGGTTTTGTTGTGTGATCATTTAAATTGTGTTCATTTGAAAGCCTGTGGCTCCAAGTGAAAGGATAAACATGCTAGAGTTGTCCTATCCCAATAATTGATCCTTGTGAAGCCACATGAAAATTACAGTAATGAGCTGAGTGATCGAAATGTCAATTTGATTCCAGCTTGTGAACTGCTCACCTGACATCTCCTCTCCGTGTTTAGTCAACAGTGAATGATGTTCAGCTGGTGTTCACATGTGCACTTCACTACGTTAGGAAGTAGAGCCCTAATTGGAAATGTGTTTATCTCACCAACAGCTCTCTGTACATTGTAATGTTCTCTGTTTTATGCTAATGACAAAATACAATTTAGATTGCTTTTCATAGAGAAATGTTAAGGGAGCAAAGCTCACTTCCCAGCTACTACGTCATTACAGACAATTCCTGAATAAAAAATTATAGTCATTTAGAGGAATATGAACAGAAGCAAAAGTCATATTTGACTAATTTCATGCTTGACTGCCAAGCCTGAGCTTACACTTTCAAAATAAAGGAGAAAACTACATATTTGAAAAAAATGTCTCTAAAACATGTCAGGCAGTACTGTAAATCCATTAGCCCTCCCATGGGGAAGACAACCACTGACAGTTTCCTCTTCCTCCTCGCCCTGATAGATGCCACAATTACACATTTAGCAACAAGTCAGGTCACATTTGATCAAGCTGTTCTTTGCTGTCTATGTTTTAGGCCCTGTCAGTCACATGAGAAATGTTAAAGGAGTCTGTGGGAGTGACAGTGATAGGACATGCTGCTCCCTTTGACATTATTGCTGAGTAGGAATCATTTCTAGGTTTAGGATTTGTCTTCACAGACGGCTCACAGAAGACTGATTTGAATGAGGAACAAAGTGTATCCGAGTTTGGATATTTTTTGAAGCTCAGTGAAATTTATTGTAAACTAACATGAATTCTGTATCTGCCATTTAAAATGTGTTTGAAAATAACATGCATTGTAAAAAATGTATAGCTTGTTTTTTTAATGTTTTTTTACTCCTTTTTGTTTATTGCTCGTACATGACATAAGAGCACAACTCAGCATGTACATTAAGAGTGAGAGCTTCTCAGATAAAGGTGAACCATTTGCCCCAGCATCATATTTGTTCAACATGCTGCCTCTCGCTCACTCTCCTCCTACAAAGCCACTGGAATAAAGATTTATCTATCCATCTCTTTCACTCACTCCAACACACACACAAAGGCACACCAAATGTCAGCAGTAAATGTATTAATTACATTCCCACAATCAATAAAACACATTAAGTGAAGTTTACCAAAGTCCAATAAAGCATTTCTGACCCTGCTGACCCTCTCAAAGATAATTTGCTTTCAGAGGACAAACATCCAAATTACTCCAGCACCGCCTTTATTTCGGTCTCTCTCTTTATTTATTTTATTTTCAACGCTCAAACTTCTCATCAACTCCACAGTTTGACCCGTCCAGCAGGGGTCACTGTGGTCTTTGGAGAAATCCGGCAAATCACATCCTCCAACATGCTGCAAATCTGCTGTCATACGACAAACACACATCCTCAGAGTGGCATTACGAGATCCCCAAAGTGAAATTGTATATAATCTAAAGAGCTCATCTGTTTTGCATATGCTGCAAATCTAACTTGGAATCGAATAGCCCCATGAATCAGTTAGAGGGACATTTCCCTGTGAAAGGATTAGGTGTGAGGAGGGGGTAAAAGGGTCTTTAATGGTGTTGGCTTGCAGTAATGATTTGGAGTGTGGTGAATAGCGTCTGCGTGAAGTGAACGCTCAGCCAAGTTTTATGCTGAAGGCAGATTTAATAATGAGCTCATATAGACTTGGCAATCATGGCAAGTTAAGAGTAGCATTACTGCACTTTCTTTTGCACACAAAAGAGAAAAATGTATTAAAAAAAAGTATTGCAATAAAATGGCAGCAACAAATAGGCCTGCTTTTGGTGTTTTTCAGAATATAATTTCAGTTATCGGATTCGTGTGAGCCTTCGAGGCATGTCCACCTCTCTATTATGAGGGGGGGGAAAGATGTCAGGTAATGTAATTTGATAAGATTAAGATTTTTTTTTTTAAATATATATATATATATATATATATATATATATATATATATATATATATATATATATATATATATATATATATATATATAACACCCAATTGTCTCTGAGATTCAAAAAGATTGTTCTGTTAATAGTGTCAGATGAATGGCAGCGTGACACCTTTCTGCAGCTGAGGTTGTTACATTATTTGATGCGTATTGATTTGCAGACCCGTGCACATGTGAGAACGGGAGCCACATTTACGCGGGCCAGAACAGACCGTGGAAAATAAATGCTTTAGTTGTGCAGCAGAATATTTGATGGCCTGTGTGATAGTGTTTGTTTTTGTTTTTTAAAGCCAATCTGCCACCATATGTGTCCTGCAGTAAGGAGTTCCACAGAGAGAGCCACAGAGAAGGATTTTGTGTTTGTCCTCAGACATCTGTATGCTCCACTGATAGCACTTGTAAAAACTGCACAAGAACAATAGCCTGCGAGAGGTAGCAGCTTGTATGTGTGCATTTATGTCTGCTCTTGCATGAATATATTCAGGAACATGTGCAACCATTCAATGAGGCAACCCAGTCTCATGGCATTTCGTGTTCACCAACACGATTTTTAATCTATTCATTAGTGTTCACCAACACGATTTTCCCCTTTTTTCCGTGTTGCACACATTGACTGTATATATAAATATATATTAAATATACATTTAAAAAAAATGAAATTCAGTTCCTGACGGACGCCAAAAAAGCCGGAGATTATCGAATTAAACAAATTAATAAAAACAAGGATAATTGTGTGTTATTGGTGAGTAAATAAAAGTGTGTTTTTTTTAAAAGAATAACAAATTAGAAGGAAAAAAAGATTTTAAAATACAGATTTCAGTATCCTGAGGCTCTCAGCCCCATTTATTTTCCTCACGGACGGCAACAAAAGTCAGAAATTTAAAATAAAAGCAATAATTTAGGCTTGATATTGAGTAAGAACATGCTTTTATGAACCACACGGCTTCCGGTCTTCAAATAACACGTGAGACTACCAATAGAAATATATTGCTTTTAAAATCGTGCTGTGCAACATGAAAAAAAGGGGGAAATGGTGTTGGTGAACACGAAATGCCATGAGACTGGGTTGAATGAGGAGTGGAGAATACATGTGTTTTCTGCACCTGATAAAAAGTCATTTGTCTCTGTATTACAGACAAGAACTGGAACATCCACCACGGACGTAATCTGTGCAATTGCACTGGTGATTTTTTTTTTTTTTTCAAGCTGTCTGAATCTCTGCGATCTGGAAAGGTTGTACAAGTTAGGGATTGGGGAAACATAAATCAACACCTTTCTGATGATGACCTAGTGTAGAGGAACATTGCCTTGAGCCATTTACAGGCCTGTCAGCTAGTGCTATCAGGAAACCCTGTCAATGAGAGAAATAAGCGCAGGGCTTGTAAGATTGCCCTAAAAAGAGATCAGGGGCAGTAAGAGGGACAGGAAACGAAGGATGGAGGAAGACATAGAGAACATCAAACCAAAGAAAATCGATGTGGCCTGTTTTTGTCGTGTTTTTCAAGCATGGGAATAATAAGTTAATTAGCTAACGATCCCTTAACCCGATGCTTGTGCCTAATCCCCTCTGACCCTAGAGAATAAAGGCTGTGAGACTTTCAGCTTGATGGTCTGAGACTGCCTACATATTCAACGCAGTCACATAACACTGGTTCAAACTGCAACGTACATAAACGGGAAAACACCAACAACATATCAATGCTGCAAGCTCCTTAAACTATAGCAAATACATAATAGGACATAGAGTAGATAGTATTATAATAGTTTTATAAGATTTATTGAATTTGATTTCTATACAACACTGAGCCAGAATCTATTACCGTGTTATTGTTTTCTTTCTGGTGAACCCAAATGTACCAAACATTAAGCATTACATGGATCATTAGAGTCAAGTCTAAGAGAGTCCAAGACCAAATTAAAGCACGGTCAAGTAAGGACATTTTTTAAATTTGATACAGAATGCAACTTTTATTCAAACAGGCATGAATCTCCTTTAATGCGTCTTTTTGACTTGTTCGCTCCAACTTTTCAATTGGTCCACACGTTGCGTGAGACTTGTAACACATAACCCTTTCGCAGAAATGTTTTGAACATATTTCACAGACTGTAACCAACAAAGAAATACACCTGCTTTACCCGAGTATGGAACAATTTAAAAACATAGCATTGCAGTTCATTCTTTTCACGTGATTGATCACATGGACGTGTAAGACAACAAAAATACTGTTGATCTCAGACACAACACATGTATTAACCTACAGTCTACATTCTGCAGCACAAAATATGCACTTGCTTTGATTTATATGTAAAACATGCAATCCAATGATGGAGCTGCACTAACGATATTGGCTCAAATTGCTCCATTTCCCATCACCCTGCATTTATATTAGGACTGGTAATACTGAGAACTACTGACACCTTCTATAAGCCTCAGGAACGGATCAGGATCTGTGGGGAGGTTGTATGAAGTGCATGAGTGCAGAATATTTTTGCAGCTTACAGCCTGAGAGATACTGTTGCTCCCAAAGTCGTATTTACTACGGCATTGCAACCATCATGCCATGCAATCCTAAGGAAACATACCCTTCATTCACATTTAATTTGAAAGCTGTGTAGATTTCATGGGGCTTGATATCAGGGGAAGCAGGGTGAGGGAGTCAGGGAGAGAAAGAGAAAAAAGAGGGATAAACAGAGTTGCTGCTTGGAGGCTGCTGCTGCTTTTATGCAAGTAAAGCTCTCCTTTCAAAGGTGGGTGAGGGGGTCACGAAAATAGGCGGTAGAGGTGGGTGAATTCTTCGATAGATGCTTCCTCAACCTTGCACACGCTATGAAAGCAAATGCCCCTCAGCACTAGCGCATCATCCCTGTGTAGAATTTCTCTTTTATCTCCTACAGAAACATCAAACTTGAATTGTGGAAGAAAGGACCATACAGTATTTGCAAATATTTTGTTGATTTAGAGTATTTGGTTTCCAGATGGAGGGTTTTTTGTCACATATGGAAGTAAAAAACGGTTTGAAAAGAACAATTAAGTTTATTTTAAAAGAGTGTGTGTTTGTTACACACTAAAACTCACTTTATCAAAATCAGCCCGATGTGGGTCAATTATTACCAACAAAATACCACTAACATTTCTCAGAATTAGTTTGATTATGTAATTATAACAATGTAAGTTTTTTAAGTGGGACTGTTAATAATTGGTAATCCACAATACTTATGAATACACAATTACTGTGGGTGTGTGGTCTTCTTCCAATGATGGCATGATCAAAGGTGTGTGAATGTTAGCTTCTTTAAGCAGATGGCACCTTTGAAAAGGAGTCAATGGGTTAATGATGATTCAATATGGAAACGTTTTGAGGAGTTGACTGGATAAAGCTCTATATAAAGTCAATTTACCATTTAAAACAGATGCTAATTTGATGAGATATACTTTTACACACATAGCAGTGTTTGTGTGAAACAGTCATAATGTTGTGTCACTGTAATCATTTAAATCCTTTTCTGCTGCAACACAATGTAGGGAACTGTTGTTTGAGTAGAAAAGCTAAGGGAAACAATGATATATTTAATTGGTGACCTAATGGTTTTTCATCCATGGATTCTGCATAAAATTAACCAAGTAATGTGTCAATGATTTTGAGTATGTGAATGCTAATTTTCATTTCATTGTTTATTTGTACCGAGACAGTGCACATTGATGAACACTTTAAAACAAAAATAATGCTTACAAGTGTAAATGAGCCGGATTTTAGCTTTGAGCTCATTTCCATCCGTAGTCCCGTCACATGCAACATATAAGAAGATGACTTTTACATACATAGCACAAATAAATACATGATATGCAGAAAGAGCATGAGCAGCATACAAGTATTTAGCACATGGCAGTACAATATAGCAGCTACGACATATAAAGTGCAAGATAAGATAAAAGAGCTACATAAAGTGCAAGAGGAGATACCCCTGTGTTAAAGTGCATTTAGCGGTGATTGCACGTGTTTGTTGCTCAACCATTCTTTGAGTTGACCTTAAAACTATTGAGAGCGAGACAATCCTGTATCTCAGTTGGGAGGCTATTCCACAATGAGCTGCCTTTAATGGAGTGTACATTTTGTCCAAAAGTTGTCCGTCTATAGTGGACCTCACAGTCTACTCTGGTTTCTGACCTAGTGCAGCGTCCAGTGTGCTTTTTGTGGATGAATTCCCCTAAGGGAGGGGGGGGGGGGGGGCATGTAAACATTTATAAACTGATCTAAAGTGCTTGAATTCTTCTGATTCAACGTTTCCTTCAGTTTTCTTTACACATACAGACACAAAGGTAGGAATATAGCCATGCAGATAAATGATTTATTCACAGTGGTAAAGAAGCAAGTGAGACAAGGGGGGATTGACATTGTGCGTGAACTTAATATGGTATCTTTTTCTTTTATTGCTTCCCGTTTAAATAGGTGAGTATGGAATGAGGAAGATTAGCTACCAGGCTTGTTCTCCCTATCAACCAAAACCAGGATCCTGTTGACATGGTGCCACACTCCCACATAGCATTAGCCAATCACAACACTTGAGGGCACATCGAAGCATGAATTTTTATCAGGTCTCACACATAAGTCCTTTGAATTCAATAGCATTTGTCATATCACCTTACTTCGTTTGATTTATCCATGCAATATTCTTCAAATAAAGTGAAATGGGCCGCGTTTAAAATCAAATTGACCCCAGGAGCCGATGAGACTTCAAACCTATTGGTCAGAGCTTTGTTTAGCTGCAGTCCCTTTGGAGCCCTGACTTATTTATTTGTCTTCTTATTTTTAGCAGGAAATAAAACACAGATGAGGGATGGGGCATGCAATTCTCCCCAGCACCGCTAGCAGCATAATAGCTCAACATGATGGATTTATCTGTGTAAAGCTGTGTATCTACTGCACATGCTCACTGTATACAGCGAGCATGTGCACTGTACAACGTGTTTGTGATTGTAAGCGAGTGTGTACTCGGCAAAAAGAAAACGCTTTAGTTTTTTTTCATGCCCCACAAGTCAAGTATCACATTCCTTTTGTGCTTACAAGCCAAACGGAAGTCTAAAGTGCTTACTCTCTCTCTTAAGTTAAGTTAACTGAACAGTCTGTCATCTTGTCACCAACAAAGGGCTGAAATGTAAATAGCAGTAACCTTTGTGCTTTATGTATTTTTATTTTTTGCTTAGGGGCATTCTTGAATCTGAATTTGTTGTCAAAACAATGAGCTCAAATCTCTTGACAATTAGTTTGTTTACAACCATTTTGAGTGGCTCATTCATTCAAGCAACGTGTTTTGATATGTAAACATAAAATTAGGTACAATTTGCACATTAAGCACTGGCATATACTGTTCAGTAGCTTGCTGGACTGATGATGTGATCTTCAGTGACATTGCTATACTCTTTACAGTTTAAACAGTATTCCACCATGAGCACCATCGCGTGAAAAATGGAAATAATTATTTTGTATTAAAAGTCTCAGGGTGTAAATGAGCTGTTTGATCGAACCGATCCCAGCCCCTGCAGTCAATATGTCAGTGTCCTTGGGTCATGTACCTCACCCCAAATTGCTTTGATAGGCATGTCAATGGTGTTGAAATGTATGTAGGTTGCGTAAAGCACTTTTAGGAGGTACATATCATCTTATTGAACTATCCTTTAAATATTTACTTGCTATATACAGTGGGGCAAAAAAGTATTTAGTAAGCCACCAATTGTGCAAGTTCTCCCACTTAAAAAGATGAGAGAGGCCTTTAATTTTCATCCTAGGTATACCTCAACTCTGAGAGACAAAATGAGAAAAAAAAATCCAGAAAATCACATTGTCTGATTTTTAAACTATTTATTTGCAAAATAATGGTGGATAATAAGTATTTGGTCACCTACAAACAAAACAAGATTTCTGGCTCTCACAGACCTGTAACTTCTTCTTTAAGAGCCTCCTCTGTCCTCCACTTGTTAACTGTATTAATGGCAACTGTTTGAACTCGTTATCAGTATAAAAGACACCTGTCCACAACCTCAAACAGTGACACTCCTAACTCCACTATGGCCAAGACCAAAGAGCTGTCAAAGGACACCAGAAACAAAATTGTAGACCTGCACCAGGCTGGGAAGACTGAATCTGCAATAGGTAAGCAGCTTGGTGTGAAGAAATCAACTGTGGGACCAATTATTAGAAAATGGAAGACATACAAGACCACTGATAATCTCCCTCGATCTGGGGCTCCACGCAAGATCTCACCCCGTGGGGTCAAAATGATCACAAGAACGGTGAGCAAAAATCCAAGAACCACACAGGGGGACCTAGTCAATGACCTGCAGAGAGCTGGGACCAAAGTAACAAAGGCTACCATCAGTAACACACTACGCCGCCAGGGACTCAAATCCTGCAGTGCCAGACGTGTCCCCCTGCTTAAGCCAGTACATGTCCAGGCCCGTCTGAAGTTTGCTAGAGAGCATTTAGATGATCCAGAAGAGGATTGGGAGAATGTCATATGGTCAGATGAAACCAAAATAGAACTTTTTGGTAAAAACACTAGACGTGTTTGGAGGAGAAAGAATGCTGAGTTGCATCCAAAGAACACCATACCTACTGTGAAACATGGGGGTGGAAACATCATGCTTTGGGGCTGTTTTTCTGCAAAGGGACCAGGACGACTGATCCGTGTAAAGGAAAGAATGAATGGGGCCATGTATCGTGAGATTTTGAGTGACAACCTCCTTCCATCAGCAAGGGCATTGAAGATGAAACGTGGCTGGGTCTTTCAGCATGACAATGATCCCAGACACACCGCCCGGGCAACGAAGGAGTGGCTTCGTAAGAAGCATTTCAAGGTCCTGGAGTGGCCTAGCCAGTCTCCAGATCTCAACCCCATAGAAAATCTTTGGAGGGAGTTGAAAGTCCGTGTTGCCCAGCGACAGCCCCAAAACATCACTGCTCTAGAGGAGATCTGCATGGAGGAATGGGCCAAAATACCAGCAACAGTGTTTGAAAACCTTGTGAGGACTTACAGAAAACGTTTGACCTCTGTCATTGCCAACAGAGTGTATATAACAAAGTATTGAGATGAACTTTTGTTATTGACCAAATACTTATTTTCCACCATAATTTGCAAATAAATTCTTTAAAAATCAGACAATGTGATTTTCTGGATTTTTTTTTTCTCTTTGTCTCTCATAGTTGAGGTTTACCTAGGATGAAAATTACAGGCCTCTCTCATCTTTTTAAGTGGGAGAACTTGCACAATTGGTGGCTGACTAAATACCTTTTTGCCCCACTGTATATGTAATATCGTTTGTAATATATTTGTGGCATTTATTTATCTTGTCTTTTAAAATGAACTTATTTTTGTTACAATTTTCATTGTTTCTGGCACTGATATAAGGACAAATACACTGTTTATTAATATACATTAGTAGTCTGCCTTTATACACTCTCATATGAACACATGTTATATTATTGACTTCAGTCCAGCAGTTGCTCTTCTCAGGTACATACTGTAGGTGTGAATCCGTATAATAATCAAATTATTCTGTCAGCCATATGAGACACCTATTGACAGAGCATGGTAAGTGAAAGCACAATGTTTACAGAATCCTGTATTGTGGGAAACAGTTTTGTATGTATCAGATTGCATGTAATTGATTTCCTATATAAAATATAAGGAACAAATCTATTTGGATCATCCAGATGATTTCACATCAAGTCACCCCTACTGTTGTGTTGCTATGACATATTATATTACAGACACGTGCCTCTGCAAAGTTTGTGAGAGGTGTGCTGGCATGCACCTAAATGGACACATGCAGCAAAGGTTGCAGTGCAAGAACAATGGAACAAGGTATGTTAATCACAGACTTTATCCACTTGCACAGTATACATTTACCCAGGGGACCAGTGTCTCTTACCGCCACCCACTCTATAATAACCACAGTCTGTTTCAGATAAAGCACAGCATCTGTGAAACAGCAGGGTGACTGAGCACACAACACAGACTACCATTACAAACGGACCACTGCACAGTGGGTCCTATCTTACACACCTGGGTGACCAGATAAGACTGAGAATAGGAGGGTGGGTGGTGGTGAGGGGGGATTAACCTATCAACCAGTGGAAATACTAGGCCATGTTCAGTGAATCAGGGTGCTGGTAAGGGAATGATACAGTACAGAGTGTGGAGATAGAGGGTCAATTAAGAGGAAACATAAAGCGTGAATGGTTTTTTAATCTGTATTTGTTTCGAATTATTTATTTATTTGTGGCGATAATGTTCCTGGTTGTTAACTTCTGTTATTCAGGGGTCAATAAGCCCATGCAGGCAACGAGGGAGAGACATAGTCAGCAAGATGAGAGGGTAGAGGTGCAACACACAATCCTCTACCCTCGTTATCATCTTAGAAACTCCAGGTTCACACTTCTGCTCAATGCTTTATTCTGCAGTGTTAGTGGAAACAAATGCTTCCATTAAGTGAAGACTGATGAATGCAATCAAATGTCAATGACACTTGCGAGAGTTGATGTATGTAAAGGTAAACTGAAAACATGACTGAATACTAAGGGAAGCAACATTATAGCAGTTATATTTCAGAAATAAATGCAAGGCATAGTTTAAAGGGCTAACTAGTGATGCAGTGTATATTCGGGCAAATAATCTTTGATAATTAACTTGAAACCTAAATGTAATAAACAGCACATTAGGCTATAATGAGTGGAGGAAACCGTTATTGCTGCTGTTTTATACAATTAAGGTTTGCATACTTTGGTTGTGTTATTTAATCAGAAAGTGTACAAGTTTTTATTGTACTTGCAGTCATGTATTATTTAATTGTATCCAAACTTAATTTATGTGTTGTTACCCAGTCCATCACCACACTCTTCCCTCCTCTGCCCTTCAAATTACGGTTCTTTTCCATCAATTACATCCTGCCTCCAGAACGCTGGCATGTTACTTTTACGAGCTCGTTAGGTGGACAATATTGTACTTAGTGTCATCTCATTAAGGGTACATTTAGAAGTGTAAACACATTGTTTGTGCATGTAATCAGAGTCAATAGCGAGCACAAGATGATGAGCAGATTTTCTGGATAAATGAGCAGGAGAATTGGTCAGTAATTAATCCTTTTATGGTCATGTGGTAAGTAGGAAGAGGAGGAGGGGAGGGTTAAAACAGAGAGTGAGATGTGAAAACAAAACAAACACAGCACACAGGAGATAATTTGATCATCCCAGATACACTTAAGAACAGGTGCAGACTAAAACAATTAAAGCCATCTAAACGTCTGTAGAGAGTATTCACCATTTATAAACCTGAATGTGTGAGTGTTTTATAGTGGGAGGAAGACAATTTGCGTCATTCAGTGGCATAGTATATTTATTAAGAAGTGAAGTCTTCACCTGATGCTGGTAAAATATTACAGTTAGCTGCAATTCTTCTAGAATTTCATAGTACTGCTCCCTCTGCATGGATTGTGTTATGAATAATGACAGGAATATTTCTGCGCACATACAATCATGTAGAAACATAATTCATCTTGCTATTTTTCTACCCTTTATTTCTCAGCCCTGTATTAACCTTTAACACACAGTTTTATTCTCCATGGTACTTTAGCACCATACTTACTTTTAGTTCTCACAGGGTCCATGCACAATTTAAAGATGGCTCCATTTGTTGTCCGTCCACAGAAAGATAGAGTGAACCTCTTAAGGTATATATATATATATTATACAGTATAAAATAAAAATACACTGTACACAAAACCTAAATCATCAGAGGTGAGCCAGAGTTTTAGGTTGTTCATGAAGGCTCTTACAAAAAGGCTCATTCATTATTGGCAGGTATAGAAATAGATTATTTAGTAACTTTAAAAGATACATTTTGGCGGAAGCACACACTCAGACTTATCTTTTTGAAGCTTTGGTTTCAATAAAATAAATGGATGGAAATGAATGAATTAGGTACAGACAGCTTTAGACATCAGCCATGCATTAGAAATATAATTTTACATTTGAAGTATAATAGCACGAGTCGTTCGCTTGGCTGCTTGACAGAATGAGGAGCTGGTCTGTGTTTTAGTGGTGAGTCGGCCCACAAATTGTGTCAGTTGTCAATCAACAATACAACACATGAGTTTCCATGGTAACAGTGGTCAGGCCAGTGATTGCCCGCAACGTCGTTTGAAATCAAGGGACGCATCAATGTCCCATGCTCTCCGCTACCATTACATGGTAGCTGTTGGCATTTCTTTTCTGTGATTGTTCTTGTTTTATATTAAGGGAAACAAATAATAATAGGGAATACAAAATGCTGGAATTAAAACGAAAGCCATGATTAGCCTATGATGATAAACTACATTAAACCTTTATAACCATTATTACCTCATAACGTCAGCCCAGGATTGTTTTTCAATAGCAGCTGTGGACCCTTGCTCTGCCAAAAGGGCAGGATCATGCTTAGCAAAGCCCTTGAGAAATAAATACCCTTCAATCGAAATTCATCAGCGTTACCTGTTTGGAGCTTATTACAGCTCCCCTGTCAGATTCGGGTTTGTTATGCCTCTCATGCCTCATCAATGATTTAGAATGACCTGATTCACTTATTCTGGTCCTTCGTCTTGGATGAGGCACAATGCACAAGAGAGGAGAGGCAAAGAGTGTGAGTGAATAATGTACATGTAAGTGAGGTAGAGGGAACTACTGAAGGAGCTGGAGTCTGAGAAGTAGTAAGTCAATTGCTTCCAACTGAATACATGTGCCTCTTTGTAAATTGGAAAAAATTAAGGCTATTCTTTATTTCAAGGTTCACACCCCTGCCTTGGCTTCTCATTCCTTCCACTTCTTCCTTACTGTCTCTCTCTCTCTATTCCTGCTGACAAAGATAGAACAAAAAAGTGCCAACCCCGTTCTCTCTAAGCTTGAACTCTGTGTGCAGGCGGAATATAGAGTTTAGCTTTTATTTTCCGTGTGACTTTTTGTTCAATGAGATTTAGAGAAGGTGACTTTTATCCCTTAGGGAAGAAAAAAAGCGAGGATGCTCTTATGCACAGAGCCCAGCAATTGGTTGACTGAGAAAATATGAAGAGGGGGGGGGCGAAATGAAAAGCTATTGCATAGGGACCCATTTACTTAGCAACGGCTATCTTTGTATTTGACTCCTGGACTGCTTACTGGGACGAAAGCAGGCACACGATATAATGAAATACAAAGATGTATTATGGGATATAAGTAATGGAGCCATGCACCCAGATATTTCAAGGCTTACTCTCTGTGTTTAATTTCCTCTTCAGAGAATGAACGACCCACAGTATTAACCTTCAAGGGGAGAGGGAAGATGCTTTTTCTTAAACACTAAAGAGAGAGAATAATCATCTCTAGATTGCGCAGTCACCGGGGAAAGAGCTTTGCTTTGAACTCCGGGTTACATGTCCTGACTAAACGTCCGGTGGCACCATTGTGAGTTCTGTAGATCAGCGCTGAACTCTTTCCTTTGGCAGAGCTGATCAAAACCCTCTTGTCCACAGTGCCTGACAGAAACACAGCATACATTTCTAATGAGTCCAGTGGGGACACCTTCCTGAGAGGCTGCCTCTGAGTCTGGACTCAGGGTCAGGGGTGAGATGGGGCACGGGATGCTTTAAAATTGTGATAAGCCCCTCGGTTCACAGAAGGTTTGATCTGCAAGGCACCTCAAGGTCTGGCTCAATATACTACTCCCAAGTGAGTGTCCTGCTCTCTTTCGTTTCCCCTTTTTTTGCTGTCAACACGAGTCAAGCCGCTTTAATTTCATATCTCTCTTGCAGCACGGTTCTTTGAGCTTTCAGTATTATGTGCTTGAGAGGAATTTGGCAAACAGAAAACATCCAGGATTCATATTTCTGTGTCTGTGGTTCTGAGAGATAATGTAAGTTAATAAAAGCTAATTAAGTATGCAGATTTGTTTTACTTGAGTGAATTACAGTGCACTTTTAACCTTTCATTATCCTGACAGGGTTTTAAGTGTCTATTCCTATTTTATACATAATTGCTTCAGAGTTGTTATACTAACACCCTTTCACTGTTGGAGGAGCCTGTGACCTACGTTTTTCATTGCCATATCTACACTGTAGCTAATGTAAGAATGACAATAAAGCCTTGGAACTTGAAACCCACAACTCTGGGGTAGTGGCAATGGTCCAACGAGGTCTCTTCAGAGTGTTACACTTGTTATTTAGTTTCTGAAAATCATTGACTGTCTGCTGACCCATGTATTTTTCTCTTACGTTTTTCACAGGAAATACTTTGTTTCATTGATTTAGTTGGTTTTGCCACGCCAGTCTGGGGAGAGCATAATCAGAAGAGGATGAGAATATAAGACGAGTGTATCCAAAAAAGTTGGTGCAATGATGATATGTCAAGCAACTCCATGGGCTTATATCAAGAACAAAAGGGTAAATGTTTGAAACTGATGGAGATTGGTGCCCTTAATCACAATAGGAGGTATATTAAAATAAGTATTAGCTTTAGCCAAATAGCTGAGACACTGGTTTTTATTACCATGTGGATGTAACACTAATCTTAAATTCCCTCTCTGTGCATCAGACTAAATCTTTGGATAATACCTTATAGGCTAACTTTATGTTATTATAACTTGCATCAGCTATTTTGGTTTTGTCACACCATAATATAATCACTTCAAAACCATAAAAAGACCAATGACAACAGCAACCAAGACTGTGACATTTAATTGTTATGTTTTTTAAACACGAGGATCATATATAAGGTTTTTACTCTTAATGTATGCCAATCCCTATAATTCAGCAAGCTATATTTGTCTATTGCTTTAAAACTATTTTTCTGCTCATTTAAAGTCCTTTTGATTCTCTCATTGCCTTTTAGGATCTTTATTTAGCCACTCTGCTTTAGATGAATAGTGATGCTACCCAACAAATGTATAAGCTTTTTCATAATATGGATTTAATATTACTTTATGATATGTATTAGTATTTACAGTATTGCTGAAGTTCTTATTGTTTGGCTATTGTTTGAAAAATGTATTATTGCTATGCTCCCAAGGTTTCAAGTTGAATTAAATGTAACTGGGGTATAGTACAAGTACATTGAAACAGACACAATGTGCTTTACTCAGGATTAAACCTTGACGATGGGTTTCTAGAGCCTTAATGTATGTGATAAAAAAGAAACACAAGGACAGCATTCCAATCTGACTTTTTGTGGCACCAGTAAATAGAACACATTACAAGTCCAACAACTGTCCTATTGCAGAAAGTGAAACTATTTCAACTATACTAAAAAGCATAAGTGTGTCTCCCCATCATCCTTGTATCTGCTGTGAGGAGGCTGCTCAGCTCACTGCACTAACAACAACAGCCACTTTAAATTACAAAGTGGCACGCTCCATGTTAACAGATGCCTCTGATACGTTCTTGTCAAGATTATCCATGCTGCTCTGAGGCTGACTGTGTTTTTTTGGGGGGGTGAGGAGTGAAGTTAACAAATGACACAACAGGCAGAGCCAATCACGGTTCGGGCCCCCTGATACGGCACTGCACAGACATGTCCTCCAGCTCCAGGTCTATGATGCATCTCTCTGGCTGTTTTATGTTAACTCAGCTCTTTCAAGGCCATCCATTCTACCAGGCTGCCTGATGTCGCAGCAAAGTCTTCCAAGTCAGCCGCCCGCCCCCAACCACCCTCACCATCAGTCTAGTGTGGACTGCAGGTACACTGTCTTTTTT
The DNA here is from genome assembly GCF_949606895.1 of Notothenia rossii. Taxonomy (NCBI): domain Eukaryota; kingdom Metazoa; phylum Chordata; class Actinopteri; order Perciformes; family Nototheniidae; genus Notothenia; species Notothenia rossii. The sequence goes on from NC_136903.1 coordinate 21,638,654, forward strand.
TCCTGTGAAGCAAAGGGGAAATAGTTGTCTGCTTCAAAACCCCCCCTTTTCAGCATCAGCTGAGGAAAGAGATATGAGCTGCCATTGTACCATGTTCACGATTTTGTCTTGATTGCATGTGAGAAGACCCCCCGCACATGGTTGAGCACATCGCAAATGCTGACCGGCCACTTTCCTTTCTACAGTGAGTCCTTTTTTATTGCTCATTCACCAACCTCGGGCAATGAAGATTACACCATGGCAAGATGGTGTGTATCCTGGCCTATTCAACGGCTGTCAGGCCACTTTATCATTCTGATGGTTTGGTCAAGAGCAGACTGGTGGACTCTAAATGCTTTCTTTCTGACCAGGCGACCGATTAGAGATACAAAGACAGAGGTTTCATAGAAAGATATAGTATATTTTTCTGAGAAGAGAACCACTCATTGAAGGCGCTGTGAGGTATGGATGTTTTGCCGTATCAACATCATCCATCATCGACTCGCTTTTTCTTTTGTACTGCTAGGTTCAGCTGGAGTCTCAGCATTCAGCAGCTGTTGCTTCCTGTGTAAGCAATTCAGTGTACAGATCTTTTTTATTTCCAGTCCTTAAATATAGGCACACAAAGATTAAAGTTGGTCACCACAGATCACCCTAACTCCCTCTTGACTGAAGCATAGCGTTTTAACTATGAGAATCACATAAGAGACATTGCCCCTGCAGACCTCAGATTACACACTGAATGGCTCATCCTTAACCTTTTATTACATTATGTCTCACTCAGGTCACACTGGGCCATAATCTCAGACGCACTAAAACGAAATAAACAGCTTTCTTGAGATGCAGAGGAAGCTCTTAAATATAGTTTGAATCCCTTTATTATCATCTATCTATTTGCTTTCCTATTTCATAACCACCTATCTGCAGAATGTCTTTTAATATATATATGAATTATATTACCAAATAAAGTATCTTCAAGACAGTAGTTTACTGAATGTTCCTGCAATGTGTTTTTAAACCCAGTCTTTTAGTAAGACTCCATGACTTAACAACATTATTATATGTGTTTATACATAATCAGTGATCACTGGTGTGCACTGTCAGAACTCATCAATTTTGGTATTGTATTACATGAAAAGTGAATAAAAATACAATTTCATCACAGTGGTGATAACACTAACTTTGGATAAGCACACACCACTCAGGTGAGTTACCAATAAGTGCAGGTGTATTTGTATCATAGCATTAATGAACAGATGGTAAATTGATTGTCATTACATTTTGCAATTAATTTGACCTACACCAAGGAGCCTTTTACTTACTGTGTGGCAGGTCATATTAAATTAGCTTTTTCAATGCAAAGTGCTTCATTTGCATTCTTGAAACGAAATCCAGAGGTGTACATGTTTTGCAAATTACTTTAGGAATACTGACAGAATAATAAGGTTCTAATAATGTGAACATGAACCTTTCTGTATACGAAAATGTCGAGTCGACATTCAGCTCTTAATTCAGCGGTGTCTCAGCAAATATGGTTCTAACATTGGTGAAAAAGTGGTATTTCAATCTTATTTCTTGAATGCAGCATTGAGATAATTTGAGTTACTTATAAGATCAAAGAGCAGCAGGAAAACAAGATGCTGGGGGGAAGCGTGTGTGGCAAAGTCTTAGGGGGGAGCACAGTGTAATTTAAATGATTTTGCAAGTGGAGATCAGAGACTTGTAAGGATATTTAAATGTACAAGTTCAAGGAAGTTCCCAAATTTGTTTGATATTCTGATTAGTTTTACTGTCAATGTAAGTAGAACCTTGCTCCCTCTATTATTGTCAAGGGACTTCAGCCCCAAAAATGTTTTTGTTAATGGTTCATCATCTGCACCCTTAAACTGACAATTAAATATGAATGACCCATATAAAAGTTACTAAATATTAGTTTTCTTCTGTGAATGTACAGACACAGACATATCTCTCCAGTGTCATATCCCTCGACAACATTATCTAATTTTAACAGGAAATAATCACATTTAAATTATGGAGGGAGGACACTCTCAAAATGCAGTTTCATTGTTATTTTATTATGAATCCTCCCCACAATGAAATGCAGAAAACAGTAGATGCTTCATAATGAATTATGCCGTTCATTATGCAGGGAGATATTTATCTGGTTCATACATCAAAGCTGTTGAAAGGAGAACAAAATATGCTAAAACAAAGCAATGAAAACAATAAATAAAGTATGGTTGCAGTAAAAGGCGCAAATTATGACTTTGTGCAAAAAACCATGTGCAGCTGTTTCCAATTGTACAGCTGAATCATTGGGACTTTCATGAAAATGAAGGCCATGTCTTTTCATCCCAGCCTCCAGATGGGAGGATCAGGTTGAAAGGAAAATAAACTTTTTCAGATGTATTAAAACCAGGCATGCTTAATAAAATGCATAATGTGTCAGTAAATCAAAAGCTTTCTGCCTCTATATGTTTTATATTTTCCAATATTCTTAGTTACAAGAATACTTTGTTTTTACTATCCAAATATAACAACCGTTTTATATCTGTGCAGTCATTACTTTTATTGACAATGTACAATTTTCTTTTTTATATATACTTTTTTTTCTTTCACCATTGAACAGTATGCTTAACATTGTGTTGATTATCATCACTTAGGCTGTGCATTACTACAAAGCTAGCAAATACAAATGTCTTAATCTGAGTCAGGAAAGAATGCATAAGAAACGAGGTGGAGTTGCTATTTTGTTTAATGATTCCCTTCAATGCAGGAAGACCTCTTATGGGAACTTTGCTTCTTTTGAATATGTGGCCCTTCAGCTGAAATGCTCCTCTCGAGCTCTGTTCCTAAATATCTATAGACCACTCAAACACTGTGCAAGCTTTTTTGATGACTTTACTGAACTGCTGTCTATAGTGTGTATTGAAGTCTAGTCATTGTTGGTGATTTTAACATCCATATTGGCAACCCCCAAGACAGAGGGGCTAAAGAACTGTTTTGTGTTCTTGATAACTATGGACTGACTCAGCATGTGACGGAGGCCACACACAATAAGGGGCACACTCTGGACTTAATTATCTCAAAAGGTCTGAATATCTCTAAGTGTAGTGGAGAGTTAGAGATAACTCAGTGTTGGCACTAGTTTTGTGTCGATCACTAGGTTCACCCAAGTGTGTCGCAGTGACGTGCGGTGAGCTTCATGGCTGGTGAGGCACTGACTCTTTCAGAGTCAGATTTACACATATTATATTTTGACCTTTATCAAAATATTCGATTATTTTCAAAAGCTTTTTTAGTCTGATGCTTCGATTCATTTTAAACAGACCGTTCAACAAAAGGATAACCAAAATC
>NC_136903.1:21642189-21869581 GCF_949606895.1 Notothenia rossii
TATACATATAAATAAAATAGACATACTATATAAAAAATATGTGCTCTTTACACAGCGTAATGTAATCTTTATGTTACTGGTCTACTTGCTGTTCAGCAGTCTGATGGCATGGGGGAAAAAGCTATTGCAGAATCTGGCTGTTTTGCTCTTAATGCTGCGGAACCTCTTGCCGGAGGGCAGCAGGGAGAACAGACATGGTGAGGATGAGTGGAGTCTTTAAAAATGTTCTGGGCTTTTGTCAGGGAGCGTTTCTGAGCGGTGTCTCTGATGGGAGGGAGAGAAACTCTGATGATCTTCTCTGCTGTCCCTAACCACTCTCTGCAGAGACTTCCAGTCTTTGGCGTTGCAGTCTCTCGACCAGATGGAGATGCCGCTGGTCAGCACGCTCTCTATGGTTCCTCTTTAGAACGTGGTGAGGATGGGAGGGGACAGCTTTCATTGCAGTGGTTTTATTAAGTGCCTCAAAGCGACCAAAGTGATTCTTGAGGTTGTTGAGAAACATAGTATCATTGTCACAGGGTGATGGAACAGCCTTATATCCAGTGATGGACCGAATGCCCTGCCACATGCGCCCGCTGTCCATGGGTTCATGGAAGAAACTCTGGATTTGTTGGCTATGGGCGAGCTTTGCATCTCTGATGGCATGGTCCAGGTTGGCTCTTGCCAACCTCTTGTCAGTGTCAGTAGCCTCTGAATATCTATCCACCAGGGCCTGCAATGAATTTGCCTCTTTCTTCACTAACAAAATTCTGAAAATCTGTATCAGGCACAGCAAATGTGTTGTCCCTGTGTATACCTAAAATCAATTCAGACATCATGACACAATTCCGTTTGATAAATGATAAAGACTTGGAGGACATTAGTCAACATCTGAAATCCTCCTCCTGCTGCCTCGATATTAAACCTACAGGTTTTTTCAAAACAGTTTTTCATTGCATGGCCTCAGATCTACTTCATATAGTAAACAAGTCTCTTCACTCAGGTGTTTTTCCACAGGCCCTGAAAACTGCAGTCATTAAACCGCTCTTAAAAAAGAATAATCTAGATGCTTCAGTAATGAACAATTACAGGCCCATATCAAACCTGCCTTTTCTAGGTAAAAATCATTGAAAAAGTAGTTTTTCAACAGTTGAGTAATTTCTTGCAATTAAATAACTGTTTCAATGTGTTCCAATCAGGCTTTCATCCAAACCACAGCACTGAGACTGCCCTTGTAAAGGTCTTCAATGACATCCACTTAAACACAGACAGTGGCAGAGCTTCAGTGTTAGTATTATTAGATCTCAGTGCTGCGTTTGACGCTGTTGACCACAACATATTACTAGACCGACTAGAAAACTGGGTGGGACTTTCGGCAACAGTTCTAAATTGGTTTGAATCCTACTTAAAGGACAGAAAAAATGTTGTTTCTATAGGTAAATACACATCGGAGTTGACATTCAGTATATGACATGTGGAGTACCTCAAGAATCCATCTTGGGGCCTCTTCTCTTTAACATCTACGTGCCACCACTGGCTCAGATAATGGAAAACAACAAAATAAGTTACCATAGATATGCGGATGACACACAAATGTACGTAACCATTTTACCTGGAGACTATGCTCCAATTCAAACACTGAGTAAGTGCATTGAACAAATCAATAACTGGATGTGTCAGAGCTTTATCCAATTAATAGGGGTGTAACGGTTCATCGAATCCAAAGTTCGGTACGTACCTCGGTTTTGGGGGTCACGGTTCGGTACGGGTTCAGCACAACAAGAAAAAGCTAAACAAAGTCCCAAATGCATAATTCCAGGTTTGTTGTTATTTATTTTTAACAGTAGTGCAAGTTTTAGTATACAAATAAGGAACTCTAACATTTTGAATCATTAACTGTATTACAGTTACAAAAAAAACACACAGTACCACACACAGTCAGATGGCCATATTATCTATAATGGCTGATGTAAAAAAAAAAAGGTTCAATAAGTTGTAAAACTAAAAAGAATGTCTTGAAAATATTACAAAATAAATAATAAGAAAGTGTTCAATCACTTTCATTCACAATCAATAAAAGCTGGGGTCCTCTACTATTGAATAAGGGCGCAGCATATCCGTTGAAAAATATATGCCACAAGCTTATTTATTTTGATCTCTCAGCTTTCATGTCTATTGGCTTCTTAAAAACAGCGGGGATAAGCTTTTGAACTGCTGTTGTCTTTTGCCGGCCTCCGGTGATTGGCAAATCTGGCTGATGCCTTCCGATATGATTTAGCATGTTTGGTGTGTGTTACCATTAGCATACCGCAACGCTGTCTAACAACGCCGACACACCGTCCTCGTCCGATCCACCACTCGCACTCCATCATTATTGTAGTCCACAGGGAACCCGAAATGTTTCCACACAGCTGATTTAAAAGAAGCAGGTTGGTCTTCCTGTGTGTTATCTGAACTCGGCATACTAACTTTTCTACTTCTTGTATTTTGTTCGTTTTTTTGTGTTCTCTTCTTCTTCTTCATTTGTTGTTTTAAGGGCGGCTTGCAAACAGCTTTTAGGCGCAATACCGCGCCTAAAAGCGCCGGATTATATATGGTGTAATGGATACTGCACTGAATGAGAGACTTTGGTTGCGTTCGGATAGTTTAAAAATCAGCCCCTAAGTTCTACTCCTATTCCTTGACCTCTGAGTGAAACGTCACGGGGTTAAGGGATAGTGGATAGGAGAATTCAAAAGGACTTAGGAGAAGAGACTGCGGTACTTTAGAGAATCCGAATGTACTTTCACTATCTGACGTGTTTACGATGTGCCAGCGGACGTCATTGTGTGCGTCTGCTGCTGTGGGGAAACTATGGAAACTACAGTTTTCTATACAACGGACTACAACATGGATGTTTAATAAGAACGACGGACTCATCTACTGTAGAGACTCTGCACCGTGCTCTGATGCTGTTGCTTTATGCTTTATGAACAACAGAGAAACATATTCTTCATCACCAAAATTGGAATTGAAATAAAAAATGAAAGTGAAACTTATGCTCGTCACCCTCTCCCTCCGGTCCCCATTAATACAAATGATCCCAACACGTATGATTGTATGAACTATGAAAATATCTTAAAATCAATAGAAATGTATTTATTATAAACGTTAGTCTTTAATACCTATCACTGTGTATATCACCATTCAAACATCTTTTAAAAGTTGAACAAACCCTACACAGCTCAGTGAAATGTTGACTTTATTTGATAATTTCAGTAAAAACTAACGTTCATATTTCTCTTTTTGATTATAATACTGATGAACGTTCAAAACAAAGCACTTTGGCAACTTACCACATACGTTTTAAAATGCTTAATAAGCACCGTAACTTTCATGATATAATTTCTCCGTCATAATCGTTTGTGTCCGTGAACGGCCGACTTGTCACAATCTGTCTGTGTTGTGTTTTGTCTTGTCTAGATCTGTCTTTGGTTTTCTGTCTGCGTTGTGTTTTGTCTTGTTTAGATCTGTCTGTGGTTCCCTGTCGTTAGTTTCCCTGGTGTGTCTAATTTACCCGATTGTGTTCACCTGGTGTCCCTGTGTTTTCTCCTCCCTCTCACCTGTGTCTTGTTTGTATGATTAGTCTTGTGTGTATTTAAGTTCTGGTTTTTCTGTCTGTCTTTGTCGGTTCGTCTTGTGTAATGACTTGGTCTGCGGTGAGTGTTCTGTTCAGTCTTTGTGAATAGTCTAGCCTTGAAATAAAGGAGTTATTTTTGTCACTTTAATCTGCATTTGGGTCCTGCTTCCTACACACATCGTAACATTACGAACCGACCAGAGATATCGGCCCTGCAGATCCGTTTGAGCAGGAACTATTGGATTATACCTTTTTTCTTTGTCTGACTGCGCTAATCGATGGATGGGAGCGGTCAGGGTTTAGCAGCGAGAGGCTGCTCTGGCAGAAGCATGCAAGCTTACGATGAAGAATCAAGATTTGGTTAAATTCTTACCTGCCTGGCTTTTGGATTACCTCACGGTTTGTTTTCCCGATCTTGATAGACCCAGGTCTCCCAATTCCCTTTTTGATACCACACGCATCGGTGTGGTCCGTCTGGCGTCAGCCCCTGCTTCTCACCCAGTGTTTGCTCCAGAACCGGTCCCAGCAGCCATGGTTCCGGCCCTGGTTCCGGCCCCAGCAGCCATGGTTCCGGCTTCAGTACCGGCCCCAGTAGCCATGTTCCCGGCTTCAGTACCGGCCCCAGTAGCCATGGTCCCGACTCCAGTTTCGGCTCCAGGACTGGTTTAAAGGCCAACGCCAGCTCCCCGAGTCCTGTCGGCGTACCGGCCGACTCCAGCACCTCGTCTCCTGTTGGCTGTTCAGCCGACGCCAGCTCCTCGAGTCCTGTTGGCGTACCGGCCGACTCCAGCACCTCGTCTCCTGTTGGCTCTCCAGCCGACGCCAGCTCCCCGTGTCCTGTCGGCGTACCGACCGACACAAGACCCTTCTCAAGTCCCCTCTCAAGTCATCTCTCAAGTCTCCTCTCGAGTTCCCTCTCAAGTCATCTCTCAAGTCCCCTCTCGAGTTCACTCTCGACTCATCTCTCAAGTCTCCTCTCCAGTTCCCTCTCAAAACTCTTCTCGAGTTACCTCTCTAGTCCCCTCTCCAGTTTCCTCTCAGGTCACCTCTCGAGTTCCCTCTCAAGTCATCTCTCAAGTCCCCTCTCGAGTTCCCTCTCAAGTCACCTCTCGAGTTCCCTCTCAATTCATCTCTCGAGTCTCCTCTCGAGTCTCCTCTCGAGTCCCTTCTCGAGTCACCTCTCGAGTTCCCTCTCAATTCATCTCTCGAGTCTCCTCTCGAGTCCCCTCTCGAGTCACTTCTCGAGTCCCCTCTCGAGTCACTTCTCGAGTTCCCTCTCGAGTCACCTCTCGAGTTCCCTCTCAAGTCACCGCTCGAGTTCCCTTTCAAGTTTCCTCTCGAGTCTCCGTTCAAGTTCCCTCTTGAGATCCTTCTCAAGTCACCTCTCAAGTTTCCTCTCGAGTTCCCTCTCAAGCCCTCTCTCTCGTCCCCACTCCAATCCCTACTCAAGTGCCGTTGGAGGTTCCGCTGGGGGTCCTGCCAACTCCATGTCCTGTCCCGTTGGGGGTCCCGCCGACTGCTCTTCTACCGGGGGTCCTGCCAACTCTATGTCCCATGCCATTGGAGGTTCCGCTGGGGGTCCTGTCAACCCTATGTCCTGTCCCGTTGGGGGTCCCGCCGTCTACTCTTCGGCCGGGGGTCCTGCCAATCCCTTGTCCTGTTCCGTTGGAGGTCCCGCCGACTACTCTTCTACCGGGGGTCCTGCCAACTCTATGTCCCATGCCATTGGAGGTTCCGCTGGGGGTCCTGCCAGACCTATGTCCTGTCCCGTTGGGGATCCCGCCGACTACTCTTCTACCGGGGGTCCTGCCAACTCTATGTCCCGTGCCTTTAGAGGTTCCGCTGGGGGTCCTGCCAGCTCTATGTCCAGTTGGAGGCCCCGCCATCACCTGTCCTGCCGGGGGCACTGCCAACCCCTTGTCCTGCTCCGTTGGAGGCCCCGCCGGGGGTCCTACCAACACCTGGTCCTCGTCCGTGGGGGATCCTGCCGAGGCCTATCCCACCGGCTCCGGTTCCTGTTCGGCCGAAACCGGGCTGGTCTTCGCCCTCGAGCCCGGCCCCCTAAGAGCCGCAGTCTTCACCCTCGATCCCGGCCCCCTGAGAGCCGCGGTCTTCGCCCTCGAGCCTGGCCCCCTGTGAGCCGCATTCTTCGCCCTCGAGCCCGGCCCCATGAGGGCCACAGCCTTCGCCCTCATGCTCGGCCCCCTGACTTTCCCGGCCGCGGTCCTCGACCTCATGCTCAGCCCCCTGACTTTTCCGGCCGCGGTCCTCGCCCTCATGCTCGGCCCCCTGAGTTCGCCCGCAGTGGCCTTCGCCCCTCCATAACCCCCACCTTGGACTCTGTCTTGCCCCCGGGCCGTCCGCCCGAGTCCCCCTTCTCGGCTTCTGCCTTGCCCCCTGGTTGTCTGCCCGAGATCCCTTCCTGGTCCTCTGCTGTGCCCCTGGGCGGTCAGCTCAGTCCCGTCCTCCTGACCCCCTCCACCCACCCTGGTGGCCTAGTGATGCGAGGCATTTCACTCGGTTAGGAAGGTTCCTAAGCTAAATGGACTATTCGAACGCAACCTTTGTTCCCACTCGTAAAAAAAAAAAAGTGTATTCGTCGTGTGACTGCTTATACCGAACCGTGACGGTACGAGAAGAATACGGATACCGTTACACCCCTACCAATTAAACAAAGATAAAACTGAGGTAATGGTTTTTGGAGCCAAGGCAGAATGTATAAAAGTTAATGCTGAGCTTCAGTCGGCAATGTTCAAAACAACAGATAAAGACAGAAATCTAGGTGTAGTCATGGACTCTGACCTGTGATTCAACAGTCACATTAAAACAGTTACTAAATCAGCCTACTATGACTTAAACAATATATCTAGGATTAAAAGACTAATGTCACAGCAGGATTTGGAAAAACTTGTCCATGCTTTTATCTTCAGTAGACTCACTCGACTACTGTGTCTTTACAGGTCTCACTAAAAAATAAATTAGAAACCTGCAGCTAATTCAGAACGCTGCTGCTCGAGTCCTCACTAACACTAAGAAAGTGGATCACATCACTCCAGTTTTGAAGTCTTTACACTGGCTTCCTTTGTGTCAAATAATTTATTTAAAAAATATTGCTGCTGGTTTATAACACTTCGAATGGTTTAGGCCAAAAATACATTTCTGACCTACTGCTAAATTATGAACCATGAATTATGAAGACTCTCAGGTCTTCTGGGACTGGTCAACTTTCTGTCCCTAGTCAGAACTAAACATGGAGAAGCAGCGTTCAGTTATTATTTTTCCAAATATCTGGAACAAACTACCAGAAATCTGCCGGTCCGCTAAAACTCTGACTACTTTTAAGTCCAGGCTGAAGACTTTTATTTTTGTCGCTGCTTTTAATTGATATATTCATATCTTAAACTGCACTGTAACTTTTATCCATGTATTTTTTCTTTTAAGGTTTATTTTATTATCTTTGCTTTTTAATGACTGTTTTTAAATGCCATTTTCTTAATGTCTTTCATTGTTGTTAAGCACTTTGAATTGCCTTTTGTTGAAAGGTGCTATAAATAAACTTGCATTGCCTTGCCTTAATCTAGTTTGCTTGATCCGGGACATTAAACCTACAAAATAGGCCAATTTGGATTTCCTGTGATATATGATGAGGATATTGTGAACTTATGTTAATCCATTTCAAGGAATGAGCATGAACATAAAGCCAGGGCTGAGTCTTTGATATACAAATGACAACAAATTACCAAATCATGATGTCACTGTAGGACAATCTTTTAAGGATCTCTTTTCGAGCTAGGTTGTCAGTTTGAAATGTCTGGATGAAGATTTAACTGACAAATGTTAAACAAAATGCCTCTTTTCATCCTCTGTCCGAGGGAAAACCACAAAAAGCATGATAGGGCAAGCCAGGCCAAGCCAGGCCAAGTTATTTTATTTATTTTTGTCTGCTTCTGAGAAGCTAATATATAAGTTATACAGTTATTTCTGCAAGAAAATTACAATAAAATGACTGTTTAATCTTCACATCTTGTATTCATGTTTATAATTTTGAGGACCAAATTATTGAAAAGTATCGATTACGGCCCGTCCACACACAGGCATGAGAAAAATCTTGGTGCTGGGCGTGTCTGAAGCTTGGCGATTTCACGCGCCCAAGGCGACCAACAACCAATCCGGAATCTCCCGCCTGCCCCCGGCATACAAAGCCTGTCCATTCAATGTTAAAACGAAGTAAACAGGATATAAACTCCCTAAACAGGTGAAAATCTACCAGTTTCACCAACTGTCTCTGGCACCTCCCTCCATGCCTGGTTCCTCCGGTTTAGGTCCCGGTAGGTGAACAGAGAGCAGTCGTAAAGGACCGGGACATTTCCTACAGCGATGATTAATTTATCCTCCATTTTATGACATATGGAAAAGACCGCAGCGGTATCTGCATACAGTACACGTGGTTTGATTGGCTAGCGCTTGCACTGGCGGGATTTGCATAAACGGGATTTGATTGGCTGATGCCAGCTTCGCAAGCATTGGGAGCATCAAAAGTTGAACATTGCTCAACTTTTGATGCTCACGATGCTTGCAAAGCCATGCTCCGCTCCCCACAATGCAGTTCGACGAAGATTAAAAATCTTCTACGTCACCCCATTCAAGTGAATGGGCGAAGCTTTGAAAGATTTTTTTCATGCCTGTGTGTGGACGGGCCGTAAGAGTATCGAAAAATACCGTTACCGATAAGCAGTACCGGTATCGGTATCGATAAAATCCTAACGATACCCATCCCTACTCATGAGTAACGTTGGGGGAAATGTTTTGGCTGCTTGATAGAGGAACCTCTCTGTGGGAGACACAGTATGACATATTTATGTGGGAGTTGGACCCCTAACCAATTTGGGTTAATGCCAATTTTAAATAGCTGCCTTTGTTCCCAGAAGAGATTAAAATTGTCTATGTAGGAAACGCTATGCACAACTTACGCTGATGAGAACTAAATGTGCAGCAACAGAAGCCTGCCCTATACTGCCATCACAGGAGGAAGTACAACATACTGTATATTTCAAGTGTGTGGAACATGCACTAAGTCAATTTAGATTTGTTCAAACTGCTTTTAATGGATATTTGTGTCAATTTGTACAACAACGTTGGTAATATCCGTTGCATTTGCAAGGATCTCAAGAGCTTCAAGCTTAGCTGTAATGCTGATATAAAAACTTCATAGCTTTTGGCTTGTCTAAGAAAAAAGTAAAAAAAACAAAAATTGCCAAACCTACATTGAGTGGTACTTATCATTAAATAACCAGTCCTACTTTTACATGAACATTAGAGAAAATTGCCTACTGTGGTGATATTGTCATAGTCATTGGCTTTGGCCTGAATGTGTTCAAGATGACGGCAAGGTCACAATCCTCCTTATTTTACAGCTAATGAAACCACAAAAATATGTTTCTGAAAACATATAAGGCAAAAATAGACCATACAGTAAGGAATCTTGATTCATATTTGATCACTAGTGCTGTGTTTCTTTGTGAGTGTGGACAGTGCTATAGTGTCAACCACTGACACTTTCTCACTGTTGGCTATTGCTTAAAGGGAGCGGAATGTATTTCATCTGAGTCAGAGTGACAGGTTTCCCTTCCACCTGCATCCTCTGAAAAAAACACCCATTAGTAAAGATAAACCAGCAGAACACATTTGCCGCTCCTCATTCACATTAGGGGACTGTGGCAAACACACTTAGTGAGATAGCTTGCAGCAGGCCTGTGTAGTGCATCCAATCAGGGCACATCTCCCTGTGCAAGCTCCATCTGTCACTGAGGCATGCCACTGTTGGCAAGACCCAGGCCATGTGGGTGAGCTTTGGTGAGATTGTTTTGAGTTCTCAGGCCCAATTCCTTTGGTGATAGGAGGAGTTGAAGTCCTTGGCACAAGACGGTGACATGGCTGACAGAGAGGGAAGAGAAACAGATGCCTGGGAAATCTCTATGTCATCTTGGATTTTTCACTCCATAGACCTCTAGTGTAGTGATACAAAGTGATCATGATTTTATGAATGAGAAAGCAGTCAAATAAAGTAATAACAGGCATTAAGCGGGGCCCTGACTCAGAGGCTAGATCCAACTAGTGAGTGCTTTTTGCTCGGCCCCGGTTTCTACACTGGTCTAGGGTCCTTTAGTGCATTTCAAGTCGAATAAATTATTTGAATACTTGCATTTCATTCTGATGTAATTGTCATTTAGAGATCTACATTTATTTGGGAGAATGTAAATGAAATCCAAAGAATCACTGCATATCTAACAATTACCTCATCAACCATGGTATACATGGTGAGGCAGATTTTAGTAGTGTTAAGTTACGGTTTAGATATGCTTGGTGTCAGGCAACCAAAATATTGGTTAAGGTCAGGGCAAGATAATGGTTTGAGATAATAAAAAGGCAAGTTAATTACACTCCTGTATAGAAAATATGGCACTGGCGTAATATGTGAGCTGGTAAATCGTCCAATATGGATTTCACTTCCAGGTAAAACCAGGATGGTAAGTCAACATGATAAATCACTTGCTATGTCATGACTGGAGGATGTCTATTACTGGAAGAAGGAAAAAAGAGCCTGGAAAGCAAACCCCATCTGGATAGTGTTCAAGCAATACTTAGACCAACAATCAGGTCATGCCAAAGCAATCACCTCAACTAAGATGATTTTAATAATATGCGGATATTGTACTGTCTATCTCCCGACAGTATGGGTGGAATCAAGATGGACGGAAACAACTCCTAGGTTTGATAATTTAATCAAATCCAAATAGGTTGTTAACCTTAGAAGAAAAAAGGACAACAACAATACAACAATTAGGATCACACATATCCCATACAACTTAAATCAAATTCAATATAATAATCACACTTACTAGTGGCCTCTCCTGATTCCTCAATCTCAATGACGTTCATTTATGTATCCCCTCTACACATCAATAAACCCTGTGAAGCTCCACCCAGATTTACAGTATCACACACATAAACTGAACCCCATTAATTGAACCCTCATACACCCAGCACAAACATGAGTTTACAGCACACCTCCCACTTGGCACCCTGGTCGGATGACCCAAGGAGGCCACCAACCTAAATAACCTTGCTCTGGTGGTGGTGTCTGAGGAGGTTCTTCTCCTTAGTTCTCTACTTCGGAATCTTCCACGACCCCGAAGCCAGGTCCCCCCGCAGAGGCACAGGTTTGCCTTTTCTTTTGTCCAGGACTCTTGCCTCCCACTTTGCTTGACCCGTCGCTCGGCCTCTTCTAGTCAGCCATTTATCTGCAGCTCGTCGGACCCATGCGACCACTCCACATAGCCTAGCCAGACTGCTGAACCTCTCTGGTTTTACCAGGTTCACAACAGCAATGCTTCAAAACTTTCCTTCCGGTCTTCTCTCTGTCAAGACTGAAGCTTCTTCCCTTTCGGAGGTTTCTGGGGATCCACCAACCTTAACTAGGGACTCCTCAGCCTCTGCGTCCTTTCCACTGGTGTCGTCAGGGATAGGGGTTTTGGTTGACTGGGCTCTGGTGAGTATTGCCGAGAATGCTTTTCTTTGAAGCTTGCCCACACTCTCTCTGGCACCAGTTGCCACCTCAGCGGCCGACTTCATGGGCCATTCTTCTAGCGGCCTCACCAGGAGCTCTGGTCCCCTCTGCCACTCTGAGCCCTCTCCCAGGTCTTCAGGAGTTGCTCCTTTTGTTACGATGTCGGCGATGTTAAGTGGCCCTGGGATCCACCACCAGTCTGCTACTGCTCCAGCTTGGACCTGCTCTGCAGTCCTCTGCCTCCCACTTTGGCCTGACCTGACCCATGGTTTGAGGGAGAAGCCTCCGGCGCTCAGGATCTCTTCTACCCCCTCTGTGATTTCCTCCAGTCTCTTTTGGTCATTGTGGGATGTTAAGATATCGTCCACATAACTGTCCTCCTCCAGGACCCTGCGTTCTTCCACCATATGCGCGAACCTGGGCAGCCGAGCAGTCTCCCTCATTGCCAACTGTGCGATGCACTCAGCGGGTCGGTCGCCAATATTTACCCTGGTGATGGCGTACTCACCGATGTCCTCTTCTGGGGTGTCTCTCCAGAGGAACCTGTGCAGGTGGACTTCGCGCTCTTTTAGCCAGACTGAGTTGTACATCTTTCGGATGTCTCCTAGGACTGCATGCTCTCCCGCCCTGAATCGGAGTAAGACCGATCTGATGGGGTTCAGCACATCCGGCCCCTTAAGCAGAAGGTCGTTCATGCTGACCCTCCTGAACTGTTGACTGCTGTTCCAGACCAGTCTCACTGGTGTCGTCACTGAGTGGGGGTTCGGCGCGACCATGTGGCTCACGTACCACACTGGTCCTCTCCAGCCGTCTATCATCTCCGTGGTGAGTTTTACTGCCGCGCCTCTCTCCACCATCTCGTGAATCTGACCTTTGTAGGCGGACTGCCACTCAGTTTCCTTCCTGAGCTGCTTCTCTGTTTTCAGGAAGGTGGCCTCCACTCCTCTTCTGTTGTTTGGAAGTGAGGCTGGGTCCTCGTTCCATGGGTAAGATGCGTCCCAGTGCGGAGTCAGGCAGTGTTCATCTTTGGCCATGTAGGACAGCCCCTCTTTAATCACTTCCAGCTCCCTTTCTTCTGCCAGGGTCATTTCCTTTCCTCCTGGCTGGCATGTCCCGCAGCGACACCCACCACACCTGGGTTCACAGGCCGCACCGATGCTGTCCCACTTCCACCGCTCGAGAACTTCTCTCCTTGTTGCAGTTGTATTCCTGGTCTCCGCCTTTACTTCCTGAGTCAGGCTGTTGGTCTCCTCTTCCCTCAGAATCTCAGGACTCTCAACTACTTCTCTGTACCCCACTGCAGCTGTCCTCATCGAGCGAGCGAAGTGCGTCTCAGACTGGTGCATTGCCACTTTTACATCCTCGAACAGACTGGGATGTGCTCCGCCCACGGTTTTACCCAGTGGGCCCTCCCATAAGACGAGGTCTCCAACTATCCTCAGTCTTTGTGGAGCGAGTCTCCCCTCTCTGTGACTGATGAGAAGCTCGACATGGTCTGGTCTCTTCAGTTCCTCCGTTGCAACCTCCGGAAAGAACCTCTTTAGCTGTTCAGGTCTGACGCTCCGATGCACTTTAGCGATCTCCTCCAGGCCATAACAAACCAGCTTGTGAGCCCTCACAGTACCTTTGGGGGTCTTGACTCTTACTCGCAGGAGGTACCTCTTCGTCTTGACTGTCACGGTCATTCCTCCAACTCCATGCACAATCAGAGTGACTTCTTCTCTGCTCAGACCAAGCCTGTCAGCCGCTGCATGAGTGATGTAGTTGGTGTCTGATGCGAGGTCAATCAGAGCTCCGATCTTTTGCCCCGCGTTGGCAGTGACTTCCAACAGCATCATGATGACAGGGTGCTCGGTCAGTCTATTTTCTTCCAGAAGTCCACCTTCATCCTTCCTAGCGCTCCTTGTCACTGAAGTCTTGTTGCTGTTACTGAAAGCTTTCATGATCTCCGCCGCCGCCTCTGGGGAACATTTGGACAAGGCTAGCTTTTGTTCTTCTGTTAGCTCCCTTACCCTCTCACTGCCTTTTCCAAGTTTCCCCTTTGGTAGCTGTTCCCATTTTGGACAGAGGAGGTAGTGGTGGTCCGAGGAGGTCCCCTCTTGGCAGTCTTCCCTGTTGCAGAGGAACCTGTCTGTGCACTCTTCTACCACGTCGTGACATCCAAGACAAACGCGGCATGCTCCTACCTTCTTCACAGCAGTCTTTCTCTCAGCCAAGCCAAACCCCTTGAACTTCTTGCAGAAGAATAATTTGTTATTGTGTTTCTCCTCTCCACACACGACGCACTCCCCTTCTGGAGTGTCCCTTCTGGTGGCTTTTGTGTAGGCATACTTCCTCTCGAACCTGTTTTGCGGCTTTTCCATTTTTTCAGATGTCTCTGTTATTTTCAGTTGTTCCAAGCTCTCTAGAATTTCTTCTTGCTCCTTCAGGAACTTCAGAAGCGCATTGAAATGGTTGACTGGGGTGACACCGTTTTCGGGCTTAGCCTTGAAGATGACCCACTCTCGCTTCACCTGGTCGGGCAGCTTGCTTTCTATAGACCTAATCATCAGCGGGTGGTTGATGGCTCCAGGGTTCCCGAGGTCTGTGAGGTCTGCCAAAGCCTTTTCCACAGCTTGGATGAGGTCTATCACCTTCCTCGGCTGGTCTCCTTTCACAGCTGGTATCTTCTCCAGTTCTGCGACGATCTGCAGTGCAATCGTGGACCTGTTCCCGTAACGGTTCTCCAGTACTCTGAACATGTCTTCGACTGTACTGTAGCTGGCCAATGTGACATCCTTTTTTACCTTCTCTTCCATGCTGTCTAGAAGCTGGAACTTCTTGACTTCAGGCGACCCGGACGGTTCTCCCTGCTTCTGCAAAGATTCCCAGTCCTTTTTCCAGCGGTGAAACTCCCTCATACTGCCACTGAACTTGGGAAGGCTTACCGGCTTGAGTCGTATCTTTGATATCGCTCCCATCGGGTTGTCTCTGGGTCCCGTGCCTGCCACGCCAGTAGTGTGCGCCTCTTCCACTGCTTTGTGCTGCGCTTTCATGAGTTCAAACCGTGCTTCTACTGCTGCAATCTGAGCCTCGGCCAATTTAGAGCGTTGGGCCTGGTCTTGTCTTAGCTGAGCCAGGGCGAACTGGGCGCGCTCATCCTCTGCTGCGGTGCGTGCCAACTCTGCTGCACCGCGTGCTTTGTTAAACTCAGCTTCCTTTTGACGCTTGAGTGCATTTTTCCTTGTCTCCAGCTGGCGCACTATCTCTTCCACATCTGTTTTAGCAGTCTCAGGAGCCCATCCCCTCCAGGTGCTGTGCACTTCTTTTAATTCCTTAATGAGTATTTCTAAATTATTTAGCTGCTTTTCGTAACTCTCATAGCTTACTAGGTCAATTTGTGTCGCTTCTGCCTCCTCATAGACCTTTTCAGCTTCCCCGACAGCAAACATCACTTTCCTTTCTCCATGCCTAGACCAAAGGTTTGCTTTAATCACTTCACTGATCTCTTCAAGCCTTTGGCTGGTTTCTCCATCCGTCTTTTCCACGTCTGCCCTCAGCTCTTCTGATACTTGGTCCTCGTCGCTATCAGCGTTCAGAATTAATTTCATCAGGTATTCACTGTTGGCCTCTGTGACTTTGGTGGCGGCCTTGTGGACTTCACCATATTCTTTCATCAACTCCTCCTCTGACATAGTGTTCACCATCTTTGTTACTGAGTTCACCTTACGACCTAGAGCCACCTTCGCCCTCGTCCGCAGGTCTTTCAGATGCTTCACTGTTTCCTCCCCCTTAATCATCTCTCTGAATTTAAGGCTGAGTTTAGCTCAATCTGTCTTATCCTGGCTAGCTAGCTGGATACCTAGCTGGTTGGCTTCGTTTTCTAGCCAATAGCTTGGTGTCTTTGACTTGGATAGCTAGCTTGGTTTTGTATGCTAGCACCCTTCAGTGTGCTAGCTAGCTAGTTATTGTCTTCTTGCTGGTTAGCTTTGTTTCCTGGCAACCTTCAGTCTGCTGTCTAGCTACTGCTTCGTCTTTGCTATGCTACCGCTAGCTTCTTTGGCTAGATAGCGCCGAAAATAGCCTTGTCACTCACGTGTTCCGACCACGTTAGCTCCGCTAGCTTTGCTAGCCTCGGGCCTTCCCTTTCCGCCGACCGTTGCGACCACGGGGTTTCCTTGTCGTCCGGTCGTCAGCTCTACTTGCGGACCGGCGTCCCTCGGTGCTTCGCGAGCTCCGCTAGCTTCGTTAGCTCCGCTAGCTTCGCTAGCTTCGTTAGCTCCGCTAGCTTCGTTAGCTCCGATCCGCTAGCTTCGACGGTCCTTGCTAGCTTTGCTAGCCTCGGGCATTCACTTCCCGCCGACCGTTGCTGTAGTCTATCTTCCTAGCTGTCTCTCGCCATCGGTTGAAACCTTTATTCCTCCCGATGCCCATAGTTAACAACTGTACTGTCTATCTCCCGACAGTATGGGTGGAATCAAGATGGACGGAAACAACTCCTAGGTTTGATAATTTAATCAAATCCAAATAGGTTGTTAACCTTAGAAGAAAAAAGGACAACAACAATACAACAATTAGGATCACACATATCCCATACAACTTAAATCAAATTCAATATAATAATCACACTTACTAGTGGCCTCTCCTGATTCCTCAATCTCAATGACGTTCATTTATGTATCCCCTCTACACATCAATAAACCCTGTGAAGCTCCACCCAGATTTACAGTATCACACACATAAACTGAACCCCATTAATTGAACCCTCATACACCCAGCACAAACATGAGTTTACAGCACACCTCCCACTTGGCACCCTGGTCGGATGACCCAAGGAGGCCACCAACCTAAATAACCTTGCTCTGGTGGTGGTGTCTGAGGAGGTTCTTCTCCTTAGTTCTCTACTTCGGAATCTTCCACGACCCCGAAGCCAGGTCCCCCCGCAGAGGCACAGGTTTGCCTTTTCTTTTGTCCAGGACTCTTGCCTCCCACTTTGCTTGACCCGTCGCTCGGCCTCTTCTAGTCAGCCATTTATCTGCAGCTCGCCGGACCCATGCGACCACTCCACATAGCCTAGCCAGACTGCTGAACCTCTCTGGTTTTACCAGGTTCACAACAGCAATGCTTCGAAACTTTCCTTCCGGTCTTCTCTCTGTCAAGACTGAAGCTTCTTCCCTTTCGGAGGTTTCTGGGGATCCACCAACCTTAACTAGGGACTCCTCAGCCTCTGCGTCCTTTCCACTGGTGTCGTCAGGGATAGGGGTTTTGGTTGACTGGGCTCTGGTGAGTATTGCCGAGAATGCTTTTCTTTGAAGCTTGCCCACACTCTCTCTGGCACCAGTTGCCACCTCAGCGGCCGACTTCATGGGCCATTCTTCTAGCGGCCTCACCAGGAGCTCTGGTCCCCTCTGCCACTCTGAGCCCTCTCCCAGGTCTTCAGGAGTTGCTCCTTTTGTTACGATGTCGGCGATGTTAAGTGGCCCTGGGATCCACCACCAGTCTGCTACTGCTCCAGCTTGGACCTGCTCTGCAGTCCTCTGCCTCCCACTTTGGCCTGACCTGACCCATGGTTTGAGGGAGAAGCCTCCGGCGCTCAGGATCTCTTCTACCCCCTCTGTGATTTCCTCCAGTCTCTTTTGGTCATTGTGGGATGTTAAGATATCGTCCACATAACTGTCCTCCTCCAGGACCCTGCGTTCTTCCACCATATGCGCGAACCTGGGCAGCCGAGCAGTCTCCCTCATTGCCAACTGTGCGATGCACTCAGCGGGTCGGTCGCCAATATTTACCCTGGTGATGGCGTACTCACCGATGTCCTCTTCTGGGGTGTCTCTCCAGAGGAACCTGTGCAGGTGGACTTCGCGCTCTTTTAGCCAGACTGAGTTGTACATCTTTCGGATGTCTCCTAGGACTGCATGCTCTCCCGCCCTGAATCGGAGTAAGACCGATCTGATGGGGTTCAGCACATCCGGCCCCTTAAGCAGAAGGTCGTTCATGCTGACCCTCCTGAACTGTTGACTGCTGTTCCAGACCAGTCTCACTGGTGTCGTCACTGAGTGGGGGTTCGGCGCGACCATGTGGCTCACGTACCACACTGGTCCTCTCCAGCCGTCTATCATCTCCGTGGTGAGTTTTACTGCCGCGCCTCTCTCCACCATCTCGTGAATCTGACCTTTGTAGGCGGACTGCCACTCAGTTTCCTTCCTGAGCTGCTTCTCTGTTTTCAGGAAGGTGGCCTCCACTCCTCTTCTGTTGTTTGGAAGTGAGGCTGGGTCCTCGTTCCATGGGTAAGATGCGTCCCAGTGCGGAGTCAGGCAGTGTTCATCTTTGGCCATGTAGGACAGCCCCTCTTTAATCACTTCCAGCTCCCTTTCTTCTGCCAGGGTCATTTCCTTTCCTCCTGGCTGGCATGTCCCGCAGCGACACCCACCACACCTGGGTTCACAGGCCGCACCGATGCTGTCCCACTTCCACCGCTCGAGAACTTCTCTCCTTGTTGCAGTTGTATTCCTGGTCTCCGCCTTTACTTCCTGAGTCAGGCTGTTGGTCTCCTCTTCCCTCAGAATCTCAGGACTCTCAACTACTTCTCTGTACCCCACTGCAGCTGTCCTCATCGAGCGAGCGAAGTGCGTCTCAGACTGGTGCATTGCCACTTTTACATCCTCGAACAGACTGGGATGTGCTCCGCCCACGGTTTTACCCAGTGGGCCCTCCCATAAGACGAGGTCTCCAACTATCCTCAGTCTTTGTGGAGCGAGTCTCCCCTCTCTGTGACTGATGAGAAGCTCGACATGGTCTGGTCTCTTCAGTTCCTCCGTTGCAACCTCCGGAAAGAACCTCTTTAGCTGTTCAGGTCTGACGCTCCGATGCACTTTAGCGATCTCCTCCAGGCCATAACAAACCAGCTTGTGAGCCCTCACAGTACCTTTGGGGGTCTTGACTCTTACTCGCAGGAGGTACCTCTTCGTCTTGACTGTCACGGTCATTCCTCCAACTCCATGCACAATCAGAGTGACTTCTTCTCTGCTCAGACCAAGCCTGTCAGCCGCTGCATGAGTGATGTAGTTGGTGTCTGATGCGAGGTCAATCAGAGCTCCGATCTTTTGCCCCGCGTTGGCAGTGACTTCCAACAGCATCATGATGACAGGGTGCTCGGTCAGTCTATTTTCTTCCAGAAGTCCACCTTCATCCTTCCTAGCGCTCCTTGTCACTGAAGTCTTGTTGCTGTTACTGAAAGCTTTCATGATCTCCGCCGCCGCCTCTGGGGAACATTTGGACAAGGCTAGCTTTTGTTCTTCTGTTAGCTCCCTTACCCTCTCACTGCCTTTTCCAAGTTTCCCCTTTGGTAGCTGTTCCCATTTTGGACAGAGGAGGTAGTGGTGGTCCGAGGAGGTCCCCTCTTGGCAGTCTTCCCTGTTGCAGAGGAACCTGTCTGTGCACTCTTCTACCACGTCGTGACATCCAAGACAAACGCGGCATGCTCCTACCTTCTTCACAGCAGTCTTTCTCTCAGCCAAGCCAAACCCCTTGAACTTCTTGCAGAAGAATAATTTGTTATTGTGTTTCTCCTCTCCACACACGACGCACTCCCCTTCTGGAGTGTCCCTTCTGGTGGCTTTTGTGTAGGCATACTTCCTCTCGAACCTGTTTTGCGGCTTTTCCATTTTTTCAGATGTCTCTGTTATTTTCAGTTGTTCCAAGCTCTCTAGAATTTCTTCTTGCTCCTTCAGGAACTTCAGAAGCGCATTGAAATGGTTGACTGGGGTGACACCGTTTTCGGGCTTAGCCTTGAAGATGACCCACTCTCGCTTCACCTGGTCGGGCAGCTTGCTTTCTATAGACCTAATCATCAGCGGGTGGTTGATGGCTCCAGGGTTCCCGAGGTCTGTGAGGTCTGCCAAAGCCTTTTCCACAGCTTGGATGAGGTCTATCACCTTCCTCGGCTGGTCTCCTTTCACAGCTGGTATCTTCTCCAGTTCTGCGACGATCTGCAGTGCAATCGTGGACCTGTTCCCGTAACGGTTCTCCAGTACTCTGAACATGTCTTCGACTGTACTGTAGCTGGCCAATGTGACATCCTTTTTTACCTTCTCTTCCATGCTGTCTAGAAGCTGGAACTTCTTGACTTCAGGCGACCCGGACGGTTCTCCCTGCTTCTGCAAAGATTCCCAGTCCTTTTTCCAGCGGTGAAACTCCCTCATACTGCCACTGAACTTGGGAAGGCTTACCGGCTTGAGTCGTATCTTTGATATCGCTCCCATCGGGTTGTCTCTGGGTCCCGTGCCTGCCACGCCAGTAGTGTGCGCCTCTTCCACTGCTTTGTGCTGCGCTTTCATGAGTTCAAACCGTGCTTCTACTGCTGCAATCTGAGCCTCGGCCAATTTAGAGCGTTGGGCCTGGTCTTGTCTTAGCTGAGCCAGGGCGAACTGGGCGCGCTCATCCTCTGCTGCGGTGCGTGCCAACTCTGCTGCACCGCGTGCTTTGTTAAACTCAGCTTCCTTTTGACGCTTGAGTGCATTTTTCCTTGTCTCCAGCTGGCGCACTATCTCTTCCACATCTGTTTTAGCAGTCTCAGGAGCCCATCCCCTCCAGGTGCTGTGCACTTCTTTTAATTCCTTAATGAGTATTTCTAAATTATTTAGCTGCTTTTCGTAACTCTCATAGCTTACTAGGTCAATTTGTGTCGCTTCTGCCTCCTCATAGACCTTTTCAGCTTCCCCGACAGCAAACATCACTTTCCTTTCTCCATGCCTAGACCAAAGGTTTGCTTTAATCACTTCACTGATCTCTTCAAGCCTTTGGCTGGTTTCTCCATCCGTCTTTTCCACGTCTGCCCTCAGCTCTTCTGATACTTGGTCCTCGTCGCTATCAGCGTTCAGAATTAATTTCATCAGGTATTCACTGTTGGCCTCTGTGACTTTGGTGGCGGCCTTGTGGACTTCACCATATTCTTTCATCAACTCCTCCTCTGACATAGTGTTCACCATCTTTGTTACTGAGTTCACCTTACGACCTAGAGCCACCTTCGCCCTCGTCCGCAGGTCTTTCAGATGCTTCACTGTTTCCTCCCCCTTAATCATCTCTCTGAATTTAAGGCTGAGTTTAGCTCAATCTGTCTTATCCTGGCTAGCTAGCTGGATACCTAGCTGGTTGGCTTCGTTTTCTAGCCAATAGCTTGGTGTCTTTGACTTGGATAGCTAGCTTGGTTTTGTATGCTAGCACCCTTCAGTGTGCTAGCTAGCTAGTTATTGTCTTCTTGCTGGTTAGCTTTGTTTCCTGGCAACCTTCAGTCTGCTGTCTAGCTACTGCTTCGTCTTTGCTATGCTACCGCTAGCTTCTTTGGCTAGATAGCGCCGAAAATAGCCTTGTCACTCACGTGTTCCGACCACGTTAGCTCCGCTAGCTTTGCTAGCCTCGGGCCTTCCCTTTCCGCCGACCGTTGCGACCACGGGGTTTCCTTGTCGTCCGGTCGTCAGCTCTACTTGCGGACCGGCGTCCCTCGGTGCTTCGCGAGCTCCGCTAGCTTCGTTAGCTCCGCTAGCTTCGCTAGCTTCGTTAGCTCCGCTAGCTTCGTTAGCTCCGATCCGCTAGCTTCGACGGTCCTTGCTAGCTTTGCTAGCCTCGGGCATTCACTTCCCGCCGACCGTTGCTGTAGTCTATCTTCCTAGCTGTCTCTCGCCATCGGTTGAAACCTTTATTCCTCCCGATGCCCATAGTTAACAACTGTACTGTCTATCTCCCGACAGTATGGGTGGAATCAAGATGGACGGAAACAACTCCTAGGTTTGATAATTTAATCAAATCCAAATAGGTTGTTAACCTTAGAAGAAAAAAGGACAACAACAATACAACAATTAGGATCACACATATCCCATACAACTTAAATCAAATTCAATATAATAATCACACTTACTAGTGGCCTCTCCTGATTCCTCAATCTCAATGACGTTCATTTATGTATCCCCTCTACACATCAATAAACCCTGTGAAGCTCCACCCAGATTTACAGTATCACACACATAAACTGAACCCCATTAATTGAACCCTCATACACCCAGCACAAACATGAGTTTACAGCACAGATATTTCCTTCGTTCTGTTTCACTTGACGCGTATAAAGTAGAGCTTTGTTTTCGTCTGCTTTTGCCCAGTTTAGCTTTCACTTTTTCACCCAACACCAAAGTAGGTAAAACGTGTGAAATGTGTGTTCCAGCACACCCAATGTTTAGCTATTTGCATTTAATCTGCAATCAGAACAACCCCCTACATTTGCTCCTCAGGTCTGACTGCTAATAGGAAGACTTTGATAAGCTCCTCCACACAGTAATGCTGATTCAACAGCAGCTAAAAGATAACTTCAGGTCTTCTGAATTGGTAATCATGGAGTTGTAACAAGACAGCAGTTTGATCTCTCAGCGCCTTATATAAGAGCACGTGGTCCCCTTGTGTGTTCAGTTCGAGTAAGTTGAGTTCTAGATTTTAGGTTTTACTTGAAGTTACAAGAAATCACAGCAGGGGTTTGGACCGCCAACTTCTTCTGCTGTGATCATTTCCTTTTTGAAGGGAACTTTGTGTATAGAAGTGTGTTGTATACCAAAAACTCTGTGCGTGTCGTATATAAATAATGACACCAGAAGGGTAGAGTAAGGGGAGGCTAAAAAGCAATCAAATCTTTATGACTTTGATCTACCCACAGGGAAAAAATATTCTGTTTATGAAAGACTGTCTTTTATAGGTCTCCAGACAGAATTATACAGTTTTTGGTTTTTCTTTTTTCTTTCTCCCCCACTTTTAAAACTATAATAATGTACGTTCAATTAAGCAAAAACCTCAAAGTTTCCAGGATTTGTTCCAAATTAATTGCAGTCTCAAAGTCCCACAACGCATTTGCTTTGTTTTTAGGCAGCGATTCACTGACTCCATCCTATCATGCATGCAGTTAGAATTTTGTTTAAATAAATTAAAATCTTTGAACAGTACATTCTGGCTTATGTTGTATGCATACATGTACTATATAAACATTAAAAGATAACATATATGATCAACATTTGAAGTTTACTCTATTGCTTCATTACAATATATTCTTTTTAACTTAATTGATTCATTTAAAGCATTACAATAATTTTTTTTAAACAATGTCTTGTTACTGCTCTATTTTTAATAGTATGAATTATGTTATAATGTGTCGTATTGCAGTCAAAACTAAATAACACTTTTGGGCTTTTAAGTGCACAAATAGAAATGAAGGCCTGTCACTTGACATGCTATAGAGTTGGCAATTCATTTGATGGTCAGCATATTCCTTAGCATCTCTCTCAGGTCACTGACCTCACTTTCCTTTAAGCAAAGGCACATTTTCTCTTAAGATGACCCGTCTGTGCTTTAAGGTGAAAAATGCTATCTTCAATGTCTTTTTACAAGGCTATTTTGTGATTGTTTTCTATCAAATGTATAATTTCCTGCTGATATACTCTCCGTGGGAGATCTACTCCCAAGCTTTGTCTTGTGTATGTGAACAATCAATGAGTGCATAACCTGTTTAAAGGAGGTTATCAGGGTTATATTGGAGGGCTGCTGACATTGGGTGCAATGCTTTCAATGACAGATGAAAGAGCCGAATAAAAGGCAATTACACATTTAAATACACACATTTGACATTTGGGGTTGTGAGAGAAATAATATATCATTAATCATAAGCAGGTCACGTTGATATTCCATGCTGAAACGCAGGGTAAGCACTAATACACTAATCACGTTCAGAGTTACATTTCAATCTAAATATAATGCAAACCTGCAAATAAGTCCAACAATAAGACAAAAAAGATAGGTAATTTTATATATACTTGATAAGGGGTGTTTATAATATTTTATTTTATAGTGCTGGGGAAACCACCACTTGGATATAGAGGAGCATAGATGTTGGATTAGGTGAACCAGGATGGAGTTGTTTCTTTCATGTTCTTATAGAATACATAGGGAAAGGGGTACAATACAGAATATAAACACATTTTCAGAGTTATGTGGATATACCATCACAGGTGGGAAGAATCTGAATCAGGTTTATTGCCAAGTAGGTTTACACATACAATAAATATGCTTTGGTGTGGTGCATACATAAACCTGGTAAGAGAAGATCAATTGTAAGAAGAGCACCAAAAACAGAACTATTATAAAACTTTTTCTTTTTTTTAAATGACTATAACATAACAAAAATAAAGATAAATATTTACACTAAACACACATCTAAGTAAAGTATACCATGGAAAAATGCTTGGATAAATAAAACACAAATATGTACATACAGTAAATGGAGAAAGTGGAAAGCTGTGCAGTTATTAAAGAAGTAAAACTTTGTACACAAATATGCAAAGTATTCAGAATTATATGCGGGATTGAAATACACATTTGCAAAAATGCGGCATCCTGGTTGACCTGTTCTCATAATGTTTATAACAAATAGCCTACATACAATAACTGGTGAGGCCAAAAGCTGCTCTCTACGCAAAAAAATTCTTCCACAGGAACATTTATTTGTTGTGCGTTCACATTTGCCAGGAATGTGTGAGATTGCTCTGAATGGTTTTCTATCTTAGTTCCAACCAATTGTGTGAGTACAAATTGGATACTGTTGAAATAGCTGTATAATGTGCAATCTAAACTGAGCAATAAACATATTACTTACAAGATTCACAACTTAGAGAGAACCACTATGTGAGTGAAATATTCTCCCTTGATAAATAAACATTTTGTCAACAAACTTTCCCATTTAGCAATGAATAAATATGCTCTTAGTTTGTGTCCAATTTTGACTTAAAAAAACAGTCTTTAGAGCAGTTGTATTTGTCATTTAAACTTCATATGACCCCTCAAAACATCTTTTTAAATGTTCTGGTACTGCAATTACTGCCATAATTCCTTTACCTCCCTATTTTATGCTGCCAAGCAGTGCTTTTGTTCTAAAACACATCTGATTATTTTTCAAGTATGTCCCGACTGGTAAAGTGCCACTTTAGCCCAAGGAACCACAAGGCTTCAGTGACACATAATTATGTACAAAGACGCATGCATTAGTGATGTCCAAACACCCATGTGTGTTAATGTGAACTTCCTGACCCCTAAGATGAATGCATGTATTGATGTGCAGTCTTGCTTTGTCAACACAAACCACAGAAGCTATTAGGATATTCTGACATGACATTCATATTTTGCTATGTTTTTCCTCTCAGTTTCCTAAAAATCAAAGATTCCTTAAAATAATAAATGTTGTGTCTCCTGATTCTGAATGAGCATTTGCTAAGGATCACTGTTTGATCACAGTGCTTAAAAAAAATAAAACACAGGTAGAAGTTCTAAAAGCGAGAGAATCACACCAGCAGAGTTTAGAGCGCTTTAAAAGTGCATTATATCCACAGGAAGAGGCCCTGCTTAGACATGAAATTGACTCATGCTGTGTGCAACTTCTTCCACTCTGCTGGAGTCCTTCAATCTAAAGAGCCTCAGGTTTCCAAAGCCCCCTCTCCTTCCACTGTTAGAAGCGCATGCTGTAAACAAACAGCGGCACTGCCCTGAGAACACTGATGCCAGCAAAAAAGCTAGATTTATTCAAAACAGCAGCTATTTGCATCAGCTTCTGATGTAAATGTAATATGATGGTGTACAATTTCTTTTTTATTTAATAAATAAAACACAGGTTTCTACATTTACATCAAAAGCAGAGGCTTGTTTTTTTATCATACTTTCTAGTACACATCAGCACTTGTAAGCATTTGTGGCTCAGCCTGCTGATGAAAACTCTAAATCAAAGCCCTAAATGATCACGTTGACATCATGACTCAAATCCAACATGGCTGTATAAGCAATTTATAATGCAGCTTTACATTTCAGTTTAGCATATAAACATAAAGTTAGCTAAAACTGACATTTTGCCAGAATTCGTTTCAGTTGCCAATCCTGTTGGTTCAGTTGCTTTTGTGAGGGATGAGCTGCAAAGTAGATGTAAATGTACAAATTACTGTCAAAGTACACAGATTATTCCATAAAGACACACGTGTGTCACTGGATATAACTAGCATCAACACCTGTTAAGAGAGGATGCACTTTAAAAGCTAGTAGTGCTATTACAGCGATTTATTCGGGGAGATAGCTCACTTTAATGAGCAATTCCCTGTATTACAATTAGCTGTTAAACGTAACCTGGGAAATGGAGACAAGAATTGTTACTAAGCGAGAATCTGTTATCCACTGTTGCCTTTCACAGATGGCAAGAGTTGTGTCAGGAAAAAAGTTTTGAGGTTATGATTGTGATCAAATTAAAGTATTTTTCACTGATAACATACTTTTCTTTATAAACACAGATGTCATTTCTGCTCATGTAGCAGATGTGCATTTCCAATAGCTACAAATGTAACCAAAGAAGGAAGTTAATATAATATTACCGATATTCATGGCATGATTATAAACATATTTGGCACTCATATGTTTTGCAATTAAGACGCAGCATGATCAGTCTGTCACTGTCAGCTCGGAATGTCATGCCATGGTGAACTAAAATGGTGTGATGTGACATCCTACCTTCAAAAGCCTCAGGAAAACGTATATAGTATTAGTTATTTCTTGGATCACCTGGGACAGATGTTAACCAAACTATTTTACAACCTTGGGTAACTTTATTCAGCCCTGTATACAAATTGTTTACACTTAGCCCATATAAATGTGTGGCATTCTAAGAAATGCTCTCTAACCTCTGTTTGCTCCTAGCGAAGAACGTGACACTCAAACAAGCTTTTTATACCTTAGTCCAGTGGTTCTCAAACTTTTTTCAATAATGTACCCCCTTTGAAAAAAATATTCCGCCAAGTACCCCCTGATCAGCGCAAAAACAATTTGTTAGGGACAAAATGCCTGTATAAAGAGGTACAGTAGGCCTACAGCGCTGCACCATCAGTGTCTGATTTATTAAAACAACAACCTTGTAACTGAGAAACACTAAATTCATCCATCACTAAATTCATGGCAAACCAATGTTAACATCATGCAATAACGCTAAGACGACATTAGTTGCATTGAACTGATCTTTTTAATAAGTTGTACTTACAATGTAGTGAGAAATGTGGGCTTGTGCTTCACTGAGGATCTTTGTCATTCTGACAGGGAGGCTAAGTTATTACACTTCGCGTTTTGAAATATGTGTAACTCTGTTCATATAATACCCACACTGCTCAAACTACGTTACTTTTCCTAAAATTGGTATATTTATTTATTTAGGGGCGTGGGGAATGAAGAGAAAAAAAGGATATGAGCATTTTATGAGCATGGGATTTTGACCCCTCATATAAACATTATGCATAATGCTGTGATATAGGCTACTTTGCGGCCACACGCCGTTGCCAAACAACGCTTATTGTTTAGGTCCTTTGATAAGCAGGCAGTCATATCATTAGCTAGAACTAGCTGGATCTGATAGATCTGGACATAGACGCGAGTGAAGTATAACCGGACGCGAGAGAGAGAGAGATCAGATCAGCTGCTGCTGACGGAGAACACACAGCTCTGCATGATCACAGCTCCGCCGCTGGGACGGACCGCTGAGTGGAGCAAAAATACACTAAGAGTTAGACCTAACACACTTAGCTAGTTTATCTACTCTGGAACAAGCTAAACTAGTTATAGGCCTACATATATGTATTCTTTACTGTCGGGTCACTCATTACAGGTTCAGCGAGCTGCACGAGACTGACGGGCTGTCAGGAGAGGGAGAGCAAAAGAGAGCACCCCGTTTATTGTTCCCATTTTATTATCCAGAAGTACTGTAAACCTTTGAATAAAGTAGTTAATCTAGCCTACTATTAGTAGTTTGTTTGTTTGAATGCATTAATTATGTTTGTTTTTTTCATTAACATAAAATAAATCTCACGTACCCCCTACAGTACTCCAACGTACCCCTAGGGGTCCGCGTACCCCCATTTGAGAACCACTGCCTTAGTCAACTCACTTGAATGAGGTTAAAGTGTTAAATTAGTTGTAAAGATTACAAAATGTATGTAGGAATGTATTTGCTTTGCCGTAAAATAATGTGTTCAAAAATGAAACTACCAGACACTTCAAGCACAGTCTTTGATATGTTTAAATAGACAAACACGCAAAGACTTTACGATAAGAACATCTCTAGTAAACATTTTCTGTTTGCGTTTGGCCGTGAGGTTCTTCAGTTAAGGACACAGCAAGTTTGATGCCTGGCTGCTTATTTTAGTTCCTCGCAGAATATGTTTTCCCTGTTTTTTTTATATTGATCTAAAATCCAGCAAATATGTGGCTTATCTAAGGCAAACTAAGGTTAACATGTGTGAATTGGAGTTAATAAATATAATAACCGACTCGTACAATTGTGTGTATTCACATGAATGAAGCAAAGATAAAGTGATTCAGTCTTGATGGTAAGAGATGGAAAGTTTGATTTAATGTTAACTAATAGCTGTTTTGTATGTAAGTAATATATGTATTTTAGTTTGTATTATTTGTATGTGTTTTACGCTGTGTTTTTATGTTTGGATGCTGTTGTTTAGTTCACTTGCTTGTGTATTTTTATGTGAAAGCAAGTTTTGAAATGTCTTATATAAATAAAGTGTATTATAATTATTACTATTTATATCTGGATTTAGCTTGAATCATCATATAGAAAGCATAAACGGCCTTTTCATGTACGTAACTTGTAGAATGATGTGTGCTACAGACATTCACTGGGCTCGCTGCTAGTCAAAGGCAGCTGTGTTTTATAATGCAGTTTGCATCCTCTGTTCCCCATTAAATCCATTCCTCGGGACTGACTTCAACTTGTGACCTCTCTATTAGCCCTTGTGCACCCGACCTGGTGATTAGAGGAACATTAGGAAATTAAAGGGAAATTGTATTACCAGAGAAACAGATGGAGGTGCTGCTGAGGACCCAACATGCAGGACACGGAACCTGCTGATGCTCAGACTTTCCACCCTTTCATCGGCTAACGTATGATGCTAAATGTCACCCTCAGGTAGCAATTTCTCAGGTGGCACATTCTGATAAAGTATGAGGCCTTTGAGTTGTGCCAGAGTGTTTTAATCTTGAAGTTTGGTTGGGCGTATGGGAAAACTTCAGCCCGCAAACTATTCGAGCATATTAATTGGAAGTAAATAACTTCACAACAAGCAAAACAGAAATGTGTTTACACTCTCTGGGGTTTTTAGCAAATGTACTCTTTAACTGTTACTATTTTAAGCAGAAACAAATGTGATGATCCAGTTGAAACTTTTTTTATATTCACCTCCAGGAAAATGTATTTGTTTAGTAGAATAATGAATTCAGTAATTGGAGTGAATGAGACAAAATATAAAGGTGGGGTTTCAGGGGAAAGAACGCTGAAGCACTTTTTCAAATGACAAATCCCTCTCGGTCTCATGACCTTGTTCTAATGCAAAAACTTTTAGGAGGCAAACTATAAATCAAATATACATAAACATGCAGGCACGTGCACACATAGACGGTGGGCTTGAGCCCCTGCCCTTTTTCTTCCTCCAGAGAAAGTGCCCTTTTCCCTCCCTTTTTTTAAAATTATAAATGAATATATATCTAATGCTGTTTGCGCAGTTTTCCTTTGCAAAAATATATTGATTGAATACAAAATCAAAATATCAGGTCGGAAGATTACACTGTGAAGTTCCGTAGCTCTACCTCCCTCCCTCCACGTCTCCTGCACAGCGGTGCGGACATCGGCAGTCACTTCAGACAGACAGGTAGCAGCACCTCCCACTTTACTGTCCCATGTTATGCCGGCTTTTCTTGGCTCATTTTGAAGGTGAGTGGTGATGAACAAATTACTAAACTGCCGGTGCCTCGAGTTTACAGCTAATTAGCTAAATGATAATAACAAATATAGTTAACTAAGGTAGGCTACTATAGCTAATGGATAACTTAGCTCAAGGTTTAGCTAAGGCAATGTATCATGGGCATACAGACTAATGCACTGTACTTAAGGGGAGACACTAAAGTGAATACAGCAAAATGTGTAATAACGTCACATTGATATGCAAATTAGGCGTTAACTAGGCCTAATTAAAATGCGCTAAGTTGCATGCAGTTACCAAGGCATTGCAGGTGAAAAGGATAAAATAAAAAAACACATCACCTCACAACTTCCCCAGATAGTTACTTACGTCAAGTCAGCATTTCCCCCTGAAATGTTATGTTTAAATATGCAGATTAGCTTTAAATCTATAGATGAATTCAGACATGGTAGGCTAGTAAAACAAACACTATGTGTTTATTGGAAGTTTTATTTCCATTAGAGTGAAAGAAAACATGGAAGCAAAATAGACCAAAATAACAAGTAAATGAAAAAGTGATATTTTTGCCTGTAATGTCCTTAAACAGTAACTTCATCATTTAGATTGTTGGCTGCTCATTTAATAACTTTTAATTTTACTAGTTTGTTGTCTGTTCTTGTGCGTTGTGAATACTAAAGCCCCTGTCACACTGTCCCGAAATTGAGACCCGATGGACACACGAATATGGAATTGTGAATTTCGCACGAAGATGGCCCCGAGCCACACACGAAGTCAACATTTACATTACATTTAAGACATACAACTGCAACGAAAGTAACAAAAACGATTATGTTAAAGTGCTATGATACTGTACTGATATTTTCAGACTTTGTTCTTTACTTTATCCATCTTTATATGTAGAAGATATTAAGTTTTATGTTGTTTCCATAGCAACAACAACTTCCTGTCAACTCGCCTTCAAAATAATATATTATGTCCTTTTCAGTTTCACAGAACACAAATTGGGTTATTTAAATAATATGTTTACATGATTTTGTTGTGCAATAAAACAACCCGATGGACACACGATAAAGGAAAAGTTCAAATTCAGCTCTGATCGTAACAACATCGGGACATTCGTGAGGGCATCTTAAGCCATCGAATGACCGCCGGCGGAGTTTCTCAGGCTCCGGCGGCAACTTGTTGTTACAGTACGATCAGAGCCAAATTTGAACATTTCCTTAATTGTGTGTCCATCGGGTGTCAATTTCGGGACAGTGTGACAGGGGCTTAAAGAAGACCATTGTCTCTGTGTTAGCTGATTATGTGCTGAATTCTGTTGAGTATTATACAATTGCGTGAGTGTGAGAGTATTAAAATAAATTGGTCAGTAAGTCAGAGATGTGGAACTATATTTAACTTTTTGTTTTAAAACATTTTTTTATAAATGACTATGGGAAGTGCCCTTTTTCTCACTTGAGCACCCACCCCCCAAAATGTCTGAGCACGTCCCTGTAAACATGTTAAGGTGCATTTGTTGCTCCTGAATAACTCATGGAAACATGAAACATGTCCCTAACATAGTCCTATTGCTTTCCAAATGGTAGCTTGAAGTACAAAAGAAAAAAAGGTGCAATTGGAATCATAAAGGCAATTTAAGACATAGTATATCGTCTTCAATCTATTTGACCTAAAATATTAAGTGAGAGACCAGTGTCATAACCTTGGAAATAAAAGCACCTACAAGTTTAGCCTAAATAATTGATTCCCAATGATCTCCCCTGATTGTCCATTCCCCTTCTGGGAGCTTATGAGACATATTAATATTTGAAATGTTGCCCCAGTAAAGATATGGCTCATTGCTCATCGTTCAATGAATGAAGCATGGTAATAAAAGGTAGCCTATAAGCTCTGGATTTAAAAGCCTGTATCATGTGCACCGACACAAAGAGAAGATAATTTTCACAGCAGAGTTTACATAGGTAAACCCATGGCAAGGTTTTGTTCATTTAAACAAAAACACTCCATAGCTATTCATAGCTATTCTCTGCCTGACTGTGCTCTTAAAATGTGTGTTACTGCTTAGTTTACCCCGCAGACTCACAAGCAACAGAATATGTTAAGCTCTGTGCTTTTATATTTCACAGAAACTAATACATATTTATTTTTGTTTGTACTCTCACTCTTGGCCGGTGCTCAGCGCCTGGAGATATGGGAGTTGTGCTGGTGCTTTGACAGCATGACAGGTTTAGTGCTGGAGGATTGTCAGATGTCTCTCTTGCCAAATATTGTCCTCAGTATCTACTCCCAGATTTCCCGGAGCCAATATCTGCACATATGCAAGGCTCACACAGGAGCGTCACCAAGGTGACATTTGTAAACAAAAGCCAGGGATTAATGTAATTATGGTTTCCATTATTTTATCTACATATATCCTTCCATATAAGCTAGAAGCTGCCAACAATAAAGTAGCTTGGATTATGAAGGTGAAACCATGGCACCATACAGTATTTGTATTGAGCTGTTTACTATAGATCTTTTCAGATTTCATTTGCATGCATTGAACCATAGTTTGAAGGTGAAGTCACCATCTCCACATCACATTACATTATATTACGGCAGCAGAATTTTCCCCGCAGCAACTTCCTTTTCATCTTTCCATCCAGTTGCTATTGTGTTATTCCCTTTTGACTTCATGCAAATATAGAAAAACACGGATTTCTTTAACATGTATAAGATGGACACTTTAGAGAGTGGATTCTTTAACAGTTTGCCTTCTTTGCTTGTCAGAAACGGTTAAGAAAAGACATACATCTGACTTAAGGTGTCTGAAATTCTCTTCAACAATGAATCAATTATCTCTCTCTTGGTGACCCCAATAAGTCAAAAACGTGCAATACTTATTTTGGCCTCTTCAAACTTAAGCTATTTAACAATCACAATGCTCTGTTGTAACATTTGCAGTTAAAATGATCTATTAGAAAGAGTCAGGTTTACTAAAGGAAACTACAAATAATGCATAAGTCTAATGTTCAATTTGATCATAATTAGCATTTTGACAAACAAACATAATCCACAACTATTTATAATAAGCTATGAAGTTTTGTAGATCTACAGCAGTTACAATACATGTGTGTTAAATTGTAATGTAAACTATAAGATTCAGTCTCAACCATTTAGGTTAATATGAATAGTGCAGCTCATGGATATAGCCACTTTGTTTAAGCACACGTATCAGGTCCAGTTGCTACTGCACTGTGTGAACAGTGGGCGTCAAACCTCATATTTGAAAAACCAAGGTCATTCCTACCATGAGCTTTAGTGAATTCAGCAGAGGGATCTAGATGTGGAGTACTTCGAGCATAATAAGGTAGTGCACAACAGGGTATATTATTCATTCATTCAAGTGTATGTTCCGCATTTATCCCAACATCTTATGTGCAATAGCCTGGACGTGCGTCTCAATTCCACAAAACGATGGAAAGGAAATGGAGAAACACAAGTGGGTTTTATTACATATGCAGTATATACAGTATTAAGGTCTGGTAGGTTTATGTTTTCAATGTGGTTACACTGAAAATCATACTGCTTTTTTGAGCAAACTGTAAATTCAACTTTATTTCTGCAGCTTTACGAGTGCAATGAAAAAGTACATTTAATCCACTTCTTCTCCAGAAATCCAGAGGAGCAGGTGTATGAATGCAAGGTCAAAGAGACGTTTTCAGAATCGAAATAAGTGGGTTTTTTCACAACCAGAAATGATGTTTCTCATGTTCACGTGAAACACAGGGTCTCCAACAGCTACAGTATAGGCAGCACTCATAACCAGAGGTTACTAAAAAAAAGTAATATATTACATATTACTTTTTTAAAAAGTAATATATTACACTACTTCGTTACTGTCTACATAAAGTAACTCGTTACTTTACTCGTTACTTTACTCGCAGGGCCGGCCCGCCCCTGCCTACGGGCAGATCATGCAGACTGCGGCGTACCTACAGTGTAAGCGCGCAACAGTTTTGCCTCTGCGAGACTCCACTTGCACCCCCAATTACTATTGCATTAAGGAAGACATAACACAAGTCTTTCTTTTGATATGCTCTTTAATAAAATAGGCTACCAGCCTACCACAACAAGCTAACAGTCTGTGAAACGTAAAGACACTAATTAATGAAACCAGTTCAAGACGCATTATTCTTATTCTTATCATTCTTTATGAGCGCAGTAACGGTAAGGTATCTAATTACTTATTTATTTAGTTTTCCATAACAGAGATGGTCAAACTAAAGTGGTAGAGACATGGCAGAATTCCTAGAATGAAGCGGGACATTGAACTGTTCACCCGTGAGAGGGCAATCAAGAAAAGAGAGCGAGCGGCCCCGTTGAGGAAGTTTACAGATGAAAAGACTCAGCCATGTTTATGCAGCACTGCACGTGGAGATGTGGATGGGCAAATCGCGCAGATTACGTAGGCCTACATGTATACAAACCTGCGGCGGCGGAAACCCCTCTTGTCTGTCAGTGAGTGTGATTATTTTATAAAAGTAACGAAGTAACGCCTGTCGGGGCAATTTTAGTAACTGTAGTGTGATTACTGAATTATAAAGTAAGGCGTTACACTACTCCGTTACCGACAAAAGTAATATTATTACTTTGTAACGCGTTACACCCAACTCTGCTCATAACTTGTGCAGTAAAAGACAAAAGAGGCTTCTCAATTCTTAAATGTCCCCTCCTCATCTCCCCTCCTCGACTCCTATCCTCGAGACTTAGTCCCGCCCACAGGAGATGCAAGCGGAGGACTCAAGGAGGGGAACCGAAGAGAGAAGAGGGGAAGCAGCAGGCGGTGAGAAAAATGAGAGCCTCCTCGATGCTCGATGCTCGGTCCTCGATGTGCATTTAGAGAAATTAGATGTCCTTCAACATGGCACGCTGAAATTCATTTCCGGGTCACTACCGGAGGACCGAGGAGTAGAGGAGGGGAAATCTAAGAATTAAGAAGCCTCTATTGTCATCCTGAATCACAGCAGTTGTGGAAGGTTTGGAAAGAGACAGAACTCTTCCTTCGAATGCTGTATTACCTCTCCAAAAGCTTCCATTACTGGACTGTCAGTCATTTTGTCACACTCCATATGTGACTAAATAATCACTCTGCTTTGATGCAACGCAGGAAGAGAACTGAAGCAAAACATATTTTGAAAGCAGCAATTTATATCCATATTTTTTAACTCTGAAAGGCACTCTACTTTATATACTTTTCCTTTTGTTCTCTCTGTTTTGCCCTGTCCCCGTTCATCAACACTACTTTTTATAATCTCTGGTGAGCCCACAAAAGGACATGCTTTGGTAATGATGATTGACCCAGTATGTGGGTTTCTATCAGCCAAGCTCTCATAGATAATTCTTCCTCTTTTTCTCGGTTTGTGATTAGGTAGCTGGCATGCAGCAACTCGAATAGTGCCCAGAAATGTGATAGTGTTAACGCGATTGGAGTGAGGTCGAGGACTGCAAAGACCCATGGAAATCACCACACAGGGATAAGTGATGGCTTCAAAGTAAATCAAACTGGAGAGACCCCTTCCTTCCTTCACATGTCCCTGTCCTGATTTCAAGCCTTTTTATGGAGTTTTAAGACACGTCACAGGGGGCTGTTTACTGCTTTCTTTCTCCCTTCCTCTTCCTCTCTCCTTTCCCCAATGTTTGTGTGTGTATTTGTGTGTGTGTGTGTGTGTGTGTGTGTGTGTGTGTGTGTGTGTGTGTGTGTGTGTGTGTGTGTCCTCACTCAGGTTGATCTTGGTGGGGAATTTTGGTACTTATGCATTCATATTTTCAGCATTTTTTACGGCACATATTCTCACTGCATAGGGCCATGGTATTAAAGTATTATCTGTCCCAGAGAACCATCTAATAGCCAATTTCATGCAAGAATGATGAAGACAAAAGTGAAGGGTTATTAGTGGAAAGGAGAATAGTTTGGTGTCACACCTCAGGGATCTTTGATAAGAAGTGAACAGGGATAACTACGGGCAATGGCAGAGCTGTAAGACAGTGGCAGGGGCTTCTTGTATCTTGGCGATAAAGTAAACAAACCCACAACAAGGCAGAGGCATGTCCTTCAGATTAATACAGACACACACACCTACATACTCACAGACACACACAAAGAAAAAGGATTGACAGTCGTATTTGTGGTGCAGCTTATCCATGCAGAGCTATAGACTGGGTTGACATTTGAAATGTTTACATCAGAGCATAAAGCACCGTGCCTGCCTGGATGACTGTTACACCCATTAGCCTCTTTACATATGTCAACATTCCCAGGGAGAGCAAACAGAACAAAGAAAACCACTGTTGAGGGTACTTAAAAAGAAGCATCTTCTTCAAAATAGACAAATGAAAGAAGAGAGAGAATAAGCATTTAAGTAAAAGCCACTTAATAATAAAAGCTTTCTTTTTCCAACTGAGAGAAAAGCTTTGTGCCTTTACCCCAACTGATGCCTTTTTGATACTGACAAAGCTGTCTTTTGGGCTACATTGTTATTTGACACTCAGAGCGTTTTAGCTGATGTGATCGCAAGTAAAGAACTCTAAATACATTTTCAATTGCAAACAAAAGATATTGAGCAAGCAAGTGCAGCTGGTAGTTGCATTTGGGGCCGATGATGAATTCTTACCACAAAATAAAAGGATTAGGGCTGTCAGTCGATTAAAATATTTAATCGAGATTAATTGCATGATGTCCATAGTTAATCGCGATTAATCGCACATTTTGTATCTGTTCTAACTGTACCTTAGAGGACTATTTTTCAAGTTTTTAATACTCTTATCAACATGAGTGGACAAATATGCTTTATGCAAATGTTTGTTTATTATCATTGGAACAATGACAAATATTCTCCTGAATATCCTCAACACCACGACCTTTGAACAATGACAAATATTCTCCTGAATATCCTCAACACCACAACCTTTGAACAATGACAAATATTCTCCTGAATATTTTCAATAACAACCTGGAACCTCTCTCTCTCTCTTACACTCTCTCCCAACCCTGTGTACTTCTTTGCCCTGAGCCACTGGCTCAAACAGACAAGCCTGTTTACAGTTGTCGGCGAAATGCCGCTCCTCTGTCTTCATAAAAGTCAAAGCATGAGACTGAAGCTCCCACTGTGGGTCACAATAATGCGCTGTGATGTGCAGTCGACACGTTGGATGCGATCCAAATTATCTAACGCAGCCCCTCGTCCTCCACAATGTTAAGCTGTAGCCACCCATTTAGCTATCGCTGTAGTTGTCCAGGCGTCTCCCCGGCAAACTTTCATGCGCAAGCGAGCGGCAGGAGCGGGACTGTCAGCATCAGCTGTGTGCTTGGCTTGCTGCTTAAAATACCTTTTTTTTGTATCCATATCTCTCGCTGGAATTTCCCAACATCCAACTAACAACAACAACAACAACAACAACAACAACAACAACAACAACAACAACAACAATGTCAAGCCCATAGCCTTTGGGCTCTGAAACTACGGGGCGGGCTGAGGGCAAATACACATCGCACGTTAAAATAATTAGTGGCGTGTAGTGTATTCTGGTTCCAGATAGCTGGAATGGCCTCTTATCTTTCTTCACTAATACCAGGTCTCGTGTTGTGTTCAGTGACCATTGTTTAAAACACAATTTAAAGACAATCAAGGCATTAGGTGATAAAGAAAAGGAAAACTATTTATCTAGCCCACCCAACTGGCTAAAGCTACATCCATTAAAGAAGCATAGAGAAATCAATTGTGGTTAAGACTGACAAAGTTCAATTAAAGCACATTTTAAAATGCCATGTCTTGAACATAGGCTACATGTATGTGCTCCTAGAAACTGGTTTCTGCTGGCTACTCCTGCACAAAACAGCAGCTTTGTTACTATGGAATGTGAGGAGGAACCAAGGGGCAGCAGATAGTCAGCATAGCGGCCTTATTAACAGTTATTTAGCAAGATAAAAGTACGCTAACAATCTATACTGCTTCCAGAAGATCGTTTCGAATTGCTGAAGAGTAGAGTTCTCTACTGTCTGACTTTTCCAAGTTGATTAAGGATCAGCAACTTGTGACTTCTAGATTCTACTTTTTGTCAGGGCTGTCTTCCTTGGGCCATAAAGCGTATATCCATTGCAGTTATAGGCAAGGTGGGGATAAGCAGAGACTATTACAATATGTCCATGCTAACTGAGAAAGTAGGGCCAGTTTATTCATAAAGCAGTTTGTTACTTTGTAAAACATGTGTTAGGTCAGGGTGTTTCCTACCTCCACTCTTTTTCAAAATCACGTTTGTAGATCATTCTCATATGATTAAGTTTGTCCTTTGCAGGCCACCGTAGATGGTGCGACACCTGGTGACGTGTTAAGATAATAGGCATTCAGTTGTTAGTCGGCATGCAACGTACATGTTCACTGTTCATGCTGTGGTCATAAATAAAGCCACCACTTGCCTATGCATTGTGTATTCCTTGTACATACACACATGCATGTATTAAGAAGTATCGACAACTTCTACATGGTGTCAGAAGACGGCACGAGCCTCTCCTCGTCTGGAGAATTTCTTTTACACGGACCGTGCTAACGCTAACTAGCTGGCTGAAGCTAGCCCCAGCTACAATGGCGGATGGATTTCGCCGTCCGGACCCTGTTATGTTTGAAGGAAACGTCGCGGAGAGCTGGCGGATCTTTGAGAGGGAATATGAAATCTTCATCGCCGCAGCGCACCCAGACAAGGCTGCCAGGACTAAGGCTTACATCCTCCTCAATCTTGCTGGACCAGAAGCCATTGAACGTGAACGATCCTTTATGTATGCAGCTGAAGTGCGCGCGCCAGGCCCCGACGGTGCAGTGATCTCCCCAGCTGAATCAAGGGAGGACCCGGACTGTTTGATACGGAAATTCAGAGAAATATGCAACCCTCAACATAACAAAATAATGGAAAGGCACAGGTTTCATTCAAGAAATCAGAAGCAAGGTGAGAGCATTGAGTCATTCATCAGTGATCTGAAGATAAAAGCTAAAAGTTGCCATTTTGGAGACTTAGCTGAGGAACTAATCTGTGACAGAATAGTATGTGGCATAATCAATGACTCTTTAAGAAAAACTCTGTTGAGAGACAGTGAACTGACACTTGCTAAAGCTGTTTCAGTCTGCCGTATACACGAAATGACAGAGGAAAGCAGCAGGACGTTAGCCGTTCAAGCTACCAGTGTTGATGCAGTGAGACCTGTTTCTAGCAGAAGATATCAGCCAAAGCCACAGTCACTCGCTCACTCCCAGAGCATCTCTAACTGTAATAATTGCGGAGGCAGCCATGCAGCTATGCGAGAAAAGTGTCCAGCTTTCGGGCAAAAGTGCCACAACTGTGAAAAAGTGAATCACTACAAAAAATGCTGCAAGTCTAAACCACGCAGCTACAGTCATTCAAATAGAAATAATTTTAACCAGTCTGTACATGAAGTAACAGTGGAAGAGCCCACAACACACAGAGAAGACACGTTCTACGTGGATGGCGTAGATATCGAAAGACATGTTGATAGTGTTAATCCTCAAGCTAAAGACAAAGAAGAAGGATTTGTTACAATTCACATTAATGGCATACCAACTGAAATGAAAGTTGACACAGGAGCTAAATGCAATGTGTTGTCTCAAGAAGCGTTCACACAAGTGACCAATGGCGAGCAACTTGTGAAGCAAGAGACTGCTATAAACCTTGTTGCTTATGGAGGAAGCAGGATTGAGACCAAAGGCCTGGCCACACTGCCTTGCTGGTTAAAGGAGCAGCACCATTCGTTGCCTTTCTTCATAGTGAATAGGGCTGCAACAAACGACTAATTTGATAATCGATTAATCTATCGATTAATGAAACGATTAATCGATTATTCGGATCGTTAAGGTTTTAACTGTACTACTACTTATATCAATACTGCTTATCGATCCGGTCCTTTCAACGATAGTATTAACGGTTCTTTTGACAAGAAATAAGGTAAACTAACTCAACAAATTGTGAACAAAACTAACATTGCTTTTTATTTTAATTAAATGCATAATATTTCACATCAAAAGAAACAACAATGTTTTAACAAATCATATTAAATAATGTGATGACAGAACTGTAAACAGAATAGCTGAAACTTTAACAAAATAACTAATTCAGTTACCTCTAATCATTAACCTATGTTTTTATAACTGAGTTAACTCTGCGTGTTGCTGCTAGCATACATAACACCTGACGTGGAAAGGTTACTCTTGGAAGGGGCTACAGAGCTACTAGAAAGACAGCCGAACCCGGTGCATTTCTCCGTCTGAATGTGGTGCACTTTTGCTAAATGTTTAGACAAATTGCTCGTTTTACCGCCTTTATATGATAAACTGTTATTGCAATTTTGGTAACGAGCATTGTCCACATCGAGACGGATAAAGTTTAACCACACCTCGGAGCGCGTTCTCTCCGCCATCTCCTGGGTGTGTGTGTAAACTGCCCCGCCCCCTCGCAAGCAGGCGGGGGAGAGATCGCTCGTCTGAATTCGGAAGATCGAAAATACATTATAGACGCATTTTGTAGTCATATTGCATATTAGAAACTGAGTTGGCGACACTAAGACTGCGATATAATGTTTATGTAGCAATAATACATAACATATGTTTTTAAATGTCTCCTGTACCCATACAAAAGAGCGATAACGTTGGAGCTTAACGGGGTGTAGAACACATGTGATGACGTCACCAACGAATCGACGACTGAATTAGTTGCCAACTAATTTGGTAATCGATTAAGTCGATTAGTTGTTGCACCCCTAATAGTGAACAAAGATGTGCAGCCACTACTGGGATTTCGGGCATGCGTGGACATGGGAATTGTCACATTGAGCAAAGATGTCCACCAGATCACTACGGAAAGCAACACAGATTTCACCACACAGACACTCATGCAGTACAAAGACCTGTTTGATGATGAACTTGGAGAACTACCAATCACTTACTCCATGACAGTTGATCCTAGTGTACAACCTGTGGTTAGACCTGCCCACCGCATTCCTATTGCAATGCAAGACAGAGTTAAAGCTGAACTTAACCGCATGCAAAACATAGGTGTCATTATACCAGTTACTGAGCCCACAGACTGGGTCTCATCTATGGTGGCAGCACACAAAAAAGACAAGCAGGAAATAAGATTGTGTATCAATCCACAAGACCTCAACACAGCGCTGAAAAGACCACATCACCCTATGAGAACAGTAGAAGAAGTTGCAGCACAGATGTCAGGAGCAAAAGTGTTTTCTGTGCTAGATGCTAAAAGCTCCTTCTGGCAGATACGTCTCGACAAGAAATCCTCCATGTTGACGACCTTCAGTACTCCATTTGGGCGGTACAGATTCCGGAGGATGCCCTTCGGCATTAGCTCTGCTAGTGAGGTATTTCAACGCTCGATGGAACAGCTATTTGCAGGTTACCCATGTTCTGTCATCGTTGACGACATCATCATTGGTGGCCGCGGAGTTGCTGAGCATGATGCCAACCTCAAGAAGGTGCTGGAACGAGTGAGAGAAGTCAACCTAAAGCTGAATCCAGCCAAGTGCAAGTTTCGCCTGGATCATGTAGGATATGTAGGTCACATTTTCACAAGTGAAGGCCTAAAGGCAGACCCTTCTAAGACAGATGTAATCACTAACATGCCAGTCCCCACAGACGTTGTCTCACTACAGCGTTTCCTCGGTATGGTTAACTACCTCGGCAAGTTCATCCCGAACTTCAGCGACATCGCAGCACCACTGAGAAAACTCATCCACAAGGACACTGCATGGTGTTGGTTCCAGCAGCATCAGGATGCATTTGACCTTCT
This sequence comes from Notothenia rossii, assembly GCF_949606895.1. Lineage (NCBI taxonomy): Eukaryota > Metazoa > Chordata > Actinopteri > Perciformes > Nototheniidae > Notothenia > Notothenia rossii. The sequence continues at coordinate 21,682,997 of NC_136903.1, forward strand.
TAGATCATGCTTATCAAGTCCACCTGTCCTGTCATACTATGATGTCAGAAGACCAGTCACGCTCACCTGTGATGCGTCGTGCTACGGACTTGGAGCAGCGTGCATGCAAGATGGCAGGCCAGTAGCGTTTGCATCACGCACCCTCACTGACACAGAGACAAGGTATGCACAAATTGAAAAAGAACTGCTAGCTGTCGTGTTTGCCTGTACAAAATTCAAAGACTATGTGTATGGAAAGCATGTAGTGGTGGAGACTGACCACCAACCTTTAGTGACTATCTTAAAGAAGCCCATCCACACAGCCCCTGCCCGTCTGCAGAGAATGTTACTCCGGCTGCAGAGCTACGACATCAGTTTGGTGTACAAAAAGGGCAAGTATGTAGCAGACACACTTTCACGTGCCCCAACCACACAAACATCTCAAAGCCCTGCTGAAAATGATGCTTATGAAGTTATGTCTGTGAGCTACATCTCCACAGCCCGCTTGGAAGAACTCAGAAAGCACACAGCAGAGGACGAAGATCTGCAAGCCCTCAGTGCAGTCATTAATAGAGGATGGCCCATCCGACAGAATCAGCTCCAACCTGCTGTCCGTCTCTTCTTTCCCTACAGAGATGAAATGACAGTAGAAGAGGGAATTGTCATGAAAGGCCACAAAACTGTCATTCCTCAATCCCTGCACAGAGAGTACATCAAAATAGTGCACAGAGGGCACCCCGGCATTGAAGCAACCAAACGCAGAGCAAGAAGCATCATCTTTTGGCCAGAAATGTCTAGAGACATCACTGAGGAGTTGCTTTCATGTGCGGTGTGCAACAGCACCAGATCCCATCAGCAAAAGGAGCCCCTCCAGCTTCATCCTGTGCCAGATCTCCCATGGTCCACAGTGGCAACAGACATCTTTGAGTGGTATGGAAAACGGTATCAGGTGCTGGTTGACTCATACTCTGGCTGGTTTGAAATCGACCTTCTCCGGGATGTGACCTCATCAACTGTGATAACTAAATTGAAGAGACATTTCTCTGTTTTCGGCACACCACACACACTCATCTCTGATAATGCTGGACAGTACGCCAGTCAGCATTTCAAGGACTTTGCAAAACAGTGGGACTTTGTTCACATCACCAGCAGTCCTGAATACCCACAGTCAAACGGACTAGCAGAGAGAGCAGTTCGCAGTGCAAAGCAGCTGATGGAACGTTCACACAGAGATGGCACAGATGTCTTCCTCAACCTGGTAAATCTCAGAAACATTCCCCGTGATCTGACGTTAGGCTCTCCTGCTGAACGCCTGATGTCGCGACAAACACGTGCAGCCATCCCTGTGAGCACCAAACTGTTACAGCCAAACCCAAAAGATGCACAACTAATCAGAACACAACTCCTCAACAAGCGGCTCATCTTAAAGCGCCACTATGACATCTCAAGTTCTCCTCTAAAACCCCTGGCAGAGGGACAAGTGATCAGGATGCAGACCCCAAAAGGATATGATCGGCTTGGCATTGTCAAGGACGTGAGCGAGAAACCACGCTCTTACATAATCCAAGCCAACGGGACTTCATACAGACGGAATCGTCGTCACATCATTCCTGTTCTCGAGCCGTTGCTCCAGCAACAGCAGCCTCAAGATTTCGACCCTCAAAACACTGACCCCTCTATGATGGACTGTGTACCCCACACACCACAAACACCTGAGAGAAACAGCAGGCTGACACAGAACAGTTCCCCTTCACTACCAAGACACACATCAAATTTCCCTTGCAACAACAGTGACACACCATACATAACACGATCAGGTCGCACATGCGAACCAAACCCTAAATATGTGCAGTAACACTGTTGGACAATCTTGTTAAAGTGATATGTTTAGTCATTTCCTTTTTCTGTTACCTGGTAAGGTATTTAGTAATGGTTTATTGTTTGTGTCACCAAATGCTAAAGGAATGTTCAATATCCTCTGCCTTAAATGTTATTTACTTTCAGATAGAAACATCAGCTAAAGAGAAGGGATGTAGATCATTCTCATATGATTAAGTTTGTCCTTTGCAGGCCACCGTAGATGGTGCGCCACCCGGTGACGTGTTAAGATAATAGGCATTCAGTTGTTAGTCGGCATGCAACGTAAATGTTCACTGTTCATGCTGTGGTCATAAATAAAGCCACCACTTGCCTATGCATTGTGTATTCCTTGTACATACACACATGCATGTATTAAGAAGTATCGACAACTTCTACAACGTTTGTGTGTCTCACATACTGTAAAACCATCACAGTCCTCAACTGCATACTGACGGACAGATTGGACACTCAGCTTTAATGCATGGCAGAGATCATATTGAGGCAGCTGAGGTGAATGCACTGGCAGAATGTGAGCCATTCAAAAATAACAAAGCATAAACGACTATACAAAAAAAATTGCACATGTCCAGATCAATCATGTTACCTACAACACTAACAGAAGATAATTGTCCATCTATACAGTGTTTAGTTGATATCACATGTTAGATGTTGGCAATCACAGGAAAAAGGTTAAACAAAAGCCACTGTGTAAGATTTAATAAAAAGCTTTTTTATTAAGTGTTTACAGCCGGGTATGTGGGATCCTTTCCTCCAGACAGATGTTCCAAAGAGCGTAGTCCAGTTCGCGACCAGGAAGCTTGGTACCAGGAATGACCTGTTACCTGACCCAAACCCACTCTATGATTTTGAAACGTAGCCTTGTCAACAGATCAAATGTATTATATCAAGTCCACTTCCTTGTAACGGAGGGGTATCTCCTCTCGCACTTTATGTAGCTCTTTTATCTTCTCTTACACCTTATATGTCGTAGCTGCTATAGTGTACTGCCCTGTGGTAAATACTTGTTTATGCTGCTCATGCTCTTTCTCCATATCATGTATTTATTTTTGCTATGTATATAAATGTCATGTTCTTAAATGTTGTATGTGAGGGACTACGGATAGAAATTAGCTCAAAGCTAAAATCCGGTATATTTACATTTGAAGCATTATTTGTTTAAAGTGTTCATCAATGTGCATTGTCCCTGTTCAAATAAACGATTAAATAAAATAAATGAGTGCTCATTTGCATAATGTCTTGCTCCGTAGTGTGGGTGGGGTTAGGGTCAGTGTAGACCAAAGGCAAATGTGTCTCTGACCTAATTGAAAATGTACCACAATCATAAGTGGCACTTGAGATGACTCACACTGGGGTTCCTGGTATTGAGGGCAATGTGCTTCAGCGTAATCTAGACACGATCTTGATATATCTGAATGCAAGACTATAAGTCTGAGCAGTGCTTTAAGTGTCTTTTATTGTTCCAACCTATGTATTCATGTATGGATGGATGGAGGAACAGAGGAGGAGGAGGGGTCTGTTAATGGAGGCCTTCTGTATTTCAATTTCTTCTCTGAGATGAAGACCAATTGTTCTCATCTTGTCAGAGGGCAGAATCCATCATGATCAATGCAACTCAATGCTGTGCTGTAAAGGGCTCCTTCTTAAAGGGGATTACAGCCACAAATGACTCATGTGAAGGGTAAGACCATTCTTTGATCAGTGACAATTTATGAATAACTAAGCAATTTCATCTTCAATATCTGTGTTGTGTGGGAGTTTTATAGCATCCCAGCAATTGGATTTCCGTGAGATGGACTTGGTTCGGACCACAACAGTGTGTCTTTTACACTGCTGTTGTTTGGCCTTGTTCTCACAAATACTGTCATTTTCCCTGAGTGTTCAAAAGAGCTTAACTATTACAATGTACAACTTCATGAAGTCCACTATCTCCTGGGAGACATACTGTAAGAAAGTCAAAAACAGACCATTGGATACTTTTTAAGGGATTTTCTATCTCTGAACAAAACGATTACTGCTATTAGCGAATATAAACAAACCTTTTGACAAAGGCCATGGTAGGAAGTAGCCAGTATTCTAGTGACCTTAGTCGTAAAATGGTCAATCAGAGTGCGGAGAGGGACATAATCAGTGGGTAGTTTCATACATTAAGATAATTTTTGAGGAGTGAGTTTTAAGACTTATACTTTAGCAGAAGATTATTATTTGTTTCTATATAAAGAAGGTTATTCTACTATCTTGGTGTGATGATGGTGAAAAGCTGGCCATGAGCAGACCAGTGCAGGAAGTTGAGAGTCAAGCAGCAGTAGTAGAACGCTGTACACTCGCAGGCTTAAAGGGTAGAAGTGGAGCATGAAGATTATGGAAATCCATTTTCAGTGCATGATGGAAACAACTTTAAATTCCATATTAGTACAGTCCAAAATACCAACAAACAGAATTTTTCGACAGAGAGTTTCATAATGCAAATATTGTTCAGCCCTTAATGTTTTACAATTTGGGTGTACATTCGAAATCTTCATTTAACAAGAATTATGATTTAAAACATTTGAGAGATTTTGGACGTAAACAAGAGTTGAATAAACAAAAAAACAACAGTTAATCATGGCATACAGCAGCCTGTTCAATACAAAGTGAGTGGGCAACTCTGAGTTGTATAAAGAATAGCGTGAAATGCAGCTGCTGTCTGTTTGAGAGAGAGTTGACAGGATTTCAGAGCGTGGAAAATGGAAATAAGAAGTGCCATTGGAAGTGTCTGGTTCATTCCTGCAGGAGTTATTGGTGACTTCTGTCTGCCTCTGATTGCATTGCCAGCCCGATTTCAACAATTCCATGTCTATTTTCTCCCCATTTTTATTTACATGGATCTTTTAGCTCTTGGATTTCATGAAACAAGTTGTATTAACTTGGTATTAAACAACCACATCTTTTATCAGTCACGCTGCAAGTCCACATTTGTGTTGCTTATACCATTTGTTTCAGTCTGTTTTTGTTATATTTATACACTAAGTGGAGATTTTCAGGTAACGCTGTTGACAGATTTTGCGACCGAATGGCGATATGATTTTGTGTCAGTCTGTTTTATTAGGATTGGCATTTCTGTTGATATCTATGCCATCATTCTATAACATATGCAATCATTATGCTTGACCGGCCTTATTCTCCTCTTTTAATTTGTAAGGGTTCACTGATAACATTTTCACATGTTAAGCAGGGAAGAAATAGAGGACACACGGAGGTGCAGGTGGTGTGCAAAGTATCATTAATGTTTCGTACTAACCTTTGCACGAGAGAGGGCTCTTACTATCAATTATTTTCATGAATGTTTCATCACACTCATAGGCAGCACACTTCAAACAGCTAAAAAACTCTCCTAGAACTATACAGCCCACAGGCAACCATCAGCTGTCAAACAAGCCCCGCGCTCCCCGTAGATTTATCTGAAAGCAATAAATGCAGATCATCCCAAGGACACGAGGACGGCAGGGTCTCTACAAGGAGGAAGACCGATATTGGGAAATATACTGTAGATATTCTAATGCCATTCATTCAAAAATAGTTTATTATATTTAACAGAATGCCATAAGCATAGATGTAATAGCTTATGATACGAAGACATTAGAACAAAATACAAGAACAACTTCGATTATCAGCTGTCAGGTGGGTGTTGCAGATGATTTAAGCTCATATACTGCTAAACAGGCAGTTAATCATTTATGTTGTTCTTGCGAGCGTTTTGCCATGTCTTTGAACTGATGTTTTATTTCCCTTAAGCATGAAGACATCAGGGATGCACGATAGCTTGAGGTAAGAAAACAATTTCTGTTTAATTTGCAGTTTAAAGACTGCTGGAGAGGGTCAAACTAGCCTCCCAGGGATTCTTCTCATGCGGCTTCAACAGATGAAGGCAGCCATATGTTCTTCCTTATTGTCAGCGATTGACAGATACCCCTCAGAGAAGGTTGTTAACAACAGGTGAAGGGAGGCCCAGGGGAATAGCCTTATTGGCACAACGGAGTGATCAATTTGACTGCATCAATAAATCTGTGTTCTATGCTGGTTGGAGAGGAACAAGTGTCTGTAACCTTCATATTAAGCGCAGTGTAGTATGTGATTAATGTTGCTGCAAAAAACAACTTTGCATAAAAAACGAAACATTGAACAGCATCAGAAAAAATTCAAGACACATCATTCACACCTTTTTTTGATTTGGAGCTTTGCTTTAGATGTGTTTACACATTATGTCTTGAATAAAATCGAAGTTCAATTCCCGGTTGATGAAGTTAAACACTTTGGTTATCAGTGGAAACATGAAGTGCATTTTAATAATACACATACCAGAGGTCTGATTGAAATGACGTGCAGCAAATAACATTCAAGTGACTGCACTGTCAGAAATAAGAAAAAAATAATATAAATGTGTGCATCCTTCAAAAGTGCTACTTAAGAAAGCTTGGTTGAAGATATGTTGTTTACAAAAAGGGTTTGATTCACAGAAAATCCAAAGGAGATTTATTTACTCATTAGATTTTTTCAATTTCTTGCCAAGAGAAGATCATTACCACGTTAATGTTTGCATGTTAAGTATTAATCTATAGCCTGCAGGCAATTAGCTAAGCTAGGCAAAGAAACAAGGACAACCTTCATTTTCATTACCAACCAGGGCTTGTTGTTCGATCTCTACACAAACAGAAATTCTGGTGTACAGGGGAATGCTCTTATCAATCATTTTCTATGGAAGGCCATTTGAGCAAATCATGTCTTTGATATATGTGGGTGACATTCAAATACAGACATCTGGTTGCTTTGTTACTTAAAATCAAAGATGGAATCGCAACGATCTTAAATATCAGGTTCTGTAAGGATTAACAGGATAACATGTTATTAAAATGTTGAAGTGTTATTTTTGGCGGATTGCACCAGGTCGTAATGCCAAGTTAAGCAAATTGCACACTGGTTTTCGGTTCACAGAGAGTAGTATCACTTCATACTGAGCAAAAAACTGAGTAAGCTTATTTCAAAAGGTTGTTTCCTTTAAGGTGATATGTTTAAAATGTTTAACTCTCATGCAGCAGGCAGTGTTTTGCCAGACGGTAACAACAAGGAAAAATGGTGGGCTAATAAAATGATTTACACTACAGCATGAAACAAATCTGCCTTATATAACAAAAAGAAGGTTTCTCTGTGTCTTTGTATTGTGCGCCATCATATCACATGTTGTCTGAGAGAAAAGTGTTGGGCACTTAAATGTATTATGCTGCCATTCAGAGTAAACTAGCTAATAGGCTATAAAACTATGGCGCGGCTAAATTATTGCTGACAGGTTAGCACTGTCACTGGCTATCGGCTAAATGGACAGTGTCCTCACTTAAAGTAAGCAACATCTAGATAGGTTGCTTTTTAAGAGCTCTAGCACAAAACATTTCTGTATCGCTCACCCCGTTATATATTTTATTTTTATCATTTATGTCTGGCAAGTCACTGGATGGCTGAAATGTTCCCCAAATACAGCGCTGTAGTCTTATGTCAAATAATTTAAACAACTTTGTGATAAATAAAATGTCCTTTTCAGATAAAACATTATTGTTGCACTCTTATTTTATTGTTATATAATGTAAAGGTCGGCCTACAGTTTTTGCAAACGTTTTGGTTTTTAGTATCAACTTAACATACTTGTTGATTCATCTGTCGGTAGCAACTTTCTGGTATGTAACAGTATATAACGGACAAGTCAAATCAAGCAATCTGATTGGTTCCTAGCCGTGATATACTGAGCGTATTCCACGGGTAGAATTGTAAGTTACTTTTCACAACAAGTCAGTATCCCTCCGCGCCTGAGAAAAGCAGTTTACAGTTGGGCTGAAAAGCAAACTGCTAGTCGACCCTCCGCTTCGCGTCGGGCCGAACCACGCCCCTTAGCTGTGATATAATGAGCATATACCACGGCCTGTCGTGAGCTATTGCTTAAAGATGTATATATACACACGTGCCATTCTTCTGTGTCTCGGTCAAAGATGAAACCATCAAGAAGGAGATAATTGACCAGAAGCCAATTCACAGAAAGCACATGTAGGTTTTTGTGCTGGTGTATGCTTTGTTTGATATAAATGCAATTACATCCAAACCATGTTTTCTTAAAGCATCTCAGTGAGAGCTCGAGGCAAAAAGCTCAATTTCGATTGCATCACTTACACAACCCCTGCAACTGTACAGTGTGACAGTGTTTGGGCAAGGAATGCTAGCATGACGAATATAAATGAAAATATTGCCATCTGCAACAAAGTCTAAAATTAGACTATATTCGTAGCTTCCTGCAATGACAGATTTTCCATGTAGTTATGGTAACCTTACATTGTTCAAGCTAACACCAGTACACATGTACAGGTGTTCAATGGGGTTGAATAAAAACTCAGAAAACTGTCCCTGTTAACGATATACATAACTTAAAGAGGGAATATCATCAAATATGTTTTACTACTATACTCACATATATAATACTAATATACTTTTTCAGTGCTTAAATGCATGTTGTTATCTTGAGTGCCTACCAACCCACAAACTGTAAACATTTGACAACCAAGTAATTTTCTTTGTTGGATGCCTCAGGCAGAAAACATGGGATTCAACAAGTCATTAAAATGTGGCTCCACTTTATATGGCTTATTGGAATATACAGCCTCTTATTGTGACTATCACCACCACCGTCTTGAGAACTTGAGAATTGCTCTCACAAGACAATCAGAGCACACTAGCATTTCAGACAGAGGGTGATTACAGGTACTGTGTATTCAGACGGAAGGAGAACAATTCTGCATTTTAACATTAAATCATGTTCTCTGAAATACAAGTATGAACCTGCATATTAGCATAATATGTTCCCTTTATTCTCAATACATAATTTGTGTGATAGATTGATATTCCCAACAGCAATAACCCTTGCATAAGCCTAGAGAGCAATGCCATGTTGAATTTAATATCCTTGTGTCAATATGAACTTATGTTGAGTGCAGCAGTCACTATATATCACTGTGTATCATGATTAAAGTGGTTGACGTTCGGTTACGCTCAATATTTGCCTTTCTTTGTAGCAAGAAAATGGCTTAACTTCAAAGCATAAAGTATAAACACGGAATTACAGTGTTTGTGTATTTCAGCATCAAGACAAGTATACTGTCAAATGTTCTGAACAAGATGACACTGTTCACACCGTAGCAACATTCTGGTAAAGATACAATCCACTGGGGACTCTGTGGTCACATATGGAATGAGAGGCAGGCCTCAGCTTGACCGTGTGCCATCCTGATCAGATGTGCAGATCGGTAGTCCCTGGAGAGAGCCAGTGCTAATTGGCCTGGTTAGAGCTGAGGTCAATGGTGGGCCAGGTCTCCAGAAGGAAAGGTCACCAGGGGGCCCACGCTGAGCACAGAGCTGTGGTGGTGCTCCCTGGGGGGCTGTGGTTATGACTGCATTTCCTTGGTCATCAGTGTAGTATTGATTCAAAGTGAGAATGCAGCCTGTTTTTAGCATCCGGGGCTTGGAGAAATATTTGGAACGAGTATTTCCTATGTTGTCCAGAAAACAGCATTAAATAAATACACTAAGTGTACTGTATGTTTACAGTACATTCTTGCTAGACCTTGATTCCATTTGGACACATGAAAGTAGGATTATCCTTGTTGATTTTAGACTCCTTTTAAACAAACACTCATTTGTATCTTGCCATTCAAAGATATTGTGATTAAACATAGAACAAACTAAATGCATAATGATCTTTCATTTAACAATCTATTTTAAAGGTGGTCTATTTCTTGACTTGATATTGCTTTGGCAAGATACATTGAGATGTTACTACAAACTACTTGGTTCATGCGCTATGATTGAAAATGCTTAATATAATCCATTCTTTGCTTACCTTTTGGGACTGAGGGACCAATACACCCAAGCCCCTTTTATCACATCCCAAAATCTATAATAGGGGCTCTTGAGAGTTAGACAAATCAATAGGGGTAAATGCTGGCAAAATGGCTGACACACCCTATAAATTATAAAACAGAGAGCAGCCCTTCTGTCATTACAAAGTTCACGTGCCTTTTGCCTGCAATAAGTTCTTAGAAGACAAAATGAGAAGATACATTATTTGATTGTTTATTTCATGCGTCAACCAAAGATTGTGTTCATTTTTGAACCTGCAGTAGAGGTTGCTAGAAGAAGTTAACTGTATGTTTTTAAGAAATATGTCGATTCCACTTGAAACCACTTGCTTTCTGTTGTGACACAGTATAACAAAGATACTTAATAGTGCTCTCAAAGACCTGATTTCAGTTCCCTGCAAACACATGCAGGTCAGACGGACATTCACAAATGAGGAAAGGTTGTCCCTGAGATAAAAAAGTTTCGGCTGTTATCCATCCTTTCCTCCATTATGTGTAGGGAGTGACTCGCTTCAAATAATGAGTCTTCATGGGAGTAAACTGACCAAAGTGTGACAGAATGGCCTAATGCACAGTTTACTTGCTTTCCCTTCCCGATAGATGGATTGTATTGCTGTTGATATACAGCATTACTGTGGTAATTTGTCTGCATGAGAGCAAGACAGATAGATGAGAGAAGGTCAGATTATTTATTTTCATATTGATGGTTTTGTAAGCTTATCTTGTGGTCTGTGACCTTTGTATTTAATTCCTTATGGAGTCAAATCTGTTAAGTACAGACATGTTTCCATGTAGAAATGATTGAGCATTAACCATAACATTCTAATAATGTTCGTACATGAATTAGGCGTACAATGATTTGCATTTACTTAATTTGGTTTCCAACAGACTTTAACACTCCAACAAAAATTCAATCTAATAGAAAGATAGGACATATTTTATTATATCTGAAACTGGGGATTTATGAATTATACTTACAATCCTGTCTTTTCCCATAGAAGTGCTGCTGCAGCAAAATGTGTGGCTGATCATCCTGAAGTGAGTTATTACTATTAAAATGTCAATGTCTTTGTCCATAGTTATTACACCAGCCTCGCAATTTCTCCTCCAAGTCCAAGTGTACTTTTCTATGCAATTACAAATCCCTTACATGTTCTGAAAGTAATCTAGTTTGATCAAATTAAGAGAACATTTAATTCAATGTATATGTATTCAAAATGTGTGTACAGGGACTGTTCACTTTTGCAAATAATGAATTATTATCATTGATGGTGATGAAGTGGAAGTCTTAATAATTAGCAAAGGCCTTATTATAAACTTAAACTTTTATTATTTATGTAAAGTGAGTGCAGGTCTGCAACTTACAGTGACTGCAAAATTGACATATTAGGTGAAAGACAAGTTAAAGCATTTGAAAAATCTAGCATTGTATTAGTTGAATCTGGGAGTTTTCTGGTTTTGACATACTTAAAAGGTCGTAACAGTAAAAATGAATCGGTGTGATGTAGAGAAAGGGGACAACAATCACTGGTAGGGAAAAGCTAAGACACTCAAACCAAATAGCTCATGATCTCTAATCGTATTTCTTAAATTTAATTATATTTAAATTTGTACTGCTACCTTTACTTCCACACATTTCAAAACCAGGATTGCCCTCCTGAATTGTTAACCTTGTTGGCCACTAACCGATGTGTAAATTGAACCCTGATCATTTCATTGCAAAATCTCTCTCGCTCATATACATATGTAAATGTGTGTGTGTGCCATGTGTGTGCCTTGCCTTTGTCAGGAAAATAACGTTACAAATAGTTTTATTCTATGTTTACATGTGTACATTCATGCAACACCTTAAAAAACAGCTACACTACTCTAAAAAATGTGGATGTAAGGGGAAAAGGATATGTGAGGAGCCTGTTCGCATTTTATTTGAAGTTTACTTAAGGACTTATTTTTCCCCAAAAACATTTAGTCATCTTTTCAGGTATAAAAGCAGAAGGGACTTTAATAGGTGCCAGTAAACCTGATAACTCACTGAGCTTTGTAGTCAAAGAGAGTCCCATCTTTCAGCAACATGTTTGTAGCAGTTCCTGAATAAATGGCACAATTATATAAATAAATAAACAAGATATGTTCCATGGTGAATTAAACCTCTATCAGTAGCCTCAGACCACAGCTTTTCAGAGCAGCACACATTATGGCCGTCACGTCTCTGGGATTACAGCTATTACTTATTTATTTATTTACCTTTATAGAAAAGCAGTCATCAATCCTCTGTGACAAACATACAGTGTAGTCAGCTCCCCTAAGGCTCCATGTCTAATGAAATATACCATATACCTGTCCTCAGCTTCCTCTGCACTGACAGCCAGTGGACATTTCCATGTGCTTAGTTAAAGCAGAATCATTCAAAAATATACTTGAGCCATTTAGTAATGTTTTCATGGCCCAAGTTTTTTTTCTCCCTTCTGTGTGCATGACTCAAATGCTAGCGTATTTACTGTCAGGCTTGGGAATTATCAGTGTAAGTAGTGTATAAACGCCAACACGCTGTTATCACTGTGAAGCTAAACCAAAGAGCGGCAAATGCTGTGTGGGCAGTTCAGATGTTAACTTACCTTGTAAAACAATACTCTGTCAGCAAATCAAGACTTACCGGTGATTCCGTTTTTAGGTAAAAAGGAACAAATCCCTGTATTTAATGGAAACACTTAAAAGTCCTGCTGAGACAATGTTGCCACTGGGAAGTGTTAGAGATTTCTGAAGCTAAAGTGAGAGTGCCTCACTTACTTGCGAGAAGCAGCGCCTCACTTGAGCATTCTCCTTTCAGCTCGCAAAGCCAAAAAGGAGCCTGAGAGCCAGATGGCCTGTTAGTTCAATGCCTTCCAATATGATATCAGGAGTTTTTTCCAGTTTCATGCATGCAAAAGCACATTTGAATAACATTATTTATGATATTTTTCGCTGTTTTCAATGCTACTAAAATGTGCCCTTGTTAACTTTCATTTCACAGCCTTCACTTAAAGCTTTAAAACGGTATATAACTTTAAATTGTTGTATATTTTTGCAACATGTTAGCAATGTTTTAAACAACTTTTTTCCACTATTGGCTATTAAGATTTTCTCAGAAAGTGGAATAAAAATATGTCAACACATTTGGAACAAGAATCTCAACACAACAACAAACAGCAACCAAAAAGATAATATGGCACTCTGGGGAGAAGAACAGCAGACAGTCACTGCAGTGTTTTCTTTCAAAAATAATTTCTCAGAGGCATTTTAGAATGCCAGACAATACTATTGAAGTATTGAGCTGCGCATACTATACAGAGAGTACATGGCTGAAACCCATAAACTGACCCTCCAAATCTAACTCATAATGCCTTTAGGTGAAGTTGGACAGGTTGAACAGGGAAATACTGAATTTAGGCTCCGTGTTTTTAGGGGCTATGTATCAGGAGAGTGGGATGGTCTTAACTCATAAATAAAAACAAAGCCTCTGACTTTGTTCCTGAATGTAGAAGTCTCTAGAGCAGACCTGGGCACTGTACGGCCCCCGGGCCACATACGGCCCTTTGGTTGACTCTGACCGGCCCGTGTAAGGTTAATTGGAAATTACAAAATAAACATATTTTCTAATTTGACCTCATGCATGGACTAAAGCTGCAATGCTTTTATTTTGAAGTTGTTTTTTATTCACGTACATAATGACGCAATACGTCAAATCAAGACGTGCGCGTTATTGGATAATTGTCACAAGACGACTTTAGCGCTCAAAAATGTCAGCTGATGCTAAAAAAAGAAAGGTAGATGCCGAATGTAGGGTTTTCAACAAAAATTGGACTGCTAAGTATTTATTTACTGAAGTCGGAGGTAAAGCCGTGTGTTTAGTTTGCGGGGAGCAGATCGCCGTGTTCAAGGACTACAATTTGAGTCGGCATTACGAGACGAAACACGCGGAGAAATACAAAAACTTGACTGATGCTGAAAGGGCGCGCACATCGAACGCTTTGCTAGCTAAGCTGCAAAAGCAGCAAGGCTTTTTTACCAAGCTTCACACATCCAAGGATGCAGCAACCAAGACCAGCTTCGTGATATCCCACAAAATAGCTAAACACAGTAAGCCATTCTCAGAGGGGGAGTTTGTCAAAGAGTGCTTAGTGGACTCTGCAGCACTAATATGCCCTGAAAAAAAAGAAGCCTTTGAGCAAGTCCCGCTGTCCAGGCGAACCGTGACGAGAAGGATCGAGGACATTGCGGGGAATCTGGAGCTTCAGCTGCAACATGAAGTGGCAAGTTTTGACTTTATCTCCTTGGCTTTGGACGAGAGCTGTGATGTCCGCGACACAGCGCAGTTACTCGTATTTGTCCGTGGGATAACGCCGGACTTCAAGATTACGGAGGAGCTGGCAGCAATGCGGCCGATGAAAGGGACGACGACAGGGAGCGATCTGTTCACGGAGGTAAATGCGTGCATGGACACGCTGGGACTGAAATGGGACAGACTGGCAGGTGTCACAACAGACGGTTGTCCAAATCTTACAGGTAAAAATGTTGGACTTTTGAAACGTATGCAAGATAAAGTGACTGAAATCGACGCAGATCAGAAATTGGTATTTTTGCATTGTATTATACACCAACATGTGTTGTGCAAGTCAGTGCTGAAAATTCACCATGTTATTGATGTTGTTACTAAAATAGTAAACTTCATCAGGGCACGGGCATTGAATCACAGACAGTTTGTTGCACTTTTGGAGGAGCATGAGACTGAGCATAGTGACATCGGCTACCACACAGCTGTCAGATGGCTCAGCCTGGGCAAAGTGCTAAAAAGAGTTTGGGACCTGAAAGCAGAGATTCAAGAGTTTTGTGAGAAGAAAGGCAAAGACATCCCAGAGCTCTCAGACGAGGACTGGATGGCAGATTTTGCATTTGCTGTTGATGTGACTGCACTGATGAATGAACTGAACACCAAACTGCAAGGCAAGGGCCTTTTTGTTCATGAAATGCACAGCCTGGTGAAGGCTTTCATGAGAAAGATGCAGTTTCTTTCAAGCCAACTGGAGAGCAACACTCTCACTCACATGCAAACCCTGAAAGAAGTCACACCATCAGCTGATCACCTCCGCAGGTACTCATCCATGTTAGGAGCATTGCATGGTGAGTTTTCAAGGCGATTTGAAGATCTCCGAACAATCGAGGATGAAATGCTCATGATTTCCTCTCCCTTTACCTGCAGTATGGATAATGCACCCAGTGATGTTCAGCTGGAACTCATTGACCTGCAGTCTGATGCAGTACTGGCAGAGCGCTTTAAGTCAGGATCTCTGCTGGATTTCTACTCTTCTCTCGAGGAGGAGAACTTTCCAAACATGAGGAGACATGCTCAGAAGATGTTGGTTCTCTTTGGCTCTACCTACATATGTGAACAAACATTTTCAAAGATGAAGTTTATGAAATCCAGGTATAGATCCTCTCTCACTGATGATCATCTGTCAGCTGTGCTTCGCATCTCCACCTCAGACATTCAACCTGACTTCGATGCACTCGTTAAAGCCCAGCAGAGACTAGATTTCTCTCACTGAACAAGAAAAAAGAACTTAAAAACACAAAATGAGGTGGTTAGACTACAAATGTAGGCATGTAAAGGAACCAACTAGCAGTGAACTGGGACACTTTCTTTGGAAGCCTTTTCTCAAAATCACAGTTCAGTGATGTTCAGTGACAGTTCAATATGATGTATCTTGCTGAATGTTTGGAGCACAAAGACAATGTTGTGATGTCTTAAGAATGCTAAGAACCTTTACACAACTTTCCAACAGTATATGAAACTCAAAATGTGTTTTGTAGTGAATGCGACTGAAAATGTTCACTAATATGAGTCAGAAATGGTGAAAAACGTTCACATTTTGTTTACCATTGTTTTGGGAAATTTGATTGAATAAATTACATTTTTTGTAAGGCAACCTCACTTTTTCATTGCTCAACTATAACATATACTCTTACCAGCTTGTCAAAACAATGCTATTTACTGCTTTTTATAAAGAAATACAATTAATATTATGCAGAATTGAGTTCAGCCTTTTGGCCCGGCCCTCCACAATATTTTTTGTTTCTCATGTGGCCCCATGGAAAAAATAATTGCCCACCCCTGCTCTAGAGGAAGTGCAGTTTGAGTTGTTTTCTCTGTCTCATCTCCTAGCATTAAGTAGACCTGCTGATGTGTAGTAGTCATACAGTGCTGCAGGAAATCAGAATACATGACACCCTGTAAATTGAAAAAAAGTGCCTTTGGGAAGTAGGCTCAGCCTTTTCTGTTTTCTTTATTTCCTTTGCTATCGCACCACAAAGTTTGAGTTGCACAGTACATGTGGGCTCTGATTGTTTAGCTGGCAGCTGGTCATGATCCACGCTGGGTGAATACACTCTATAAAAGAACAACCTCAATGGGGACATGGAAATGCTTTGAAGCCGTTGCTTCGCCTTTGTTAGTTTGACACATTGGACTCCCTTTAAAATAATATTTGTTAGCACATAATAATAATAATAATAATAATAATAATAATAGATTTATTTTGTTAGCGCTTTTACAGGTGCTCAAAGACTCTTTACAGATATAGTGAAAAGAAAAGAAAGGAACAACAAATAAATATATCGTTAAAGTTAAAGTAAAATAATACAAAAACAATCACACATTAAAAGCCAGATTGAAGAGGTGAGTTTTTGTGAGTTTTTTTAAGGTGATGAGGTTAGTGCAGTCTCTGATGGGTTTTGGGAGTGAGTTCCAGAGGGAGGGGGCAGCGACGGAGAAGGCTCTGTCCCCCAGGTCCGGTGATTGATGTGGGTGGGGATGGATAGGAGGTTGGCTTCTGATGAACGGAGGCAGCGGGAAGGGGTGTGGTGGTGCAGCAGGTCTGTGAGGTGGGGGGGGGGGGCCTGATTGTTGAGAGCTTTGTGAGTAATGAGGAGGACTTTGAAGTTGATTCTTTGACGGACGGGGGTGATGTGGCCTCGGGAGCGGGTGTGGGTGAGGAGGCGGGCAGCAGAGTTCTGGATATGTTGGGGTTTATTGAGGAGGTTGGATGGTATGCCATAGAAGATGCTATTGCAGTAGTCGAGTCGTGATGGGATGAATGCATGAATCAGGGTTTCAGCAGCAGAGGAGGAGAGTGATGGGCGGAGACGGGCAATGTTTTTGAGGTGGAAAAAGGCCGTCCTGGTGATGTGATTGATGTGGTGGTTGAATTTGAGCTGACTGTCGAAGATGACTCCGAGGTTGCGGATGTGAGGGGGGGGGGATAGAGTGTGGTTGTCACTGGTGAAGTTTAAATTCTGGATGGCTTTGGTATGGGATGGGGGGCCGATTATGATGAGGTCTGATTTGGCACTGTTCAGTTGGAGATAGTTAGTTTGCATCCATGCTTTTATTTCTGAGAGACAGTTGGTGAGAGTGGAGTGTGTTGTGGGGGTGATGTTTTTTTTTTGAGATATAAAGTTGGATGTCATCGGCGTAGCAGTGAAATTGAAGGTTGTGGAGACAAATTATTTTGCCAAGGGGGAGCATGTAGAGGATGAAGAGGAGGGGGCCAAGCACAGAACCCTGGGGGACGACTTGGGACAGAGGAGCGGTGGAGGAGGTGCAGTTGTTGATGTTGATAAACTGATGTCTGTCGGTGAGGTAGGATTTCAGCCAGGAGAGTGCAGTGTCAGTGATGTTGAGTGATGATTCGAGGAGGGACAGCAGGATGGTGTGGTTGATGGTGTCGAATGCTGCGGTGAGGTCGAGGAGGATGAGGATGTTCAGGGTGCCGGAGTCAGAGGAGAGGAGGAGGTCGT
This sequence comes from Notothenia rossii, assembly GCF_949606895.1. NCBI lineage: Eukaryota > Metazoa > Chordata > Actinopteri > Perciformes > Nototheniidae > Notothenia > Notothenia rossii. The sequence continues at coordinate 21,700,618 of NC_136903.1, forward strand.
TTGTGATTTTCAGAAGAGCTGTTTCTGTGCTGTGTTTTGATCGGAAACCGGATTGAAATGGCTCAAAGAGGTCATTGGAGCTGAGGCGGGATTTTAGTTGTGAGGCAATGACACGTTCAAGTATTTTTGACAGAAAGGGGAGATTTGAGATAGGCTGGAAGTTGGACATGATGTCAGGTGTGAGTCCAGGTCTTTTGAGAATGGGTGTGACAGCAGCCATTTTGAGAGAGGGGGGAACTGATCCAGATCTGAGGGAGGAGTTAATGATGGTGGCGATGAGTTGGGAGATGGCAGGGAGGCTCTCTTAAACAAATTTGGAGGGCATTGGGTCAAGAGTGCAGGTGGAGTTAATTCCAGTCATGAAGTCGGACAGTTGCATGGGGGTCACAGGGGAGAAGTGGGACAGGGGCTATTAGGTGAAGGGGGGGAGCCAGGAGGGGAGGTGGGGGGTGCTGATGGAGATAGTCTTTGTAGATTTGAAGATGGACTGTTAGTGTGGTTTTCTTGTGTTGGCATTCAAGTTGACGTTTCCTTGATTTCATTTGGCGGAGTTCGGGGGTATACCAGGGGGCGGAGTGTATGAAAGAGAATTGTTTTGTTTTTGTGGGGGCCAGTTAATTGAGAGAGAAGGAGAGGGTGCTGTTATAATAGTCCACAAGTTCAGATGGGTTTTGGGGGGGGTTGTGTGGACCGGGGGAGTGGAAGGAGATTGGTCAGATTCACGTGTTGTTTGTTGTGATGGCATAGTGTGGGCGTGTGACATGACCGAATGGACGGGATTGAGTGTGGAGACGTTGAATGAAATAAAAACTTCTGCCTCTGTGTGCAGGACGGCGTTTGCGGAGTATTTAATTATCTGCGAGGATGTCCATGCAGTCCGGAGGCAGGCGGTTATTAAAGGAGTGGAGATCTTACAGGGAGTAGAGTGGCGGCATGATCCGGTGAAGTGGCGCTAGCACGGAGCTAGTTAATACTGGGGACCTGGGCAGCAGAGACGAGGAGCCGGATGACCGTGGAAGAAGGAGTTGTGTGAGTCCAGATAAAATCAGAAGGATAATCCACAGCATATCACGAGAATAATTCCAGTGGTTTCCGGAGGAGAATCGTAGGAGGGGCTGACAGCCTGGTGCAGAGTGGGATCCGGGTGACCAGCCTACTATCTTGTTAGCTAGCTTGATAGCCACCGGCTGTAGGCGGCAGGGAGAGACGATGTCAGCGGGGAAGCCGGCGGATCGCAGGGGGATGGGAAGACCCACACGAGCCGCAGAGTTAGGGTGGAGTTAGGGTGGAGTTAGGGTGGAGTTGGAGTGGAGACAGAGATGTTAGCTCAGCAGATTTCAGGGAGCCGAGGAGCATCTAGGTAGCAGCCTGCTAGGTCCGATAATGCTAGCTAGCTAGCGGGCTAGGGACCGGTGAGCAGGAAAGAGCCAGCAGGTAGGAGATGACAACACAAAGGTCTGTGTCGATTCGATAGAGAGATGCTGCTATTTTTGCTGATGACTGACGTTTAAAAGGTAGAGAGCCAGACAGGAGAGGTTCTGATCTGGACTAAAGAACAAGATTTGAGGCGGAGGAGCGGCGAACAAACAACGCCAGCACCCTCGGCGACCCGGGGAAAAAGGCTATATTACATAACTGCAGGGTTTCCCCTATATACAAATAGTGGCGGCACAGCGCCGCTGCTGAATGCGCGCCGTTGCTAGGGGGCGCCAGCCAGGTACCCACAACAAAAAATAAAAATAATATATAGCCTATAGGCCTATGTTTTAATTAAAATAATAATACGTTTTTGATTGTTTGTTACGTGGATTTGTAATATTTGTGTTACTGTACGTTCAATAAAGCGGTATTTTTGCTAAATCTTGAGACATTGCCACTGTATGTATAGGCATGGCCGATTTTTTGCATAGGGCGCCAGATCTGGGGGGCGCTGCGCTGCTAGCTCTGGGAGGGGAAACAATTTTTTGGACCGCTGGCACTCATCCTAATTTTCGGCCTTGATGTAACAACATTCATAATTAAGTAAATGTAACACCCTTTTCACTCCGGTTACACTTTTAATTTGCCCTGTACGGTGGGCGCTGTAAGTGATGAAAGTGGGGGATGTTGGCCATGGCCGGCCCTAGACTTTTGGGGGCCCTAAGCAAGCTTTGGCTTGGGGGCCCCCTCACTCTAGCGCGTTCTCACTACACACAACACGGAACCAACTTTTGTCTTATGATGTTAGCATAAGCACACATATTGTATAAATAAGCATGTAAACACCGTGGACCTAACATCGTCTAAGGGGGTCCTCACCTCCTCTAGGGGGGTCGGGGGGCATGCTCCCCCGGGAAGATTTTTTTAAAATATTGAATTTAAAAGCATCAATCTGGTGCACTTTGAGAGAAACATTAAGAGATCTATGGATACATATCTCAACACCCATATGAAACAGAACTGTAAACAGATTTTTCTTTATGGATATCTTACAAATCACTATCACTTGTCATATAGTATTTCATAACTCTTTTTCATTTATTCTCTCTGGCTGTCCATCATATAATGTTCACATAGAAACTAGCTGTCAATATGAATATCATTCAGAAGAATTATAATTTCTTGCAAAAATCTGTCACAAAAAGAGGTTGCACATTTAAATTCCAGTGTTGTTATGGCAACGTCAGTGGCCAAACAGCCACATTTACTGCTTCAAACATGCTGTTGACATGTAAAGCAGTGGCAACTATGCCACCATTTCAGCTGACTTTTTCTCAGAAATACTGTCACATAACATCCATATATTTCAGTGCTAGGTTGATGCTTAGCTAAGCTAACTGTGAAACACTTTAACTGACAGGACTCCGGATCAAATGTGTACAATAAGGTAGCTTCTAGCTTCATGTCGAACAGTAAGTCAACATTTCCCAGAGAGCTTTCTTTGAAATCACCAGATAACGCTAAAAAACATTACATTTAGATTATATGACAAAGTGTTTATTTAATATATCTGGCTAGCTATAGCTACTTGCTAACGGTTTAGCTTACCCCCGCGATTCAAAGTAACGTCAACGTAGCTGTAATTTATGCTTTGCTTACATGTTCGCATTACTTGGAAGTTTACTGACATTTACATACCTTGTTTACCTGGCTCAAGTGGTGGCTCTGGGGTTGTTGTGTGAGCCACCACTTGAAAATTGTCGTATTTTTTAAGAAAATGTTTTCTTATGTCCATCTTCAAAAACTCTGAGTCCGACTGACAGTTTATTTTAAACATTGTCACAGCTCACATGATAGGTACCTGTCAGCCAATAAGACAGATGTTTATTTCCATTCAACTCTCTGGCTGGTCTGGTGTCTTGCCTCTGTTGCATTCACTGAACACGGGAAATTACAATCCTGCCGTCCTCTCTTGTGTCATGATGAGGTTCAGGTAAAGCACGGTTAATGTATTATATTATTGACTCAATAATATAATACATTACTTTGAGAGTAGGCAATCTAGGCATATTAACACAATTAATTAAACATGCTTATCACGGCGACGGTGTACTGAGATTTATTTATTATTTTTTTTAATTTTTGCTAGGGGGCCCCTTAGTGGCTGCGGGGCCCTAAGCGGCCGCTTATGTCGCTTAATGGGTCGGGCCGGCTCTGATGTTGGCTTATCAGGCGCCCGCAGTTCACAGCCAAAATGCGAGCGTGAGAGCGAGAGAGCGAGAGAGCGAGCGAGGGAGAGAGAGAGGGCGCACCGGTACCGGCGCTGTTGTTATTAGAATCTGGTGCTAGCTGCGCTAACGGATATAAGAAGTAGATGTTTCTACAACCAGGGTGGAGGAGAGCTCTCTCCTGACAGACTGAGAGGCTGATAACTACAGCTCAGTGAGGTAAAGGACTCTCTCAGTGTTTAGATAGTTCATTTTAGTCTAAGTTATCTCAGTGGGTCTCAAACGTTTTGATATTTCCAAGGCACTCCTTTATAATTATTAGGATAAATAAAAACAGGTTTGAAATCATTCCAATGTATACTATAGGACAGTAAACCAAAAATATCGTTTAAAGTTGGAGAGATACAAAAATATGTATAAATAAATAAATAAATGTTAACTAGGTAAAATAAGATATAACTGAACAACAAAAATAAAATAAGTTACATTTATTAGTTATTGGCTATGGTAGGTTATTGGTTATGTTCATATACTTATTTGATGATTAATATGTAAACCGATATTTTTCATATGGGTTTTAGAGTTGTACCCCCTAGATCAGGGGCCGTATTCACAAAGGATCTTAGGGCTAAAAGTAGCTCCTAACTGGCGAATTTAGGAGAAACTCCTAAGCATAATGGGCGTGTCAGTCTTAAATTTAGGACTCCTAATTTTATTCACTAAGAGCAATTCACAAAGTATTTTAGGCCTAAAAGTAGCACCTAAGTCTGGGAGAGCTTAAAAGTCCTCGAGAGGACTCCTAACTCAGTAAGACCTATTCACAAAGAATCTGAAAATGGCTGAGAGACGAAATGTTTTGGAGATAATGGAAGACTGTGAATTGATCAAGAGATATAGGCTAAATCGTGAGGGTATCAAACTTGTTGTGGAATTAGTGCGGGATGCAATAACCCGATTAGTCCGGAAATAAAATGTTTGGCAACACTACGATATTTAGCAACAGGGAAAATGCAACTTTGCAATGCCGACGATTTAGGAATATCGCAACCATCAGTCAGCTGTGCCATAAACCAAACCATCAACGCGCTCTCTTGACCACATATCATCCAACAGTTTATCCGGTTTCCTTTGGACAATCAACAACTACACAGGATCAAAGCCAACTTCATGGCAATTGCAGGTATGCCCGGTGTGGTCGGTGCTATTGACGGGACGCACATACAAATAATTGCGCCATCAAAAGATGAGGATGAAGATGTGTTCGTCAATAGAAAGAAAGTACATTCCATCAACACGCAGATTGTTTTCATTCATCATGATAGGGGGACTTGAACGGCGGTATGGGCTGTTATTGAAAGTGTTTAAGTGCTGGAAATATGCTCATTGGATAATAGTTTGCAGGGTGCTTTTAATTGCCTCCTCGATTTAATGCAATTTACGTATTTTTATTGTTTGCTCTCTCTCTTTAACGTGCATATTCAACGTCATTATCGTGGTCTGCACAAACTTGTCATCATGCGTGTATTCTGCTAACTGCACCGTCCATAACTATTTGATAGGAATACATTTCTAGCCTAGGCTATTTCTTTGTTTTTCGTTGATTTAGTGGGCTCGTTTGTGGGATGTTGCGGATGAGTTTCACCGAGACCGCCTGCTCTGAACAACCAATCACCGTACTGACCGCTTCTAAACTCATGCACGAGAATCGACGTCATCCATAGCAACGGCGCGTCACTCTTAGTTCACTCTTAGTGATTTATCCTTAGTATGAGTAGGTCTCAGCGGCTTTGTGAATAACTTTTAAGAAAAAACTCCTACGTAAAATGTTTTAGCGCGAGTTAGGAGCACTCCTAGCGGTAAGATAAAATGCTTTGTGAATACGGCCCCAGGTCTCTAGTAATTGTGTGCTCAAAGTGCACCAGATTGAAGCATTTTACTTTAAAATGTTCAAATAAATCTTCCCGGGGGAACATACCCCCGGACCCCCTTGGAGGATTTGACGTCTCCCCCCCAATTCAAACATGTTTATACATTACTGAATACATTTGAAGCCATTTTGACGTATATTACCTATGTCAATACGTTTTTGTTTTTGTAGTGTATTTGTCTTTTGTAGAGATTTTTCATTTATTTTTTATATATAAAATCTCGCCTAGGGCAGCAAATTGGCTAGAACCAGCCCTGGTACTAGGCCTCAAGAGCCTTTCTTGAGCTGGCAGACACATAGAAACTAATTGGCGGGGCACCCTTCGCACTAAAACATTCCACGCGCTCCGCGCTCACATTATGCTGGTGTGCCTTAGCACCGCTGCTATGACTCCATCCTAGGGTAAACACTGAACTGTTTTCATAATGTTGTTATTTTTAACTATCAAAATGTACTACTCTATTTTTAAACCAGTTTTTTTTACAGCCCATTCAGTTATACCAAATGAATCGAATAATATCATGTCCATTTAGTAAATGTTCATATACAAATGTATTTAACCAATAAATAAACAGAGGGTGAGTGTGACTGTTTGTCATAAATGAGGCTGTTTCAAATAAAAAGGGCATGTTTTTTTCATAATGACAAGTTGTTATCAACATTCAATTCAAATGAATTAGATTCAACCCGTTTCAAATAATTTATAAATATGGCATCGTCAAATCTGATATATTTTGTTCACTTCAAGTGAAAAATGATGGCAAATTGTATGACTTAAGGCCCAGGCACTTCTAAGATTCCAGATGCAGGGTGTTTTCTTCCAATAAATGTTCAGGCCTAGCTCTTTCATGGAAACTGTTAAAGGGTTTTGGGCCATCCCACAATGTTCAAAATGACAACCCTGCTGCAAGCTGAATTCATGTGTAGGTTTCAGTGAGCCCAGCACAGTAATTGAGTATGAGGAATGGGAGCTATAACCATTCCCCATGTTCCCTTGTCCACCTCATCACCTGCCATCTATGTAACTGTCCATCTACTGTCCCCGTGGGAATCCATCCCATCATTGCTGGTAATGGCTTTCAGGTTGTTCAGATAATGGCTTAACTGAGGTTGACTTGTAACTTCCTGACATTTCTTGGTGATTGGCAGGTCTATAACATGCATACAGGAATTGTTATTTTAGGTCACATGTGTCAAACTCAAGGCCCGGGGGCCAAATCAGGCCATTGGTGGATTTGATTTCGGCCCGCAGGATAATTTCTAATTACTATTAGATCTGGCTCTCCGGTATATTGCACGCACACCTTCACTCAATCCTGAGGGTTTCCTCAACTCAGAGCCTGAGCCCAAACATTGATGACCTTGCACCCAAGATGAGATGCCAAGTATCTGGCTTGAACTAGCATCACAGAGCAGCAAACTGAGTTTAATGGATGTTTCCTTTTGCACTTTTTCTCTTGAGACAACAGGGCATGTTTGGTTTGTTCTTTGAGGGAAATGTTTTTTTTGAAGCTGTTGTTGGCCTGTGGAAAAATGTAATCATAAGAAATGACTCTGGAAAAGCAGAGAAATGAATGCAACTGATTATTTAATGTTGTTTTTATAGGCAATAATTTAAGATTTGTTAGTTCCAGGTTTAATATGTGCAATAAGTTCATTTCAATAAGTTCTGTAATAAACATTGAACCAGTCCGGCCCTCGACTAGTACCCATTTTTTTTATTTTGGCCCACTGTGTATTTGAGTTTGACACCCCTGTTTTATGTTGTTTAATTGGTAAGCTAAAAGGGAATATACCTGCTTGAATTGAGTTTAAATAATTATAATACATACTTCTTTTTAAAGCTATATAACTTTGTAGGCCCGCCATATCCAAAGATAATTTTGGAGACCTGATTGCGCTTTGCTAATCAAAAAGTTATCTGTTAACAAAAACCTCAAGGCTGCTGCCTGGGTTGAACTTGAGTTGAAAATCAATAAAGCAACCATATAATGAAACAGGAGAGATAATGAGATATACATACATATCCATGTATGTACTGTTAAGTGCTGATTCTCTGTCTTGTCTGTTTTGGAGACTTTCTCTTTCAAAACCTCACAACAACTGACACACATTCACAATAATGTCAGTGAAAGCACTCTATAGGCTCCAAGTGTTATGTTTTTCTTCTTCTAAGTACCCTTTAAATATAAAAAAATTCGAAAACAGTGATATTTCAGTCTTCCTACGTGTTGCATATAAAACAAAACAAAAGTGGGGTAGATGAATCCACTTTGCTACTATACAACACTATTTCCCTGCAGCAGAACCATTACATAAGATCAGCTTTGCAGCCTTTAACTATGCTAAGTACCAATTATTACATGTTGGTCATCTATTTAGAAAACCATTTGTGTGTCTGGAATATAGGACCTGTGCCCTCTGAATTCAAGGACACTATATGCTGAAGGACAGCACTCAGAATCACTTACATTGACATAAAACCTAATTAGTGGTTCCTGCATGTCCATGATTATATTCCTTTAGGGGACCAGGTAGGGTGTATTCTTAAGCTCTCCCATGGCAACATCACAACAAGGTATTGTTAAAAGAACAATGGCACGACTGAGTAAAAGGTTGTACCTTACTCTACTCTCCATTTTACCAATATGTGGTCAATATCAATTTGTATACATCCAAACTGCTGTGTAAACTGTTTTGACAGTCATATAAGCTATACTGTATGTGCTGTCACTCTGTCAAGCTGCAAACAACAAAACTAAAACAGCACATCAGGAACATGTGGTGAATGCTGAAAATGCTGGACATAGGCAGAAGGTGAGTGGTAAAATGGTGAATATGCACACCTGTTAAAGGACATCTTTCAAAGGGGAAAACATTGTAAGGAGTACACAATGGTAGAGAATTAAGTGTATGTGTGTGGATGGCTTTGCACATACAATATAGAGCACATGTTGGTGTGCATTCTCTGCATTTATTCATGCATGTCCATGTACTGTATGTACTGTTATACCTTAAAGGTCCCCTATTATACTGTTTTTCATCAATATAATATAGGTCTCAGATATATACAAAACATGTCTCTGAAGTGTTTGGCTCAAAATACCAAACAGATCATGCATTGTAGCATCCCATAAACCCCTCTGTTTCAGCCCTGTTCCAAAAGTGCTGATTCTCTGTCTGTTACCTTAGATGAAAATAAGGCGCCACTCCCCGCGCCCCTCTGAGAGATATTTGGTTAAAAAGAACACAATGGTGCACTAGGAGGAGATTCAGGTGATATGGTGGGCAGGTGTTACCTTGGTTGGTTATATCTTACACAGGCTCCGCCCCCTCTACTGGACTTTTTGGGTACTACTCTCAACCATGCTATGCGAGCATTCTCCTACTGAGATACATAAACGTAGTTGGTCAATCGGGGCGAGCCTACCTGAATGCGTGCGCGGGCCCACAGTATATAAGGAGGCCACCTTTTGTCTTCAACTGAGCAAATAACATGAAAGAAAGCCCCGGCCCTGTCCTACATGCCCTGGCTTAATTGCGGGCGCCGATCCCCACCGCTTTTCCGCACCATGTTTGGGGCCTGACCACGCCGCGGACGCCAGGCTCACTATGTCTCGCCGGCGGAGGAGAAGGTGGACCTCGAGGTGGTGGAGATGGAGGAACAGGATGTGGCCGGGGAGGTGCCATTGACATTCGCCATTCCAACGGGCCGGGCGCCCCCGTTTGTCGATGAGGAAGATGACGAGGACTCCTCGGTGTTGGGTGCTTCCGGGTCCGGCGTCCATGAGGGTCCACCGCACAAGTCTGCGCGTCAGGACTTCCTCTTGGTGATGGCCATGGCGGCGGAGCGTGTAGGGCTACCGATCCCCCCACCACTGCCACTAAAGCCGGTGAGCCGCCTCCGTCAGGGGTTCTACGGGCCGGTGCGTCCCGCGCAGCCGGCCTTCGTTTCTCCCCCATTGCCAGATATCTGGCAGTGTGTGGAGGCGACGTGGCGGCAATAAAAAAGTCTCCAGTGGCTGGCGTGTTATTGTTAGGAGACACACCGCACCTAGCGTAAAAACTGGGTCTCATGTCGGCTGCTCACTTCATGGTACCGCTGGGGTTGCTGCATATGCGCCGCCTGCAGAGGTGGTTTGCCGGCCTTCGTTTGGATCCCAAGAGACACAAACGACGTCTGGTGACCATCCCCCCCTCAGTGGAGGGCAACCTCCGATACTGGGGCGAGTGACCTCCTACATCACGGTATTCACAGACGCATCCGTGACAAGGTGGGAGTGGGCCTGCCTAGAGAGAGCTACCTGCACAGCAACCTTTTAGAGCTGCGGGCAGTAGTGTTGGTCCTACAGTACTTCAAACCCTTACTACAGGGCAAGCATGTACTGGTGAGGAGTGACAACCGCACCATAGTGGCGTACATTAACAGCCAGGACGGAGTCCGCTCCGCCGCCTTATTGACCACAGCAGAGAACCTGTGGTTGTTGGCTTCAGAAAATGTGTTATCTCTGAGGGCCCTCCACATCCTGGGACTGGTGAACAGGGGGGCCAACCTCATGTCAAGAGGCGGACCCCTGTCAGGCTGCTTCACCCGAAGGTGGTGAAGCAGATCTGGGCCCAGTTCGGGAGAGCGGAGGTGGACCTGTTCGCCAACCGGTGCAACAGCCACTGTACCCTGTGGTTTTCCATGGCTCGGCGGAACAATCCACCCTTGTGGGTGGACGCGTTTGCACATGAGCCATGGCCAAGAAAGCTGCTCGACGCCTTTTCCGCCACTGCGTCTCATTATCCCCCTCCTGGGGAGGGTGAGACGAGAACGTCTATCAGTCATCCTAGTGGCCCCAGATCGCCGCTGGGCGCACTGGTACGCAGAGGTGACACAGATGATGGTGGGCCAGCCCTGGGCGATTCCTCAGGTCTGGGGGGCACTGTCTCAGGTGCATAGGGGCTTTGGTTGGTTGGTTGGGCGAGGTTGGCCCTTTCTGGGCCAACCTCTCCAGGCTTGGCTCCTGAGAGGGACAGGCTGAGACAGAGGGGACTGTCTAACAAAGTTATTCAGACTATCCAGGCAGCAAGCACGGGATCCACCACAGCCTGTTACAGGCCAAAGTGGTTGGGATTCCAGCGATGGTATGAAGAGGGGAGTCTAGTCTAGAGCCTCTATCTTGTACGCTGGGATCTATTTTGTCCTACTTGCAGTTACTGGAAAAATCAAAGTGTATACAGCAGCCATTTCGTCCTGCCTTGAGGGATTTGACGGCAGGTCTGCCTTCAGTCAGCCGCTTATGACGCGTCTTTTGCAGGGGTCAGGAGACTGCGCCCAGTGGTGCGAGCTCTCCTCCCTGAAAGCACTGTCATTGAAAACAGCATTGCTGCTTGCCCTGACTTCGGCCAAGAGAGTGTCCGAGCTGACCGCTCTGTTGGTGCAGTGGGTATCTGACCCCCCCCAGGGACATAGTGCACTTGTGTTTTTCCCATGCTCCTTAGGGACTCGGGAAACATGGTGCGCGGCAAACACCATACAGAGCCTTCCTCAATATTTTCCATGCACACTCTCCACGAGGTAAGCGTGTGTGAGTGTTCTCTATCCAAGCCGCGGCTCTGACTTCTCCTCGGTCACAACCGGATGAGAGGAAGTTGGGGTGCGGTGGCTGTTAACCAAAGGCCGTTCAGGGGCAGTGTGATGGGTCGGTGTTGTTAAACGACAGGGCGTTTATCCACCCACTGTACCCATAGAGAGTCAAGTAGAGGGCGGAGAGAGCCTGTGTAAGATATAACGGGGGGTTACGTATTGAAACCCTAGTTATATAAGCACAGGTGGAGCCCTCTATTTGGGGGCCCTGACTTTCCTATGCTGCTCGCTGAAGAGGATGTAGGATGACAGTCAGGAGGTGTGGCCGCCTTATATACTGTGGGCCTGCGTGCGCATTCAGGTAGTCTTTAGAATGGTTTGAATCGTGATTGTTAAAGTCAGGGCATTGGAAATGGCTCATTGGGTAATACAGTCATATGACTTGTAATGTAATATTAGTCCAGGGCGGAAGAAGAGGGCAACTACAGTACAGGGAAACAAATCATAACCAAATATGTGATGAATATAGGTCCATAAAATTCACAAATATATAGTACGGTAATAATAGGGGAAGTTTCATTAAATGTACGATTATGGTATACATTAAAGTACTAATATTCTTTGACTAATTTGTATTATATGATTAAGAAGATAATCAGTGCAATCACATGGTGGACATGTCACAAATCCTCCAAAAAAAAAGAAAGGTTATAAAGTTGAAATATATGTAAGTGAATTTATGTTTGCATGTTTTTATTTGATTGTATTTGCTTGAGATGAAATGTGTTTGTTCTGTCCTTGATGTGTGTTTTTTGGTGTATATCTGTTATGTATGTGTTTCTTGGCTGTGTTTTGGCACCACCTTGTGGTGGCTGGTTGACACTGCTGCTTGCTAGTGGTTTATTGGATTCCTGTTGCTAGGAGAACGAACTTATTTGTTTCCGAGTGCGCTCCACGTGTAGCTTAGATTGTTTTCATGAACGGACATCTGCTCTCCATGGGCTGTGCTTCGTGTTTCCCGCTGGTTCACGCATCGTCTGGGAGTGTTATTGTCCGACTTAATGGAAATATGTTGTATGCAAATGTTTGTGTTTGTAGGAATGCAGTGAGTATTCCCTGCGGCTAAGCTACTAGCGGCTAGGCTGGTTAGCCTCTCAGTTTGTGTACCGTAGCTCATTGTGTGAAGTATTCTGTTATATTTTAGCTCGTCAGTCGGGCAGTCAATAATAAACTGTTATGTCTGTATTGTCTTTACAGTTTCACCAAGTAAAGAGACTTCAGTAAAACTGACAACTGCGCTGGAGTTTTCTTTAAAATGGTTTAACTGGATGGATAGCTAGCTCAGTGCTAGTGAGACCCTTAAAGTGAAAAGACGGCATTACAGCCAGCTCCGGGGACGGAGACAGGCTTCCTACGGAGCGACACCAAGAGCTAAGTGGCTAACTCAGTGCATATGTCCAGCCTTCACGTCAGCTTATTTCTTCATCCACGTTATTAAATTCACAACCCAGCCATTATGGAAGAAAATGACAACATGGATAAAATAAGTGTAAATGCACACTCTGTGCACACACGTGCGTCGCGCTCATCATCCAGCTCAAAGGCTAATTTAGCACTGGCTATGGCTATGGCAAGGGCTGAAGCAGCACAGGCTAGAAAATCACACTCTAAGCAGGAAATTGAGCTAAAAGTTGAGCAAGCACGCATTCAAGCTTCTCTTGATGCATTACAGGAAGAAAAAGAGAAAGATGCTGCCATAGCTGAAGTAAAAATGTTGCAGGCTGGTTTACTAGAGCTTGATGTTGAAGAGGCCAGCAGAAGATCTAATCTAGTGTCTCAACACTTTAAGTACCTGGGCACCGCTGCTTATGTGAAAGAGCAAACCAGCAGCATAGGTGGATCACCTAGCAAAATTATTGACATTGTTGCCCCCATAGGCCCACACCTAAATGAACCACCACAACATAGTAAAGGAGAGGATGTTAAGCCTAAACAGTCCTACTCACTTAAAGGCCTTGCTCAAACAAAAGCTGCTGTTTTTACCCAAACTACGCCTCAACACACACTAACGGCTCCTCGACCTGGTACACCAGCATGGCCGTGGACTCTCAATAAGCAGTCTCCATTATCTGCTTATCAGCCTAACCAAGGTACGCCCTATGAAGCCAGTTACCCCAACCCTCAAACCATTAACGATCTGGCTAAATATCTTGCCCGCAGTAACTTAGTGACATCAGGTCCCACAACATTCAACGATCAACCAATGAATTATTGGGCTTGGAAAACGTCCTTCCTAAGTGCTAATGCTGGTCTGGATCTGTCTGTTGTAGAAGAACTCGACCTGCTCTGTAAATATCTGGAAAAAGAGTCATCAGATCAGGCGAGGAGAATCAAGGCCGTCAACATCAGACACCCCGATGCTGGACTAACGATGGCCTGTGAGAGGCTTGAGAAAATATACGGCTCACCTGAGGTTATTGAACAGGCTCTCTTTGACAAGCTGGAAAGCTTCCCCAAACTGACCAACAAAGACCCAAAACGACTCAGAGAGTTAGCAGACCTGCTGCTAGAGCTTGAGGCTGCTAAGGTCTATCATATTTGGATACTTCCAGAGGGGTTAAGCCCATCATCGAAAAACTTCCATACAACATCCAAGAAAAGTGGATATCCTATGGTTCAAGATACAAACGTGATCATCATGTCAGTTTCCCACCTTTCTCTGTCTTTGCAGACTTTGTTCGTATAGAGGCAAAAGCTCGTACTGATCCCAGCTTCAACCTCTCCACGACAGTTAAAATGGAGAAAAATAGTACGTGGGAGAAATCCACGAAGATGCCTGTATCTGTTCACAAGACACAAGTGTCGTCGACTGACAGATATGAAAGCAGAGAGGAGAAGCTGACAGACCCAAACAACCATTGTCCTCTACATAATAAACCACACCCTCTGAGGAACTGCAGAAGCTTTAGAGAAAAGAGTCTAGAGGAGCGCAAACAGCTCTTAAAGGAACATTCCTTCTGCTTCCGGTGCCGCTCCTCTACTGGTCATCTCGCCAGAAACTGCACGGCTGAGGTGAAATGTATAGAATGTGGGAGCACGGGTCATGTGTCAGCACTACACCCAGGACCAGCAGCCTGGAAACCTAAGCCCTCTCCTCCCTCTTCAGAGGACTGCGGGGAGGAAGACAAAGCAGACTATCAGGTCACATCAAGGTGCACACAAGTGTGTGGTGAAGGTGTTAGCGCACGAGCATGCTCAAAAATATGCCTTGTAAGTGTGTATCCAGCTGGTCGCCCGGAGGAGGCCAAGAAAATGTACGCAATACTGGACGAGCAGAGTAATCGTTCCTTGGCACGCTCTGAGTTCTTCAATGTTTTCAAAATCACAGGGCCTTCCTTCCCTTACACACTGAAAACATGCGCTGGATTAACTCAGACAACAGGGAGAAGAGCTAGTGGGTTCACAGTGGAATCAGCAGACAAAAAGTTAAGCTTTCCTTTGCCTACACTTTTAGAGTGCAACCAAGTTCCCAACAACCGCTCCGAAGTCCCTACGCCAAATGCAGCTCATCACCATGCTCAGCTGAAGTGCATCGCCGACGAAATACCACCTCTCGATCTTAATGCTGACATACTCCTCTTGCTGGGCAGAGACATTCTCAGGTTCCACAAGGTCCGTGAGCAGATAAGTGGTCCAGACAACGCACTGTTCGCCCAAAGGCTGGACCGGGGATGGGTTGTCGTTGGTGACGTGTGTCTAGCAGGTGCTCACAAACCACTAGAGGTGAACAGTTACAAGACGTCTATCTTAGAGAATGGTCGTACTAGCCATCTGCAGCCATGCAACAACCAAATCAAGGTAAGAGAAATCTTCAATCAAGCCCCTGACTACACACATCATTCAGCACTGACCTCTAAGTTCAGCACAGCAACACATGATGCAGACAGTCTGGGTCAAACCATCTTCACGCGAACTGCCAACGACCACAAACTAGCACCATCCGTAGAAGATACAAAGTTTCTTAAGATCATGGAAGCAGAGTTTCATCAAGACAGCTCGAATAGCTGGGTGGGACCACTACCTTTCCGGCTACTAAGACATAGGCTGCCTAACAATAGGAAACAAGCACAAGATCGTCTTAACTCATTGAGACGCACGCTGGAAAAACGGCCACAGATGAAAGCACATTTTCTAGAGTTCATGGCAAACATGATCGGCAAAAGACACGCAGAGACCGCACCGCCCGTGAAACCAGCACAAGAGTGCTGGTATCTGCCGCTGTTTGGTGTGTATCATCCCAAAAAGCTAGATAAGATTTGTGTGGTCTTTGACTCCAGTGCACAATTTGAAGGAGTGTCACTCAAGGAGGTTCTGCTCACAGGCCCTGACCTGAATAACGGCTTGGTTGGGCTGCTAATGAGGTTCAGGAAGGAACAAGTGGCTATCACTGCTGACATAGAACACATGTTCCACTGCTTTGTTGTAAAAGAGGACCACAGAGACTTTCTGCGCTTCCTCTGGTACAGAAACAACGACCCCACCAGCGATATAGTGGAGTACAGGATGCGGGTCCACCTCTTCGGGAACAGTCCCTCTCCAGCTGTGGCCATTTATGGTCTACGGAGAGCAGCTAAAGAAGCAGAGACCAACTATGGCAGTGACGCAAGAAGCCTTGTTGACCCTGAGTTTTACGTCGATGACGTCCTGAAGTCCTTCAACACCGAAGAAGAAGCCATCAGTGTACTCGGCCGAGCGCAGAAAATGCTTGCAGCCTCTAATATCAGGTTGCACAAAGTCACATCAAACCGCCCAAGAGTCATCAAAGCATTCCCACCTGAGGATCGTTCCAAGGATGTTGGAAACCTAGACCTCTTTTCCGATGAGCTTCCTACCCAACAAAGCCTCGGTCTGTCCTGGAACATGTGCACAGATGCATTCAAGTTTTCAGATTGCAAATGACCAGAAGCCGTTTACTCGCAGAGGAGTGCTGTCTGCAGTTAACAGTCTGTACGACCCCCTTGGGTTCATTGCACCAGTAACAGTACGCGGGAAACAAATACTCTGAAAGCTCACCGTGCAAGCAGACGACTGGGATGCGCCACTCCCCAAAGACATGGAGCTCGAATGGACTACATGGAAGGAGTCTCTACAAGACTTACAAGAACTCCATATACCACACCTGTATGCACCCTTTTCTACTGCAGGTGCTAAAACAAGAGAACTCTGTGTTTTCGGAGACGCTTCAGTGACAGCAATCGCAGTAGTGGCCTATATCAAGATGACCAGCCATGAAGGCCAAACCAAGGTAGGCTTCATCTTTGGGAAGACAAAGTTGGCTCCCCAGCCCGGACACACTATTCCAAGACTTGAACTGTGTGCGGCTGTGCTCGCAGTAGAGATCGCCGAGTTGATAGTTGCAGAGATAGATGTAGCATTCGACAACCTCACATATTACACAGACAGCAAAGTTATGCTAGGCTACATCCACAACCAGTCGAGGAGATTTTATGTCTTCGTGCACAACAGGGTCCAACGCATTCATCAGTCACCATGTCTTGGCCAGTGGAAATACGTGCGTACGGACCTCAATCCAGCAGACATCGGGTCCAGATCTGTGTCGCCAGCACTCCTAAACAGTACAACGTGGCTCACAGGACCAGCCTTTCTCAAGGATGCATCCATGCATCCTCCTAAGTTGGAAGAGACTTATGACCTCATCAACCCTGTTCTTGACTCTGAGGTTCGTCCTGAAGTGACAACAAGTCTGACATGTGTCACCAGAGATGTGGTACACCCTCAACGATTCGAACGCTTTTCAAAGTACATCACTCTTGTCACAGCAGTAGCACGCTTGATCCATGTAGCTCGCTCTTTCTCCTGTTCTGTTAACGGCAAGTGTCATAGGTGGCACATCTGCCATCCAACAGAGGAAGAGCTGATAAAGGCCAAGGTGTGCATCGTGAAGAGTGTCCAGTACGAGAGTTATGCAGAGGAGCTCAAATGTTTGAGATCAGGATCTAACATTGCTTCGTCTAGCAGCTTGTGGAAGTTGCATCCTGTAGTGGGGGAGGACGGACTCCTAAGAATAGGAGGCCGCATACATCACTCAAGTCTGAGCTCAGACGAAGCTCACCCCATAATCATTCCCGGCCAACACCATCTGGCAACGCTGCTGGTCCATCACCATCACCAGGCAGTGAAGCACCAAGGAAAGCACTTCACCGAAGGAGCTGTCCGAGCTGCAGGGTTCTGGTTGGTAGGAGCAAAGCGCAGTATCAGCAGTGTGCTCTTCAAATGTGTAAAGTGCCGGAAGCTGAGAGGAAAGACAGAACATCAACAGATGTCGGCACTACCAGCCGAACGACTGCAAGTAGCACCTCCTTTCACCTATGTAGGTGTCGACGTTTTTGGGCCATGGGAAGTTGCATCACAACGCACAAGAGGAGGACATTCAAACTCAAAAAGATGGGCAGTGATGTTCTCATGTATGTGTACAAGGGCAGTACATATCAAAGTCATTGAAACAATGAGTGCCGGCAGCTTCATTAATGCCTTAAGGAGATTCTTCGCTATCAGGGGCCCAGCAAAACAAATACGGTCTGACTGCGGCACTAACTTCGTCGGCGCTTCTCGAGAGTTGCAAATGAAGACTACAGATCCCAGTGGCAACAACGTGGAGAAGTACCTGAGCACGCAGAACTGCACATGGGTGTTCAACCCGCCACATGCGTCCCACATGGGTGGGGCATGAGAACGGATGATTGGCATCGCTCGTCGCATTCTTGACTATCTGCTGCTCGAACAGAAGAAGTCTTCTTTGAAGTATGAAGTTCTGGTTACGCTCATGGCTGAGGTGACAGCAGTCATCCATGCTAGATCTCTCATTCCAGTATCTTCAGATCCAGAGTCACCTCTCATCCTCACCCCAGCAATGCTCCTGACCCTCAAAACAGGCTCTACACCACCTCCTCCAGGTAACTTTGAAGAGGCAGACCTCTTTAAAGAGCAGTGGAAGCAAGTTCAGAGCCTGGCGGACACCTTTTGGAGTAGATGGAGAAAATAATATCTCAAGACTCTGCAGTTTCGTCACAAGTGGCAGTCTAAGAGGTCAAACGTTCAAGAGGGGGACATTGTTCTCCTGAAAGACAATCAGGCTCAGAGAAACGAATGGCCTATGGCCACCATCACAAAGATATTCCCAGGAAGGGATGGACTGGTTCGTAAGATCGAGGTAGAGATCTCCAAGGACAATACCAAAAGGATATTTTCTCGTCCTGTTACAGAAGTGGTCCTGCTTCTGTCTCCAAAGACTTATTCTTGTTGATTGATCTGGGGTTTAAAAACCCCAGGCGGGGAGTGTTCTGTCCTTGATGTGTGTTTTTTGGTGTATATCTGTTATGTATGTGTTTCTTGGCTGTGTTTTGGCACCACCTTTTGGTGGCTGGTTGACACTGCTGCTTGCTAGTGGTTTATTGGATTCCTGTTGCTAGGAGAACGAACTTGTTTGTTTCCGAGTGCGCTCCACGTGTAGCTTAGATTGTTTTCATGAACGGACATCTGCTCTCCATGGGCTGTGCTTCGTGTTTCCCGCTGGTTCACGCATCGTCTGTGAGTGTTATTGTCCGACTTAATGGAAATATGTCGTATGCAAATGTTAATGTTTGTTGGAATGCAGTGAGTATTCCTTGCTGCTAAGCTACTAGCGGCTAGGCTGGTTAGCCTCTCAGTTTGTGCACCGTAGCTCATTGTGTGAAGTATTCTGTTATATTTTAGCTCGTTAGTCAGGCAGTCAATAATAAACTGTTATGTCTGTATTGTCTTTACAGTTTCACCAAGTAAAGAGACTTCAGTAAAACTGACAACTGCGCTGGAGTTTTCTTTCAAATGGTTTAACTGGATGGATAGCTAGCTCAGTGCTAGTGAGACCCTTACAGTGTTGTTTTATGTTGACTTACACAATCCATCCAGGGACTACGGATGAAAAATAGCCTCTTGGCTAACTCTGGCACATTTACAGAAATGTTAATTAATGTGCACTGTCCCTGTTAAATAAATACAAAATAAAAAGGGGTGCAAAAGTAAGTAAATGCCTGATTAGAGAAGGATACAATTCCAGCAACAGTGCAGCGGCATCACTTTTCATCCATCATAGCATTTAAAAATACAATCAATATTGATGACATGCTTAAACTGCCAGTATCTAAGATGATATTTTTAGTTGAGAGTGAGGAGTACAAGCTGTAGTGGCCGTGAGCATCCAGGAGAAATGTTTCCAACTGTTCCACGGCTGTCAGTTAGTTACTTGACATTCAAGCAGCATTCTAGTAGAATTGCCTTATTAGCATTACATCAACGATGGGCATCACATCAAAGGTAAATAATCTGCACCATTAAGGAGTGTCTTGATTTATTTTCAGATGAGGAAAATGGTGTTGGATGTACCGGATAACATGGAAATTAGGAACAGGGGTTTAGGGATTCATAATATGTTGATTACTTTTTCAACCTAAAATGAATACAGTTAAATGTTATAGTCCATACAGTAATTGGAGCAAGATGAAATTTGTTTCAAATAACTGCTACCTCGATACCTGAATGTTAATTATGTTATATGTGCAAGGTATCACATCTGCAACACATATGGATACTATGAAACATATTCTGTAACATATTTTTAAGTCATCTCATAAATGGCTCATTTCAACCTGGTCCACACATCCAGTGTGAATGCTGTTATTACAGTAATAAGGGCCACTAAATAAGCGTTTATCATAGGACTAGGTTCTTGATTATGGTATAATACTTAAAAGTAAAGAGTTAAATTAAACATACTCTCCATAGCATCCAAACATAGTTAGGCAGGAGAAGAGACAGCTCTCTCTGATTATCTCTTTAGAGTGCTTGGGCTCAAGGAGCTTTTACATAGGCTTGACTGGCAGGGCCTTGGTGCCCTGCCCTCTCACAAGCATTTGATCATCAAAAAGTCCCCTCAACGCCACGGCACAAAAAGCCCTCCATGATTTCCACTCGCCTCTCCATTTTCTGGATGCTGTCTCTGCAAGGTTCCGGCTCTTTAATACTAATCCATGTAGCAAACTAGGTATAATGAATAGCAAGGTTAGGTTACACAAGTAGATCATTATGCTCAAGTGTTGACTGTGACTAACACACGTGAGTGTGTATATTCCAAAAACTGGATCAATTAATACATCTGATGTGATTTAACGCAACAACGATCGCGTCATAACCCAAAACCCCGATAGAGAAAAGTGGCTATTAAATGTAGAAACCGATTATAACGCCACAACAAGGATCTTACCTTCACACAAAATAACTTTTGCACATTTTTGAATTGTTTCCTGGCCTTTATGTAGGCCGTGTGACATGTGTAATTTTCTCTCCTGTATTCCTGGCGGAGTTGTTCTTGGTTCGCCACGACGCCTACCGCGGCCCCCCTTCACGACGGCCCATTCCGGCCTGCCCCCACCCCCGGTGGGGATGCCCTCACCCTCGTTAGGGCCCCTACCCTCTCCTGTGGCCCCCCTTTCGTCGGCCCGTTCCATGGCCCGGCCCTCACCTGCGACCCCACCCTCCTCGGCCCCTGTGGTGCTTCATCCCGAACGCGAGGATTTTTTTGCCATGTTTGAATTCTGGGGGGGCTTGTGTGGTGACCACCATACACTGGGTTACATAATTCATACATGGAACTACAGTTGGGGGTATTGTTCCCACACGGACATGTTATGTGTGGTCTATATATACAGTATTATGTGCCCTCCTGGCTTCTCTCTCTTCTTCCCGGACTGCAACCGGACAACATGACCTTAGCTACTCTCAAATAAAGTACCCTTTTTGCACCTTCATTGCACCGCCTCCGAATCCCTATCTCTCGGCACTACAATAGCACTTTAAAATTGACCTCGTTTTTCCTGTGACAAGAGGCCCTTTGTTTGCAGGAACGGTGGTTTGTTGTCTAAAAACTGATAATGAGGTATGTGCGTCGTTTTTTTAGAAAAACTGATTTACTGTCATTTTGTTTTTCCTCTGCCATTGGTTTGCTGTAGCCTTCTTTAACCTCAGTGTTTTGACATCTTACTCTCTTTTTTCATCCCCATGTTTCCCCCTTGGTGGGCATTTTCTGTGGCATACTGTAAGTGAGAGCTTGAGTGTGAGCAAGAGAACAGCACGAGCAAGGAAATGCATTGCCCCACTTGTGGTGAATGAATATTAAAGCTTGCAAGCAAACCCCCATATTTATACACACAACATGAGTAGTACATAGTGAGTAAAGTTAATTCACTGCACCAAATGTGTTAGGTTCACTGTAACCTATTTTCTGTTCTCAACTATCAAGTGTTTAATAGTTAGCTCCCAGGCTTAGTACAATAAGTAAAAGTGATTTATGAAGTAGTGCGGTACTTGCGTTTTGGGTTTCATTCATAACCTGAATCAATAATTAATTATACAAAGGAAACTTCCAAGCCTTATTACCTTCTTAGACTTTGGTTAAAGAGTGATGTTTACTTTTCAAAGCATAAAAACACTTGTGTGGGAATCCCATTCAGATTTCAGATTTCTTCTGTAACATTTCTGATATTAAAACCTAAAAGTCCTGTTTTGAGGTTAATATGTTTTTTCGATGTATTTGTTCCTTTTATGTGCTTTCTGATTTACTGCATTGTCTAACGTTGTGTAGCAGCTATAACCTTGGGTGATGAAATCTGAGTTTTGCTCTACTCTCTCCTTTAACACTAGCCATCGCCATGGGTTCAACAAGGATTGTGTTGAACTGAATAAATCATTTTGCATATGCATCCTCAGTGAGCTGTACAGTGTTGACATAGTGTACATAATACAAACAAGCCTGGAACATTAGAGAGCTCTCTCATGTGGAGCACCAATAAAATTGCCTTAGGTGGAGATAGATTCCTCTTGTCTTTGAGATGCAAAAAGTTAGCTTGAACAGGTTGGTTTTCCAGAATACAAGATTTGTAGGTAGCAATATAAATTATGTTAAAGTTTATTGGACAACAAAACATGCACTTTTCTACTCACACACTGTCGTATGTGTTCATTGTATAATGTTGTGAATGTGTGTTACTTAGCATATATATGCCCATGCTACAGGGTATTGTGGAAACATATCAAACCTGCTGTGATTCGTGTTTAAGAAGACACTATAACACTTTAAATATAACATTTTCCTGAATTGAAATGTATTGGTTCAGTACAGCACAAGTCAACACTACTGAAAATACTTAATACCTAAAAGAGAAGGTCATACTTTTAACCTATGATTTTAACCCCTTAGCCGGGGTCCAATCATTTTTTTTTTACTTTAGCTTGTTGCGTGAATTTAATTAGATTGTTGTGATTTTAGTCACTGAACCAGTTAACACACTAGCAACAGAACAGAGCATTGTTGACAGCTGCAACTGAGCCATTTCCTTTTTTGGCAACTTTAACATTTGTATCATTACGCTGGGTGCCAATTTGGCACAGCCTATCAGATCTCATACCACCCTAGACAAAGCACTATACCTGTGTTTGAGTCCTAGTAAAATCCTTAAACGGACCACCCATCATCTGAACTCTGAGGAAAATGGCTACTCTTACATCATAAGGACCTTTGATTAAACTAACTTACAGTTTATTTCTCTAAGCTGTAACCATGGTGGATCATTTTCCATTTTGAAAGAAAAATACAGGACTTCAGCCCTCTTAAATACATGTATTGATCACTTAATATATACATTTCCCATCTATAAAATCACTGCCATCAATTACATTTTAGTTAACATGTTTTAATGACCTACATTTGGATTATCTATTTCTGTGAAACAGATGACAACAGAACCATAGTTTATCAGAGTTACTATTTGCTTATCAAGTATCTAAATAAAACAGGAAGTACTTCCCTTGCGGCTTTTGCAATTGAAAAACAACCCCAGAGAAGCCTGGTCGCTCGGAGCCACAATAATGTATCACCAAATGTTTGTAAGCCAATACTTCCATTAATTCTCCCAGCAACATTAACATCTCCCTTGCTGACTTAAGCAGAAAAGCATTAGTCCCTGGCAGGAGGATTTCTCAGTGACTCTCTTTTCCCCCTCGTTCACTGTGATCGGCTATGTGTGCATTTACATAGTAAGCGTTTGTGATTATGTGAGTAATGTGAACTTTGGTGTTGGTGCCCCAGAGAGAACTCCTGACAATAACAGAAAGCAACGAAAAACGAGGTGCTCGAGGTGGGGCTGGCCGTGGTTTACCACAAGTGACATGACAATACCTTAATGCTACCTTGGGGGCTAGGGTAACAAACATGGAGAGGGTGTTATGCAAAGTCAATAGAGCATAGCCCTGTTTTACAGGTCGGATTAGATAACTGTGGTGCTTCAGTTGACTGGCAGATTCAATTTGCCTGACCGTATTGCAGACGAGAGCTGTATGAAGAATAAGGGTGCGGAGCAGGTGAGAAGTGACTACATTTGGGGAAATATTGCGGTGATGCCCATAATGCACTGCAGCTGGTGAAGACAAGTTGAAGGCGATAAAACCATTGTGAAAAACACAACTTCATTATCGTAAAAAAACAACACTCATTATTCAGTTTCTTGGAACAATATTAGTGCGTATAACCCTAATGCTTTTAAGGCATTATGCTCTGTAGTCACTGGCTTGAGGCCAATTGTTCCTTCCAGTAAACACACTGGCATGTAATGACATGGATTAAATATATTCCTTAAAAGCGAAATGTTGATTTTGAATAACAAATGTCGTTGCCTGCTACCGGACAATGTCACTGTATTGTTTTGCTCGATGAATCTGCCGTCCTTAAGTTAAATTAGCCGCAGTGTTTACATGCATGCCCACACAAAACAATGAAGAGGTAATCAAATGATTACAAAGTCTGTCTCACCCCCCTGAGAGTGATCAAGAGGAGACTTGAAGGTGTCCTTACAGGAGAAGGGAAGAGAAAACATTTGCCTCTTGACCAATACATTTTGTTTTATACATGAATATAAAGCAGCACAGCACAACAACGGACTGAGTTTTAAATCTGCAATTCTTGATTGTGTTGTTACTTCTTCCAACATTATGAGCACTGAATTAATCAAGTAAACAATCCACACTTGTGCTATGTCTGAGCTATGAGGAAGGCAGCAGGGCTGGGGAGTCCAGAGGATACAGCCAAGTGACTCTGGTGTCTTAAATGTCTTAACAAATATTGGATCTATTGATATTGAATTTGTTTAAGGCATTTATGATCCTTTACAGGATTAAGTGTAATAACCTTTTGAGAGCCATTATCAGGTCACATTTTATTTGTACAATACATTAAAAAAATTGCAAAGCTTGTGATATTACAATTAGCCTCAACTGTGTTTAGCGCTACTTAGAAAACAAAAGCACCCTAAACATGGTAAATATTACAGAATGCTTGCCTTGTGATTATTTAACTCAGGAAATAGTGTGGCTGTAGATAGTTCAAGTCATGTTTCCTAAGCTCTTACTGAGAAAGGAAGTGTCTTGAAATGTGTTCAGTCAAAGATAATTGTTAGGTTTTCCAGTAAAACGTCTTCAAACCTTTCTACACCGTCTGAAAGTATGTATGAATTTCTGAAAAAAAGATTATGGCACACACAGTCGACATTCAACAACTTGATTGTAGAACTGAGTTGGCTCTGGTAACAGCAGTATCGGCAGTGAGTAGAGTACCACATGCCTTCCTTTCAATTATATTAATAACCTATTGTACATCATTATAGTATAAATGTAAATACATCCACACTGCACTGCAACTTATTTCTCCAGGCAATGCCTGAGGTGGTGTCCAGTCATTTAAAAGAATCCAGGAAAAAAAAACACGGGTAACCAAACAGATCATTATGGACAGATACAGGGTAAAAGGTCTGTTGGTGCCCAGGGCATGCCCTGTGGCAAAGACTGAATGTAATTGTCTCGTTCTGAATTGAGCAATCTGAACTTTGACATGTGAGATGAAGAAAAAATAGTTAAGGTCTAGGGCAACACAGTTTAGTGCGGTGAACCCCCAAAAAATACACTTTTTAGCCAAAGATGACATGTAAACTGGGCGTTGGTTTATTGATATGAAGAAGCCATGAAACATTAGTAGGCAACAAGCAAAACATCATTGCAGGAATGACGCTATAGCAGATATGTGAATGCTTTGTTAAAAGTCACCCTAATCACATTTGAATCAATCTATTATAGACTGATGTTTGATATTGTGGGAGACACGGCTAAGGCTAATCATTGCCGAGCTAAATGTGGGCCAGAGGATATCAAATGTCAAGACATGCAGAATCCCAATAGGCATGCATTATGCAGCCATCTGTATCTGTACATTAATCTAATGGAATGACATACAGGACGTCTGCGAAGGAGACATTTAATGCCTTGTCAAAACATTACCCCTGTGACTGTTCTCCCTAACTTTGACAGACTACCTTGTCAAGGCATGGAGCGTTTTATGTCTCCCATCTGCCTCGTCCTGCTGACAGGCGGCTGAGTCAGATGGTCCGGCTGAGAATGGATGCATAGCGCTAGACTCAAAAACACACATTCACTGACCCATTTACCTGTTATTTGTTCCCTTACACAATTAACAGCTGATGTGATGTATCACTTTTGTTCATTATCAATCTCTTTACTTCCAAATTCTGTCATGAAACTATGAGTGTAGGGCTATGGTCACAGTCTTTATCAATTCAAAGCTTCAAGAGGAATGACAAATTAGTTGGTGGCTTCATATAAAAAGGAGAACTATGAGACAACTTGTTTTCTATAGCTGCTGAGCTATAAACACTGGTATGACACATCATGATCTGTGCTGAGAAGATGGGTTGGACATTTTTGAAGCATGCCTTAATATACTATTAAAAAGCCTATGTGTGTTGAGAGAGTTATTGGTTGCGGTACTCACTCCTCCTGTCTGCCGGCGTAACTGCAGTTTAAACCTACAAATGCTGTGAGAATGCTGTGAGTGCAATTATATTTCATAATGCAACACACTCTCACTCCCTGATAGTCCAATAGCGACGCTTGGTCAGGGTCCTTTGGCGTGCAGTTGGGACGCGCCGAGGCTCCTTCAGCTTCATAAACGGACGCAAAGAGCTTTCAACTGATTGCAATGTATTCCCATCGGCGACGGTATTTGACGCTCATGGAAGCACCGCATCCGTCCATGTCGTCGGCAGTTAAAGGCAATATTAGCGTCCATTCCCATTTTACACCCGGAAGTAAGTATTCTCCTTACTGTCGATTGATTTTACAGTGATTGTCACTACCCGATCAGCAACCCTGCCCGATCTGCACTGCGCATGTGTGAGATGGTCCGCCATATTGGACAACTACATACGGCAACTCAAATAGGACATTTGACGTCTAGACGGCTGCCCAATTTGCATTGTGCATGCGCGAGTCATAAACGTCTCAAATATCTATACAAAAATATTATTGTTGAACATAATTCTCCTTATGTGACAGGGTGACTCTAAATCAATGCAGCATTGTACTGTATCACAACACTGGACAAGCAGGTCAAACCTTTTCAATTTGGATTTTAGGAGTTTCCTTATTTTTTTTATAATTATTTAATTGAAAATTCAGCATTTTCATTTTTGAAAAGGCTTTTGAAAGTCTGTTTTCAATAGATTCCATTTTATATGGCCAATTCTAACAAATCCATGTATTACTACTCTGAACGAGTAAGACACATCTCGTTAATGTGTATTTGGCCGTTTTTTCTACATTATTTTTATATTATATTTGTATCTATTTAATTGAAAAAATTGCAATTTTTCATTTAAACATTTCAGATTGAATGTACTACTGAACTGTACAGACTTGCAGTTCAGACATTAAAATGAAGAGGAGTTATGTTAGTTGTTCATACTACAATCCTATCTTAGGTCCACCGATCTAAAAGAAGGGGACAAATCCCACAGTACAACTTAAATACGTTTAAAACATTATAGTATTGGATGGATTGGCATGGAATTTAGACAGTATGCCGCTGCACTGGGTAAATTGTAATGTATTTGTTTTTTCAGAAAAAAAGGATGATAGTGATCATGATGATTATTATGTTCAGAGGGATACCACAGGAGCACCTGTTATCAGATGAACACCTCCACTATAAATTTCACTGTAATTTTATATATTAGTATCGCAGCTGAAC
This sequence comes from Notothenia rossii, assembly GCF_949606895.1. Taxonomy (NCBI): domain Eukaryota; kingdom Metazoa; phylum Chordata; class Actinopteri; order Perciformes; family Nototheniidae; genus Notothenia; species Notothenia rossii. The sequence goes on from NC_136903.1 coordinate 21,727,968, forward strand.
CACTTCAGGAGGATAGCAGATTTAGGTACGAAATTGAGAAAATAGCAGGCCTTTACTATGCTGCATGTCACGGGAACATTATCTCCGCAACTAAGTTTAAAATATGAATTTGATTTGTAGCGATGAATGTCTGGCCATCTATGGTAAGTAGGAGATAATGCCAGAGGCACATGGGAAGGCTGAAGGACAGGAGCTCTCAGGACTGTCAACCTCAGAGCAAAGGCGGGTACACTGAGATGTTGAGCTAATGAAATCTCTCTCCTTGCTGTTTTCTGCCTCTGATCTTCTCCTCATCCTTCCACACACTTCACTCGCATCCCTTATTTCCTTTCCTCTGTGTCTTATCCTCCTCATTCACTATCTCCTTCTATCTCTTTCTCTCGTAGCTTTGTTTTTTTCCATAAGCCTTTCTATTTCACCTTCTTATCCTCCTCCTTCTGTATCTGTCCTGTCTCCCCACCATCAGCTTTGTATTGTAGCTGCCAGGAAATGAGAAAGGCACTCAATTACTGTGCTCATTGAATCATTAATGTCAAGGTTGTGGTGTGTTCTGATGGCCAACAGGCAACACACAGTGTGCTTAGCAGCAAATATTCTGCTATATGTCCCAACAAGACAGACACGGTTTGATACGAGTCTCACTGATAACAAAGGCTTGGATGGAAATCATGGCGGACAAAATGATAGGGGCAGTATTAATGATGGACCTGGCTGGCCCTGTATAGACAAAGATAGCATGATTTGGGCTCCTAACAGAAGCAACAGGAACATATCAGATGAGAGAATGGTCTGGCAGAGAGACTCATTACAATGTAACCTTGTAAACCTGCCCTTCTGTGGACATGACGGAGCTTTTATACTACTTAAACACACATGGAGGATTATCTGATGATCACATGAGGTGGTGTGTGTACAAGGAGCTGATGGTTTGTAATGCAGTAATCAGGGTGAAAAAGGTGAATACAATATACATTTCATGGCGTAGAAATGTAGAGCTTTATTTGCTGTATGCATGGTGTGCTATTCTCTGACTTGTGTTCATTTTTATACTATTTCTTTGTGATCTAATGTAAATTAAATTGTATTATGTAGTCTGCTAAGAACACATACAATAAGTTGAATGTATTAGTAGATTTTTAGGTGATATTTTGTGGTCTTAGAAACAAACCCAAGTTAACTTTTGTCTATATGTGACTCTAAATTGTTCCTCCTCTTCGCAAATGTAATTATTTTCAGTTTTAAACGTTTTCCCTGGACCATTATGGATCAGAACATTATGCATTGTTTGCAGATCAGTAGGGAACTAATCCTACTCTTTTTATAACTGATTTACAGAGCGTTTCCACAATTATTCTCTTTACATTTGTCATTGTTAATATATTTATATCACAACAAATCCAAATGACTGCCTTGATCTCATGTACAGGGGCTGTTCATAGGGACGACTCATCAGCCGACTCTGCAATTCCACTCAGATCAGAACAGAGAGTTTTTGCTTCCCAGAAGGCAGTTGTTTTCAGCAAAAGACTGTGTTTGATGTAGCTATTGGTGTTTGATGTAGCTATTTCCAGAGACATACCCCTCTTAGATTGAAAGTGTCAACATATTTTTTTATCAAGCCTACTGCTGCTCCAAGTCCAGTTTTGCTGTATTCAATGGGATGTTCTAATGCTGCCCTAAACACAGTGCATGCATGTTGTGCTCTTACTGTTAATATCCTTCTTCAACATATTAACTCCTATACAGATGTGATTCTATTTATGTCAGTTGTGTTTGGCACACACTCACTAAAATATAGTGCACAGTGTGCTCACATGAGATTATGAACCACCTGTGCCAACAGAGAGCATTTCCATTTCAGTAATAGAGTGAACAACAGTCTTTATACGTATATGTTGGCTTGCAACACTCTTACTTACCACTATTGTGACGCAGGCACAACTCTGATTTTTTTCCGCCTACAGATATAAGGAGAGGATAAAAGGGCCCAGGTCTGCCCCTTTGTCTCACCAAGTGTCTCTGAAAGAGAATGCTCTAAATTCAGAGCCAACTCCCTGAGCTTTCATATAATTTATAAATCTTAAAAGAGTATAAGCCTTCTAGGGAAGCCTTCACATAATTGGTTGCGCGCTCATGGTATTGTTGTCCAATAATACTCATCGGCATCACTCCTCAAAAACCGGTCAAAATTAAAATCCCCAAATCAAAATGCTTTCAGATCCACTAACAAAGCATGACATATATGGTAACCCATATTCTTCCCTATAGGTATTCTGAAGCAATGATTCAATTGGTGACAAACTGATTAAAAAGGGTGTCACATACATAACTTGCTGTTTTGTGTGGGTGTATCATGGCCACCCTTAACTTAACACTGATTTCTCATTGAGAAATACTGCCATAATCCAGCAAGAACAAGGGCAGAACACACCATTACAAACTTGCTCCCTCATATAAAGAATTGCTTTAGACTTGTGATGTCTTTCCTGGCCCTTAGCTCCAGCTGAGTCCACCCTACAATTTCAAAAAAAATCAACAGATGGTAGGTCTTTCCCCTTGACTTCTCTCATTTGACAGAGTGGTCTGCGGTCTGTCTACCTTAGTTATGGGATCAGCCAAACTGTCTATTTTTAAAATGTGCCTCAAAACATTGCTTATGTAATTGGTACTATCATAAATCCAGTCATACTTTCTATGACCTTGCTTTTCTCACCTCAACCCCTCGAAGCCAGTTATGTAATGCCCCTTAACCCCTCCTTAGCACCATCCAACTGAAATGAAACATTTAGACTAAAATGAAACTGCTGCATTACAGTGACTCGCTCTTTCCTCCACCTCTTCCTCCTCTTTGACCTCTGCAACTCATGCCCTTGTCTGCGCCCTTTCCATATTGACCATTTTACATTCTTCCAGTTTTTCCTTCAGCCTCTAGGGAGCACACCCTCCACTCTGTGCTGCCTTCAGCCCTACTCAGGGCTGCACTAAGCATCTTCTGGGTTGCTCCTCTATCCTTGTACTAACTTTTGACCTCCTGGCTGCAATTCCTCTATGTCCCAGCTCTCTAATGACATCTTATCCCTACAGCAAGGGCTACAGAATTACTACTGAGATGCCAGCATAGAATGAAAACCTTTTTTTCAGACAGCAATCATTGCTCAGCCTAACATCATTTACTAATTTGGGGATTTAGGTTTCCCTTACAAAAAAACAATCTTTCAAACACTTCCTTGCACAGTGCCCCGTTTTATCATTTTATCGGACTCATTTGCTGAAGGCATTGTTCTTACTGAACATACTAAACAAATAAAAGTTAAAGGGGACCTATCATGCGAAATGCACTTTTGTACGTCTTTTATACATGAATATGTATCCCCGGTGTGTCAGGGAACTCACCAAGTGTCAAAAAACACAACCCTCTCTTTTCCTCTATACCCAAATCTCTAAAAACGGGGTTACAACGGATCTGATACAGACAGATTTGAAAATTCTCTGGTGTTAGGAACGAGGAGCTCCGTGTATATGGGCAACTCTCCACCTATCAGGGGAATGGGGGGTTGGGCCACGGCCGGCCATTGCCGCTCGAATGCGCTGGAGACGCTGTTGTACATATGCCAGGCCTGTAAGTGGCGCTGTAGTCTGCCACAAAGGCAGCGAAGAAGACTTCCCGCGCATGGTTACCATGGTTGGCCTTCTGTTTATTCTCCGCTGTGGCTCTTTTTCTCCCTCCCCGAGGCAATCGTTTGCGCCTCCTGGCTCCAGCTGCTGTAATTCATTGCAATCCCTCGAGGCAAGCACTGTAATTATCTCTGGTTAGTCCACCAGCAGATGACAAACACCCACCTCTCCGCCTCTTCCAAGGAACGAGGGGACCGTGTGGCAGAGTTTCAGTTAGATTTTTTTTCGCCGGTCAACATATCCGGACAAAATTAGAAAAGTGCTGGTCAAAGGTCTTCTTTGTTATTTATTGAGCTTTAAAACAAATGAATAATGACTATATAATCATATAAGAATAAAACACGGAGGACGGAGATCTCTTTTCCTCCCCCTCTTCTGAGAGCCCAGCAGCTGATCTCAAAGCCACTCCCCTCTCCTGCAGGGGGGGGTGGTCAGCTGCAGCTCATTTGCATTAAAGCTACGTCACAGAATCAGCCCCTGCAAAAACAGGGCTGGAAAGAGCAAATAGTGTGAAATGATCATCATCAGAAGAAAAACTATTGCATGGTACAAACAACATTTTGAGTCCATGGCTAAAATGCAGGATCTGTTTGGTATTTTGAAAAAAAAACTATATTTATATACTTTATATAGGTATGGCCCTACAATATATTGTTCAAATATAGCATGATAGGTCCGCTTTAAGCGATCACAGAATGCATTATACAACATGAGGAGGACATTTCAGTCATATTGGTGCCCTTCCAAATTGTACTGAAATCCCTCCGGTCGTTGTTGAGACATTTCACTCCAAACCACAAATGTCAATAGCAAGGGATTACCAAAATCAGTAGTATTCAACTTCTGGGAAATACAAATATCTACAAAACATTGCTGGCAATCCATCCTATAGTCATGAGATATGTACTTGAACCAAGGTGGTTGTCCAGATGAGTCCAGACTTTGTGGATGGCACATCTGTGAAACTACAATAGGTCACAGAAAATAATTGTATATCCTATCATATTTCTATGATATCGCCTTCTAAAAGGATATTTTCGGGATGAATGCTGCGACACAAAATTACAAACAGATCCCCTACATTCCATTGAATGTCCTCAATTTCATTTGCAAAATCTGCACAAAATAAACAGCAATTAATGGAGCCTGAATGGAAACAGATGAGAGTGTGATGTGAAGCAATGCTTTTTGCTTTGAAGGAGGGCATCTAAACACCCTCACAGTCGCCCTAGGGTCGACCTAGGGACGACCACACTCCCTCACAGCCACAGTCGCCCTAGGGGCCTAGGGGCGACTGTGGCTGTGAGGGAGTGTGGAGGGAGTGTGGTCTTTCAACCAGAAGGTTGTGGGTTCGAATTCCAGCCCATGCAGTCAACATCTCGATGTATCCTTGGGCAAGATACTTAATCCTGAGTTGCTCCCGATGGCATGGCCAACAGTGTGTGAATGTGTGTGAATGTTAGGTCCTAGAGTAAGGTACACTGCTCTATATGAATGGGTGTGAATGGGTGAATGACATGTAGTATGTAAAGCGCTTTGAGGGGTCTTAAAGACTGGATAAAGCGCTATATAAGTACAGTCCATTTACCATTTACCTCAGCTCCTTTCATGTATATTGGAGTAATAAAGCAGACACTTTCTCAGGCAGGTACTGTATATGATTACCATTTCCCCCTGGGCTAATCAGTATTACCTAGGGAATGGTTATCCAGTGTTTACCAAAAGTGTGCAAAATAATACTGGCAGACTGAAATAAAGACTGTTTAAATGCTGAGAATCTAGGGGGATGTGATTGTTTTTTTTTATTTCCATTTCCGGTATTTAACAGTATATATATATATTTTTTTTATATATATATAAGTCTTTTTAAAAAGGTAATTTTTTATTTCTCTTGGTATTCAAATATAGTGGTATTCTAATTTGGAGGTATTTATTAGATAGTATGATTTTTTTCTAGCATTGATTACAAATACTGAAACATTTTTGCTGGGCCAAAATCAATGAGACAATTCCGGGCAAAGTCATCTGGCTTATTGTTTTTCTTTTTTTGAAGAGTCATTACACAAGACTGCCAGCTGATGTTGGTGCCACCTGCCAGGGGATGTTTATAGAACTTCAAACTTGTACTGACTGGCCTTAGGGGTGCTGTTTTATTGATTTAACCATGCGACTGGGAATGATCCATCTCACATCTGCAATTTGGCCCAGGTCTAAAATTACCACCTGCCAACGCCAATAAAATCTTGTTACCTTATCTGAGTCATCATCAGAAGAAAAACTATTGCATGGTACAAACAACATTTGTCTGTACACAACTTGTAGAAAGAACATGCTTTTTACCCTGCAAAACAACATAGCAGTATTTTCTTCTTTGCAAATATATATATCATGTCAACGTTGACAATCCTTCAACGCTTCAGTTATTTGTTATGACAGTTGGTCCTATCTCAATAAATGGCTGATGGCAGCAGGGAGCCCAGAAAGAACTCCACAGCCAAGAAGGGGAAAACAATACAGTCATATTAATGTATTCGTTCGTCCTTAATAAGATTTGAATTAATCCTACTACCCAAATTATAAGGTGATGACACACAGTATAGACAAAGTTAGTTAGCTTGTTTTACAGTTGTTTTGGTTTAATCTTACAGAGTGTTTATCCGGACATTATAAATATAGGCACTGTTTTCCCAGCAGCAACTGACACAATTAGCAAGTTAGCTGTTGGAGCATAAATCAGCTATTAATCTGATATTTGTTAAAACCAAAATACAGCAAAAAGGAAAGTGAATAATTGGCTTGCATCAACTGTAATGGATGACCAAACTAATCCTAATGTTGCTCCGAGTCTGCTTTGATAGAAAGTGTTTGCTAACATGTTCACCAAATAAAACTTAATATTAAGTCCGTCTCTGAGCGTAACTTTCAACAGGCTGAAATGACAAATATGGGGAAGTGAAGCTGAAATTGTTTGGCTTTAAATATTTTCCGTCCAACAAATCTCTTTTTGTTGGATGGAAGCAGCAATGTCTTCAGTCACTCTGGAGTGTGTGCTGGTGCTCTTGAGCAAGGCACTGGAACCCCACAATGCCTCCTGCATGCTGTATTGGAACTGCCCAATTATCCTAATACCAGGATGGGTTAAATGGATGGTATACATTGCACTCTGTGCATGTGCTGTGTACTTGTGTGATAATAAATCACTCCTCCATTGCGATTATGCATCACTTACAACTATAGAAAGTTCTACTTTTACAGTTGGCTTTTACAAAACTGTAAACTGTTCCAATTAATAAAGACTTTATGAAGTGTATAATGAATGCTAAGCTTAAGTAGTTCATGGGTGATTGAACGACACCCTTTTCCTCAAACCTTTTCCAATTTGTCCTGTTAGTGAAATTACCACAGTTTAAATATTCATCTTCCCACATTGGATGTTTCCATGTGTATTTGCTCATTATGTCATTACTTGTTTTACAATTTATGGGCGTGTACCAGCGTTCCTATACGCAGCGGGGCCCTTCACACTGAGCTAATGTGGGAAGAGATGGTTTCATCTATGATGAACTGCTTCAAAAATGATCCCATTATTTCCAGGCCTGTGCCTGGCAGCGGCTGTAAAAGACATAAAGTCTTGGTGCTTAATCCTGTTAGTGCTGCAAACCTGACACTGCTTATTGGCTCTGTGGTAGTGTGTGAACATTCAGGACCTAACTGTTTGCCCTCTAAATATACTGTACAGAATTCAATTATTACAGTTATATTTGACTGCCATTACACTGATATGGCATGTTTGCTGTAACAGGAACAAAACATAGGTTTATAATTACCGTACGTGTTTTGCACTTTTGTGATCTGATTAAGTGCATCTGCATCATGGGATAAGCAATTATAGCAATTTTAAAATGGTAAATTAATTAAGTGTCCATCCTTAATGTCATGATCATTAAGGAAACAGTGAATGTTTTAGTACATCGATTTCAGGTATCCTTGATAGAGGGCGGGTGGTGATGACAAGCGGAGTAAAGTTGCTCTGTAGGTGAAGATGGATTAGCTTGTCAGCCTGGGGTATCAGGAGTAGCTATGGTTTGGCATGTCTTTGTCAGGACTGGGATCGGGGGACCATGCCTAGAGCGGGGACACCGGTGTTTTTAGTTGAGTGGAAATAGGACATTAGTCACTGTGGCGTAGAGACAACACACGATGACTGCTGAAATGGCTTTGTGTCCGATATGGTAGCTTGAAGGCCAAAGTCCAGGTCAGCCAGTGTTCACTTTGAAAACAGTATCAAGGACTTGTAAGGTTAGATTGTCACTGAATTTACTAGCCCTGAAATCAGAGCAAATGTGGCAAATATGTGTTTATTAATAGAAATGGGAAAAGATTGTTAATTTGAGTCAACAGGGACATTATTGACCAAAAGTTTGTAGGCCACCCACTCTAATACAGAAAATCACAACATCTCATAAGTGACCTATTGCAGAGGATAATGGACAAATCTGCATGGTAATGGGTATATTTGGATCGGTAAGTGAGGAGTTAGACAAAGCTGAAATGGGCTGTCATGTCTGGTAATTGTGCTGGGAAAGCATACAATTGCTTCACTTGGAAAGATCAGTATAGCATCCAAGAACAGGGAGTGTTTGAAAAACAAAGGAGCTTTTTCTTAAAATATTGACTGAGACCTACAAAATTACATAAAAAAACAGAGTTTTTGTTATGATTCAAATGTTCTGAAAACATGTTCACATCTAATCAAGTCATACTGTAAAGTTCTAATAATGAGTACAGTCTGTTAAGTAATTTGGTTTGTCTGGGACCTTCATTGTTGTGAATGGATTAATTAACTGTAGACAAAGTGACACATAAACATAACAGCCCATTAATTGAAGTTATCTTTGTGGCGAGAGTGTTTGAAATCTTCGTGCCTGTAAAACTGTTGAATACCATTTTGTTGTTGCCTGTACCATTTGACACATGCAAAATGGTATATGTCATGGCCAGGGATCTTAAACCACACTCTGTACACTTGTGTTACACTTCAAGTATGAAAGAAAAAGCTGCCTTTCATGTTATTTATAGACATGTAAGCCATGCACTTGTTGAGCAGGGACATTGACAGTACTGACGAGGGCTGATTGTGATTATAGTTTATATGTGTTGCTGTCTTTTTTCACTGATGTGCTGGACACATTATCATTACTTTGTCATCAGAATGAGTTGGTTGAATTAAAGTGACAACTGTGCAGCTCTTAAAGATAACATGGTCCATTCTATACACTAAAATCCGAAAAATGATGGCAGATTATTTTGTATGTTGGTTGGTTGGTCTTCTGTAATACAAAAAGGCCAGAATCACATCTGTCAAGTCAAAGGCTCTGATTGTTATTGAGTGTTTTTTGCAGACTTGACCCATTTCATTATCTCATCAGTGTTTATGCACTTTTTTGGGAGAATGTGAAATGCAATAATATTACATAAATTAGACATTTTAATAACGTAGGCTTCAGAAGCACACTAGTGCCCTCTAAAAAAACAACCATTCATTAAATAGATTTCCTTTTTTTTCATGACTTGCATGTTTCTCAAATGAAAAGTACACAAAAGCTTAATTTATTTATGAATTGCTGATTGGCTGTCAATGTAATCAGTCACATACATCTATCATTCATATATGCACTCTTAATTAGGTTGGATAATGTTCCTGCTGAGTGATAACCTGTTTTATCATGACGGATCCCTGTTCTCTGTAGGAGTTCATCACAAACAATCTCAACCAAGCTGTGTTCAATGATTTCAGGCTTGTTGACAGACAATTATGCCACAGACCAAAAGGTGATAAGATAGAATAACTAATTAGATACCAGTCAAATGTATCACACTAAACCTCCCGACTGCTTCTTTTTCTTAAACCTATCAATATCAAATGACAACACTGTTCTTGTATCACTCAAGTGCCACAGCTTGTGGTTCAATGTCCAATAGAAGTCGTTTTTGGTCAACAACCGCTTTTTAGAGAAAGAGTTGAAACGTGGAGACATGCAGCAAATGGTCTAGATCGAGATGCTATACGGCGGCCCCAATAGAGGCAATTTAACGAATATTGTAAGGATGACAAATTGGCACGACTTGTCCCAGTAACCTCATCTTTTAAATTCCTGTCAAGTGAACAACAAAGTATAACACACTGATCACAGTTGCTCATATTCCTTTAACTGCCTTTGTGCTAACTGTAGTGACATTTAAAATGATGTCCTATCACTTTAATGGATTAACTGAATGTCCTTAGAATCAACAAACATTGTATTGCAGCATTGATTTTTCTCATAGTTGACCGATGTGTTCTTGATTAATCATATTCACAATATTGATCAATTGATAACAAATTCATTTTAACCACCCATAGCCCTGTAGTATTTACAGATCTGTAAACTGGTAACAACGTGGTTTAAAAATGGTTTATATGGGTGAATAGTTTTTCAGATAATATTCATTATTTTGATATTACAAAATATAACATGGAATATGTATAATATTTGGAATATGAATGGATTTCTGCAGCTGCTAATTGCAGGGATTTGAGATGGATGCTAGGCACAAGATTGTCATAGTAACTGTGAAGATAATCCAGTTGTATATCAACATCAAACAAATCCAATAAAGGCAAGCAAGCTTGAAGAATTATTGGTGTTGCCACAATGTTTCCTTTAGTATAAATTAACACGCTTTTACATGTAAGACATATCTAGCTTCACTTTATCAAACTTAATAGTTTGATATGTCTTTAATAGAAATATAAAATCATACTGACAAAAGAAAATACTAAATTATTTGTTGTTGATTTCATGTTGTGTTTATACTTTAGTTTGACATTTCTGTTATAAGCAGCTGTATGTCATCTTGTGTTTTATACAGTACAGTACATGTGATCTGAGGATGTTCTTGGAAACCAATCACACACACACACACACACACACACACACACACACACACACACACACACACACACACACACACACACACAGCGCTTTGCATTTGGAGCAAGATGCAGTCTCTCATCTCCCTCTCCTAATTACTCATTATTTTACAAACAGAACATTTTAAATAGCACTTACATATTATTCCATTTAATAACTATGGTTCCCCCACCCTCAGCCCCCAAAAAGAAGACGACCGCAGCAATTACAGGAAAATCTATCGACCTTATCATCGTGGTGGTGAATATTCTTAGGATTGTTAGGGTTTGGAAATAACGCTGAGTGAGTGCAAAATGTGCTGGAGATGTTACATACTTACCAAACATCCCTTTTAAAGAGCATGGCTAAAGCAATACAACGTAGGTCGACAGGAGAACATTGCCATTGTATCACCTAAGAAGGACGAATGATGGAAGTTAAATGTTTAAAATGTGTTAAATAATAATATTAAAGGTCCCATGTCACGGCCATTTCTACTGCTCATAATTCCATTGTTGAGGTATACTAGAATAGATTTATATAGGGCAATTTTCCAAAATTGCATTGGTTTCTCATACAGCATCTCTGTATAGTATGTGTATTCACTCTCTGTTCTAAACGGCTTGTTGGAGCTCCTTCCAACTGTTTAAACGTTTTTTCAGGTATTAATCTGATGGTGCACATGGCTTTCTGGACCCAGGCATGTCCTCCAAATGGAGTTACAGCACCATTTGTTTTTGTTTCTAGAGAATGTGCAGACAGGGTTCTCAGGCTCCTATTTTGTGACCTCTCAAACAAAGGGGAAATATGTTGTTAAGCTCAGCCTACTCTACCTTTCAAATTGCGAGCCAGGTGACTGAAGTTGAACTGCCGCTGCTATACTGTACTGTAGGTCCTTGCTCTTCTTTGCAGCCATTGTGCTCAGTGGAAAAATCTGCAGACACAAGCTGTTTTCAAGCCTGATGAGATGAGGGGGGCCTATCAGTGACACACAGATCAAGTGTTATAGGGGACACACCAGGGACCGGTTGAAACGACCCGAGCTACACCAACATTTCTGCAAAGATAATGAGCTGTAACATAAAAGCACAAAGCATAAAAGGACATGCAGAATATTGGCAGTGGCATCCACTCATCCAGTCATGATGGATTTTAATTGTAGGTGCCGCTCTGTCATAGAGGTATTAAGATGGATATCATGGGCAAAGAGCCTGTATTTTTTCCAAAACTCCCCGCCCCTGAAATGATTGTAATTTTTTTCTATTACAGTCTGATAATCAGACTGTAATAGAAAGAGAACAATTCAACAAAAATAAACAAAGTAAAAAGAGCAAAGGTTCAACACTATAGAAAAAACTATCAAAGCATTCCGGACATGTTCGTTTGAGGGAAGACCCCCAGGCGGACCTAGAACACTGTGAAGGAATTACAGATTCCATCTGCTCTGGGAAGGCTTCAGGATCCCCCAGTAAGAGCTGGAGGGGGTATCTGCGGAGGAAGACGTCTGGGAGAGTTTGCCTAGCCTGTGTCCTGGACCAAGGTTTTTGTAGAATGTTGCCGGCTAGTCAGCCAATTAGCTGATTTCCAGCAGCACATTTAACAGTTACCATACTGCAGATGTCAGGTGCTGGTGTTGTCCATATGCTTTAACGCCACTGCTAAATATACACTGTATAAGCACATAACATATAGCTACAGCGTTAGCTAGTTTGTTTTTCTTCCCAGCGGCAATCTGGCAGCCGGCCAGCTGCTGTCAATCAAACACAGACACACCCCTCCAGCCAGCCAAAATGAAAAGGTGCATATCTGAAATCTCCCAAAAGGTCCTTCTTTGAGATTTTCATTATACAAATTACAAAATGTGCTAATTTTCAGTTCTTCACTTTTTGTTTTCTATTAGAACATGTTTACATGCTTCAATGTGTCTGAACATATCTGCATACGCCCTCTGTCTGAAAGGTTTTTATTAGCACTTGTCTGTTAAGCCCCCCCTTTTCAAAAAATCTGAAAAAACACCTGTGCAACGGTAGTTCAAGCCGAGGGTGGAGTAGCAAATTCCAATGAGGCAGCATGTGGAAGAGTAAGGAGAGCTATATCTGATAAAAACACATTTTCTGACTGAGGTTGCAGATACAAAAGTGTGTTGTGTTAATTCACAATTTGTTTGTTGGTGGAACTCCAGAAACCAATGTTTACTGTATGTGCAAAAGGACTGAATACTGCATGAATTGTACATGATATGGTCCCTTGAATACATTTTACACATTGGCAATATGTATAGTTTGATTACAGTGATATTCAATTGCAGATATTGAAATATATCATCTGTAATGTTTCAGTCATAGAGGTCACATGTCGATAGTGGTGCTTTTTATATAGTGCAAGTTAATACTATAGGTCTAGTGTCCTCGAACTCTGGAGCCAGTGTGCTATCCTCGAGAAGCTACTTTGTCAGAGATACAACATAACGGTATCTGATGTATCAGTTTACAGTGCATCTAAAAAACGAATTGTTTTAATAAACAGCCAATAATTGGACATTTTAAATCAGGCCATGAACATTTGCTATCTGATTTTATGCTGAGCACTAGACAAAGTGGCACAACATCAGGGCAAAGTGATTACCTTGCTGACGAGTTGGAGGTGTGCAGTTTGTTACCTTCAGCTCTTCCTCAAACTGCTCAGTGTGACTGCTCCTTCCTTTTCCTTTACTCAATACTATAATAAAAAATGATTTGATGTTCAACTAAAACAACACTGACTGCTTCATTTTTTATATTGATGGATTTCAGTGAGCAACTTTTTAACTTTCACATGACTTCTTTACAATAAAAGTCTTACCCTGTTGCACACGTCAAATGCGTTTTATTTGAGGCAGCAGCAGTGTGAAATGTTAGCTTTACATCAACTTAATACAGCTCAGATATGGCTGTTGAAGCTTGAAAATTAAATGAATTAGATATATTTAATTACACTTTATTGCATACATTGATGTTTGCAACAATGGCAGACTCTGCCACAACTGAAGGAATTATCCTTTTGCTTTTGTCACAGGCTTTGCTGCCTCACAAAGAAGGCGCTGTCTCAAAGAAATTCCTATAATTGGATTGTCCTAAATACTAAATTGCATTATTAGTTGCAATTTCTACAATTGAAGTCACCATGCGGAGAGTTTTTGATTTGCTATTGATTTGCTATTGATTTGCTATTGCTAAACAAGTGATAGCCTTAGTCATGAATAGTGTAACAAATGGGTTTGACTTGTGTTTCTGTGATCAAATGACACCTAAATGACCTGTGTTTTGGAGGGCAATCCTCCCTGCAAATTAGGATGAACATAGTTTCAAGGTAAAATGGTCAAAATGTGTATTTAGAAATAAGTGGGGCAAAAGTAGGATTATAACAATAACTCAAGTCTACAGTTTGTGGAATAAATGTACATTTTTAGTAGCCTCTGTAGGGACCAAAGGTACAGTGCATGTTTTCACTGCCTTCCCTTGTTTTTTAATTCAGAGTTAAGCATAGTCAAAACATTTCATGGAAATTCCAACCTTCAAATAAGATTTACCTCAAAGTATATTTTAGTCATGTTATCTGCTGGTAGATAAACAGAAGCAAACATGAAATTAAATATAACCAGCAAACAGCGGTTGCCACAACAAAGGCAGATGTGTGGTATACATTTCATTTGTGCAACTTCACCTCACATGTATGTGTTTATATTGCAGAAAAAGTTATATATTGCTGATAGAACATCACATTATTTAAGCAACAGAGGCCTAATGACTTTGATGCGTCATTTTTTATTGAGATAAAGATGCACAACTGTATTGAACTGTGAAACTCAGATGAGAGCAGTTAAAGTACATTGAGGCTGAACACAAAGACAATGATGGCAAGCAAAGATTTATTGCACACAGAATCTTAAAAGTGTGATTATAAAAGATAGAAAGCTTATCCCCACGTCATTCATTGAAGACAGGTTGACAAACCATATGTAGAGAATGTGTAGATATAAAATAATTGATAAATTGTGCCTAAATCTTCTGTTTGAATTGTAGCATTACATCTCATATGTTGTATTTTGATTGGTGATGAGTCTGCAAATGATAAAACTGTGTTCAATGTTGTGTGATGAACTATAGCCACCCTTCCAGATACTGTATTTCTCTCCAAATAAAACTTGGCATACTGTGTGCATCCCTCTTGTTCACTTAAGTGCTAATGAAAGGGTTGAGCAAATCAATAATGCAACTAAGTATTCAGGATAATCCAATTCAAGGAACATCTTTGAGTCAGCCCCTTCTTTGTGAGGCAGCAAAGCCTGCAACAAAAGCAAAAGGATAATTTATTTGAATATTAACACTTTGCAGAGTATTACTTAATGGGGTGCGGAGAAGCTGGGAATCTTACAAGTGAATAAAAATCATGGACTTCAAAACTATTTATATTTACATACGTATATGTAGAGTAGAGCATGACTTGGAAGGTGATGGTTTGGATAATAATGAAAGCATAAGAGGAGTTAATTACTACATTAACTTTTTCATTATTTCACCTTGTTCTTGAGCCTGTGACCTAAGATGTTCATCGTCATTACTACACTGTAGCAAGGCACGTATGACCAATAAAAGCCATGAACCTTGAACTTTCTATTTAACCATGTTGATGTCTTGTTAGGTGTCGTAATATGGGATAACGGAAAAACGATTGAAAAGAGTGAAAGTTATTACTGACATCCAACATCACATTTAGTCACGTGAAGAATTCCCTTAACGTTGCTGCCTTGTCCTTTTCAATCAATAACTATAGATTTATATCAAGGGTGCAGACGAGGTCATAATTACGCATGTTTTCTCTCTCTCGTGACATGAAGAAGGGTTGAGCATTATGTCGCGTTTTCACTATTCCTCACTTCATTATCATATTGCATTTATAATTGAGGGAAGTGTTTTATTAATGCACTTATTTGTTTTTGAGGGGGAAATAGCTCTTGCATTATAATCGGCTTTTTTCTACATGCATGAATATTTAAGACAAGGCCCCCGGGTAAATGCCTGGTGCCATCCAAGGGTTTCTAGGGGCTGGGGCAAGAGAAACAGAGGAGACCAAAAACAACAACAAAAAGAATAGTGAAAGGTCAGCGTTGACCGTGTAGATGTTTACACCACACCACACCCTGTGGCAAGCGTTCAGATCAGCTTCTGGCTGACAAATCGCCCAGGACAAAGCATTAGATCTTCCAATTTCCCACTTCCCCAGGATGAATGCACCAGTGAATGCTCAACTGATTTCTCCTTTACAGCTGCTATTATCCCAATGCAAAGCAACCCCATGTGATTTGCAGGACTATTTAATGTATACTGAAAAAGAGGGACACATTCTGTGCTTTTGAAATTGGGTTTACAAGTGTGCAGAGAACAACTCTCTGCTGTCACATTCTGTCTCTCAAGAGTAAAGAAGTACAGCATTAGTTAAAGGCTTTTCATTGAAAGGCTGGTCATGAACGGCATTAGAGAATCAGTAGAATCCATTAAAAATAAAGAGCACTACTTAAGGATGAATGAAATGTGGGCAGACCAATGGCTCTTTTAACCACTGTGTTTGTTTAAGCTGTTTGGTTAAGATTACTTTAAAAGCCAAGCAATATAAGCGCTTCCACCACCCGAAGCGTGAATGAATGTTGCCCGACAGCACCCCTTTGTTTTACCTAACACACGTGCCTACATTGAGTTTGCGCTTAGGAGAAAAAACACATTTTAAATCCAATAAAATTATGAGACTGGCCCCGGCTAATTATCACTGAACCACATTTTGTTTTTGAGTGGGCGAGCAATTTTGCATTACGGTGTGCTGCGGAAATTCCAAAGCAAATAGTAATGATTCACCATGAGATCAGGCAATGTGGTCCGTACAATCGAGCAACAACCTGTGTTTACAGGGCCATTTGGAAGAGATCAGTGGGCTGAAATCACCCAAAGAAATGTAAATGGTGACATTAAAACATTTATGGCTGTATGCCTGTGTAGATAATCAAAATGCATCTGCTGCAGGATAAGAATCGCCAGCTGCCCTGATCTTGTTGATTTAAAAAAGTTGTACTGAGATACAGAGAGATGAAAAAAGATTAAGAATACGTGTCAGATTTCTTAAAGAGATTTGAATGTCAGCAGCATGTCACTGTGACACATAATCTACTTCATGAATAATTAAGCACAACATATGATCAGCTTCCATCATGGGAAAAGCCCCATAATGACCTGTCATAATAAATGATATCAGATCACATACTCACACCGACTCATCATGTAAGTAAACCTGATGATCGTCAAACAAAGTAAAGTAGTAAAGTCAAGTAGTAAAGTCAAGTTAAGATCATCAGGTATAAAGTGGTTTGGTATTAGGTGGAGTGGCATTGTGTTTGGTTAAGCTCTGCAGGTATTAACTCTACAAAGTGTTTATATTTACAATACTTTTACCTGTTTACCTCTTTCCTTTTTTGTGAAGAGTTGAGCAAGTGGCTTTATTTTCTTTGTGTCAATAATCATAAAAAAAGCACTGAAATTGTAATTCTGCTTTTAATTGTATGGTAAACAAGAGTAAGTACACACAGATTTAAATGGTTTGCATTTTTTCTATAATTCGTTACACAACGTGTAGGCCCTCTTAAATTAGAAACAAATAATAGGTCCTGTTGAAATGATTATTCAGAATGTGCAGAGCAAATGTAAGACATTAAAATAAAGGGTGAATAAATGGCAGGGTCTCACAGCAAGGCTAATGACCCAGCAATGAAGACAATTAGGTTGTTATTTCTATTTTACAAACACCACACTTTCAGTATATTTTCTTTAGCTAAACTTTTTAAGTGGCTCACTTTGCCCAACTGTGTTTGATTCAACTCTGTGTGGATGCATATGACTGTTTCTGTGCACACACATGCAGGTGCCCAGATGTATGCTGTATGTTTATGTGGTCAAGCATGACTGTATGAAGGAACTGCTTGGTGAGTCAGCCTGAGAGGCCAGTCAGGCATGATTAGATGATGTGAAGCTTGGGTCAAGGTTAACGTCTTCTATCAGGCGTGGTTTGAATTGCAGTCAAACCCTCCGTCAGTCTATTTCTATATGGAGCAGACAGTGAGCTCCCCTAACATGACCTTGGTTTCATCAATTTTTTACGAGACGGAATGGCAGAGGGAGGAGCGTACGCCATTCTCAAAATAATTAGTCAGCAAAATCAAGGCAAATGTTGCCCCCGTTCTTACATCCTACTCTCAGGCTGATCCTGTGAATTGGATAGGACTACAGTAAGTGCAGTGGTGCATTCACTATATAAAGAATGTTTGAAAATAGAAAAGAAGGGGAAATTAGCATGGATGAATTTCAATATACGAGTAATGTACTTACGCCATTATAAATATTGTTGTAACATTCCAGGTTTTGCTTTGTGTTCTGTATAAACATTAACAGCAATTTGTGAGAAAAGAAATTGGAGTGGGATGATATCGTACGAGGGAGAGAGTAAGAAAATAAGAGTGAGAGAGAGAGTCCCACGCACAAGGTCTTTGGAAAGCAGAAGCTGTCAACCAGGGATTAGGAGAAGGAGCAGAAAACCGACAATAGGCAAAAGCTTTTATAAGAAGACAGGATTTCAATTTTAATCCACTATAAATGAAGAAAAAATTGCATATACAATCAGTACTAGTACGCCTTAAAATACACTCAGAAGGCTTATACTGAAAACGAGAAAGATGTGCGGAACAACGGGTATCGGTAGAAAGAAATAGGAGACTGAACTAAGTGAAAAAAGTTGTTTACATGAGATAATATTCAAAAGGGAGAGCAGTGGTGAATACAGGAGGTAGGTTGCTTTATTTTTGCTACAATGGAGATGTTCTGCCTCTTAAACACTGATGAGATGGCAAATACACAATTAATGAATGATTAAGAAATATAATTCAAAATAGTCTAAAGAGTTAGACATCCTAATGCAGATCCAGCAAACCTAATATCCCAAATTCTAGCAGTTCTGTGAGAACCTAAAACCATGCCATGGACAAGAGTGAAAATAAAAACTTGGGAGGCCAAAATGAATTAAAGGCCTTCATCTATTTTATATTCCCAAACATGCTCCCCTTTTTTTCTTCTAAATTACAGGGCAAGCCTCCTTTTATCCCTGCATCATTGTTTTCACATTAGCCATAGGCTCAATTAGCCTTTTGTTCTTAGGTAATAACCTCATACCACTGCCATCTTGTAATTCAGAAGGCTTCAACAATACAAAGAAAAAACATTGCTAGGTTGGTATAAAAATGACTCATTGTCAATAAACTTGGCCCATAAACTAAACAATTTTTAAATTATATTTATTAGGTTAAATGAGCTCAAAATAAGCAATGTTTTGATTAACTCTTTCTCATTGTATTCAGCACATGGTGGGGTTCTATAGTCATAGGCAATGAGAGAGTGTGAATATTCATGTTTGGTCTTTCTTCTACTGTGTGGCAATTTAGAATGTTCCTATTCTCCTTTTACCATTAAAATAAAACATATACTTCCTTCATTAAGTGAGGAACAGACTTCAGCCAAAACTAGAATAAGCTAGCCAGCTGCTACGTGATACAGAGCCACTATGAGTCGAACCTGTCCCTGCCAGTGAAAAGGGAAAGCCATGTTCTCTTCCTTTTCACCACGTAACCTGTATCAGTATCAAAAGGCTTCAATGTGGGAGAATGCCAAGTCATATACTCCAATTTACTTTGTACTATGCCAAGTCATGTGCCTGAACATCCTTAATAAAACAAAGTCCCAAAGTCACCCACAGCGTTTGGTGAAAAAAAGCCCCTATCATTGGCAGGATATTATTAAATAATATATAAACATTGCAATTTTAAGAATATACGTTGACAAAAGGTTGCAGTTTCGTTTCGACAAAACATGGCTAGATCTCAGGAAAGATCATGGTTTGGGTTAGAATAGGTCTGTTTTTTATGTAAATTGACTCATGTACAATAGCATGTTACAAACTTGACATAAGTTATGTATTATTGAGTTAATTTACATACCTACCTCAAAATAACTCAACAATGAGCTTTGATTTTAGTAAACCACCACTCTGACCTACACAGACTAGATCTTTTTACAATGTCACCTTACTTGGTCATAATCGGGCCCTTGTCCATACAACCTTTGAGGTTGTTTTTTATGGAAGGACGGTCACAAGTATACTACTGGTGCAAAATATATCTGTAAACCAAAGCCTTTTGAAGGGCACTCTTTCAGCTCTGAGTCAATCAGGGTCATTTCTACAAAAGCTGCTTTCAATAGCTTTCCATTTTACGGACAGATCTAAGAAAAACACATTTAAATAAAGTGTTTTTTCTCGACTTATAAATAGCATCATAGCAGCCTAAAGATTAAGTGTTGACATGGAGACCCCTGTTTTCAACTCATTCTGACAAAATTCAGCCGTAGAACATGGACTCTGGTTATCTCAACATATCGAGTTCCATCAACGTCATTGTGATTGCTAAAGCACTTACTCATCCCTTGCCTATTTACTTTGGAATTGTGTAAACACGCTTCAACCTTGCTTTTAGAGCCTCAGTATGAGTTCTCAGAAACAACAAAGAGATGAAGTTTGATATTGACTTATGTTTAGCCTGCCTCTTGAAGGACATGAAAGAGACAACAGAGATGACCAACATAACAAAGAGAGCTGTGGCTAATGGTACGTCAGACCTTGAGCAATGTAAAATAAACTAAATTACAGCGGACCCTTTCACGGGATGCCTTTAACATCATGGAGGGATAAAAAAGTGAGAAGGACTACAATATTATCATTAAGTACAGAGACAGAAGAAGGAGAAGGAAGGTTAATTCTTGTTCAACCCAGCCTGAAGACAAGACACATTACAAGGCTGCACTCTAAGCAAATGGTAGACGAATTGGATTCAAACTCCAATCTTTCATTACGTCACTTGAATGGGCTTTTCACTTCGCTTTATAAATCACTGAGAGAGAGTAGGCTGAGCAGACACTTATAGCTGCGCTCAGGTACGACAGTTGTTGTGTACAAAACAAGTGTGCTAAAAACGGTGTGTCTGAAAAAGGTTTTCAGTACAAAGACTCAGGAATCTGGCCGCTGACTCTATTGGTCTCCTGTGAATACATTTACCGTATTTTCTCCACTCTCTTTTTCTATTTGTATTGCTCATGCAGGTATTGATGTTTGACAGACATAAAATCCCCAAGATGTGTGTGTATGTGTGTGCATTGTGTGTATAATGTGTGCATGCAATATTGAGTTAATGGCTAAGATAAAATATTGATTCAGATGAGCTCACTTTAGCTTAGACTAACAGTTGAAGACAGGTATATAATTTACGTTCAATCTCGACGTTGAGCAAACAATTGGCATTGGCAAAACATGCCGTCATGTGTTTATTTTTACACAACTTCTGTGCCATCCCATTTTGCCCATGTATTGACTATTTTGGTTTAGTTTCACCATTCCCATCAGCATCTTAAAACTCAAAGAAAATAGCTGTTGTCAATGAAATGGCCAATAGGACCAGGTTACCACTTACTATCCAGCATCAAATGGCCGACAGCCAGAGTTTGCGACTAGCTGTTGATCATAGTGAACACAGCTGCTACAGTGCATGATCTTGCCCAAATGAGAGGGTTGAGACTAAAACAGGGCTTCAAATTATAGATTTCTGATGGACAGAATACACATCACTCCAAATTAATGCTGATGTTGCTCTGTGTCTGCTCTTCTAATGTAAATAAGGGATAAGCCACTGTTAGTTAACATGATTGCCATGAAATTAGATACGCTTGTGTTAATAGTGCTCTTTTTTTCACCACCATGTGGCAAAAAGATTATTGGAAGCTGGTTTCAGTTTAACTGTGTACAGCAATAACATAAAGCATATATATTGAGCATGGCCTAACTCAATATACTTTTTCTACAGTTTCAACAATTAATTGCATTTGATGACACACCTGTTCATGTTCAGTATGGTTTTGCGTTAGGCAACAATAACTCATCATAACTAATCCCTTAAGGTCTTACATACCCTGTCAGCCACATTATTATTCATTTTTATAGCATTTTGGCCTTTATTGAACAGTTAATGAATACTCTTATCACCAAGCACCACATTTACACTGTGCAAATGTCAGATATTCAAGAGATATTCCCAATAATGATGATTTGGCTTGAGTAAAAGAACATTAAGAGATTGTTTCAAAGCAGCAAGTAAGTGTTTCTATTACAAGGGCCATCTTGCAACCTTTGTTGCAAGGCACACATACCTCTAATCAAGACTACTATTAGTCATTGACAGCTTAAGTACATGTTTTTTCTCAGCAGCATACAGCATGTCGATATGTCCAATTTCCTTAAGCTAAAATGTGATTCAGCAGGGCTGATTGCTTCTAGCCAATGCCCTGAAGCTGTGGCTGAAGGTCTATAATAAAAGACAGCTTACCTGAAGGAATCTAACAAACATAACCAAGCAACTTCACCATGGTCGGGGACAGTCCTCATGAGAGAGAGAACAAATGCAATAGCTAGTCTTTTTTTGTGTGCCTACACAGATCAGTGTTCTGCTTCATCATATGTGACAATATGAAAATACAAGTCAAGAAGTGTCCCTGCTGGAGACATAAAAAACATTAAACAAGTCTTCTAAATTCCACACAGGAAAAACATAGGTTTGTATGTTTTACCTCTATTACGCCATTACCTAATACACTATATCGCAGTCATCTGTCAAAGTTGTCTTTTTTTACTTACATAATGTTTTGGTTGATTCTCAAATTGTGTTTTATAAAGATACAGAAAAGGGGATATACATGATATCATAATGTAAATAACTTAAGGGTTAAAGAGTAACAGCTGAAGTTGCAAGTACACATGTTGAATAGCAGAGTGACCAGAAGGAGTCAGTAAACAAACATGGAGCAGCCTTTTTGAAGATAATAAAACAGAACATAAAAGCCTGTATTAAAACATTTATAAAAAGGCAAGAAAAATAATAAACTGTTTCTGTGTCTCTAAAAAAACAAAGATAACTGTGCAATGCAAGCATCGCATTGAGGCCACAGGCACGGCTCATCACTCGTTGTAATGTATCTCTGACCTGTATGGTCATGTTTGCATGGGGCTGTGTGTGGTGCGAGCAAAGAAAGGGGTCATTGTAGCAAGTCAATTAATACATGTATTAAAAAGGGAAACTATCTTGAACACTGGTCCGGTTTCTTTTTTTGTGTGTCAAATTAACACAGAATTGTGCCTTGTTTAAAAATATATATATATTGACTCACGGCTTGAATGTTTATTTAAATTAGTCATTTGGTCATTTCATATTCACAAACTTATCACACTTTCAAAAACGTGTTGTTGCATTGTATTTATGAGGAATTATGTGTATAATGTGAAAATATATCTCTATATTTAGTTTGAGAGAAAAGAAGGAAGTATGTGGCTCTTTTTCTCCCTCCCCGAGGCAAGCATTTGCTCCTGCTGCTGTTATTCAATGCAATCCCTCCCTCGCTGTAATTCTCTCCGGTAGTCCACCAGCAGATGACAAACACCCGCCTCTCCGCCTCTTCCAAAGGAACGAGCAGAGTGCAGCAGAGTTTCAGTTTTCCACCGGTCAACATGTCCGTTAAAGTTTCAATCTTCCGGACAAAATTAGAAAAGTGCCGATCAAAGGTCTTCTTTGTTATTTATTGAGCTTTAAAACAAATTAATAATGATTAATAACGATCTCAGATTACGCTCCCATCTCCTGCCGGGGGGCGTGGTCAGCTGCAGCTCATTTGCTACATCACAGAATCAGCCCTTGCAAAAACAGGGCTGGAAAAGAGCAAATAGAGCGAAATGAGGCATGGCTAAAATGCATGATCTGTTTGGTATTTTGAAAAAAAAACTTCACAGACATGTTTTATATAGGTATTGCCCCACAATATATTTGTCAAATATAGCATGATAGGTCCACTTTAATATATTCCAAACATGTTGTGTATTGTTGTTACTTTTATATTTATTTATACTCCAGTTAAGGACCTGAGGGAAAAGCTTGCGAAATATTTGATAACAGACAATCTTCGAAAAAAAGAAAATCGATCCCGGGCAAAAAACAAAAAGCAATTTACATCATTTAAGCAACCTCTCTTTTCATCTGGAAAATATAATGGGGGAGCATGAGGGGTTTAACCAAAATAAATTCCGCACACATGTGGAATATGTGTTCCTGTTTTAGTATATGCATCAAATATGAAAGGCTGTTTCACTCAGTCAACCAGGTAACAACCTGCTGCTGTTATCTGAGATCTTTCAGAGTTTTATGAGAGGAGCTCATGGTATTTCTCTTCAGCAGATACTGCTTCCACCTCATTACGGACAGGGCTCCAGCCAGTGAGAAGTTCCCCTGAGGAGGGACGCACTGAAGCAGAGGCCAGACAAGCCCAAGATATTATTGGGTGAATAAAGACCCTATAGCTCTGGGATCCTAATGTAACAAGATATTCAATGCCATCATCAAAATTAAAATATGCATTATAAATCAATCCCTGTTGTTACTTTTGCTCATGTTGTTGTGTAATTTGCTAATGTTTGTCACCACGCAAGAGTTTTGTGTTTTGTGATGCAACACACCTATCAGCAGCTAACTAACGCACACTCAAATATGGTTCCAAGGACTCATTTATATAATAATTTCCTAAAAAACTAATAACATTTGAAAATGTTATACAATTTGCACTTGAACTAGTTGAAAATATAATAATATGTAATTACTTTTCCAATAATGTCATAAAATGTTCCTACTGATATTTGAATAACATTTTACCAATATTGTATACCTTGTGGGTGGGACTGATATTACTGTATTATATCAAATACAGCTTTATTTCCACATATTGTGTTCAATAGTGCTGGTTGACGTGTAAAGTTGACGGATGATTTAAACCCTGAAAAAGGTTCCAGTTAAGAGCAGCTTTCAGCGTGCAACAACACCTTCATCACTGTCTTCAGATTAAACAGTCCCACTGAGCGGTTGCTAACATTAGTGAAGACAAAGAGGTTTGACCCCCTAGGCAGCAGTGTGCTACTTAACAGACACGCTGACAGAGCATAAATGTCGGCAATTGCTATTTGTCTCACAGCAGGAGACTTGAAAGGTATAGATCATCTTCTTATGAGCTGGCACAGGGCACTAGTTTTAAATAGATTTCCTTAGAGAATGCTGATTGTCTAAATGAAAACATGTTGATGATTGTTTCGTAAAAGTACTTAAAGTCCTGAGCCTGTGGCTGACGATACAAACTAAGATACAGGTCACACGGATCAATCTCTGCAAATATGTTGAAATGTACTTAATTGCTGAAGGGTTTTGAGGAAACTCAGGGTTTTACAACATTCTGCCATAAACTGTAATGCCTGAAAAGCTGTATGCTCTTTACTACTTCTGTATGATGCTAGAATATCTATTTATTGTTACAACAAGTTGAAACTGATTCAATTTGGTATCTTTGAGATTGGCATCTGAAAAATGCAACAATATTAAAACTGAGAATGGAAATAAATGACTGAATTAATTTCTTTGCTCGAAGGCCACATGCTTTTTTAGTAGCAACTGGCAAGTGGAGCTAGACAAATGTGTCCTGAGGCTAACCTCAGGCTGGGCTGGAAATTATCTACCTAGGGAACCAGGAGCCTAAATGTCGGAGACAGTCATGGGGGCCTTTACGATGGGACACAAGGGGCTGCTTCTTCTTCATCTCAACATCCTACCCCCAAGGTGTCACGGAGATATATGCTTACAGTTGAAAATTAGTGAGACAGTAGCTCGAAACCAAAAGGAAATGACCTCTGTCTAGCTATTGTGATGAAATAAAAAGTGAGACACAAACTCAAATTGGAGAGGTACCTCCTTGTTGAATATAGGAATGACATGGGAAGAGAATAGGATGTATGGTGCAGAATAATGAGAAAAATAGTTGCACAAAGCTAGTGGACTGCAAACTGTCTTTTTTCCTGTTGATATATTTCATACAAGACTTTCTAGAACAAGCAAACATTGCTTTGAATTGTTGTGCTGAGATGTTGACAGGGCATAAAGAATGCAGCAATGATTAATGTTACATCTGGATATCCTCATTTGTCTTGTGCTCAGTGTGTGTGTGTATGTGTGTATGTGTGTTTTTGATTGAGATCTGCATCTTTTCCAGGAATCACTTCATTGTCCTCATCCCATATTTATCACATTTTGCCGGAACTGCTGTCACATTAAAAATGAATACACAAATCAATATGAACAAGTAATTTGTGTTGATCACTGTCGTACATCAAAATTAGCCCTGGGCAGATGATGACTGATAATGACTTTGAAACTTTAAGCATTGCAAAAACATCGCCAACATAACATGGAGAATAATTCATTTAGGCTGAACGGAGCCAAAGCTTTAGGTGTGGGATTCGATAAGGACATTAAAACATGTCAATCAGTAACCCATGTAAATGTTGTTTGAAACCATAGGGCTAGTTTTCCCTGATTCCAGACTTAATACTAAGCTAATCAACTCCCAGCAACATACTGCAGTTAACCACAATAATTAGAGTTGAATTAAGCATCACATCTGACTCTATACAAGAAAGTGAATTAGTGTATTTCTTAAAAATGTCAAATTAACTTTTTATTACAGATGAAAGGCAAACAAGTTGTGCTAATTGAGTTATTTCAACATAATACTAATACATATTGTCAGAAAATGCTATTTTCTGTGTTATTTACATGGGGGCCGTGGGCCACACCAGTTCAATCCTGCCCTGACCACCGCTGCAGTCAACATGCCATTGCGTCCTTGGGCAAGACACTTCACTCCAACTTACTCCTGTGGGTATTGTCCAAAGTATTGATGTATTTCATGTCTGATATATGTAATATGTAATGTAAAGCGCTTTGATCACTTGGTAAATAAATGAAATGAATCATTTGTAGTTGTTTTTGACATTCAACCATACACATTTGAACTCCTTTTCATTAAACCTGTTGAATACATATGATATACTCCACTTGTCCAGGGTAATGTGACACATTTTTATTATCAAAGTTCCAGTTGACAGCAGAAGCTGACACATGATCTTGTTCTAACCTGAGTGCAAAACGGGCAATACAATTCCAGCCACACTACGGGCACAGACATGACTACACCATCAGTCAAATCCTTTTTTGGGTAAATGTTGCAGAAAAGCTTTTGCTTTTCTGAGCAAAGAGAAAATACTCTGGGGTATAAGCGGAAAAAAGCAATAGTCTCACAAGGTCCCATAGTGGATTAGAGAAAGAAAAACAATAAAGCATCTTTCTCCCAAAGACCTTTATATTGATTTAACCTTTGCCCTAATCTTTAACTGACTGCTGTGTTGACGATTAATTGATTCAATTGTGGGAACAACATGACAGATTTGCTTTGAACACCAAAAGAGGTCGCATGTCTCTTTTTCTGGATTTGTATATGATTTGCTCTGAGTCACCTTCCTCTCTCTTTCCTGTCACCACTCCCACTTTGCAGTAAGTTGCCATTATAAACAGCATCAGCATCTGTCTGAGATGCAGAAATATGCCAAACATTCCCCAGTGTCTGCACAACAAGTGAAAAGGCTGTTTATAAAAAAATTGTGTGCAAACAGGATGTATCAATGTTTAATGATGTTCTGTGCACAATATGCTGTAAAGTAGGCTATTTACATATGAAGGGTTGAAATAAATACTACAGCTCCGATAATACACTATTCATATACAATATTCAAGTATATACATGTAAATGCAGAAACAGATAGCTTTTAAACGTTTCCTCCCCTAGCATTTTCAGGTTTTCCAATATGTGCTGCTGTTGCAAAGAAGACTTCATCACTTTCTGTTTTTGTCAGAGCTACCAACACCACAGGACATTCTTGTTTCCCAACAGTTAGTTACTGTCAGCTTGTCACTGTCAACAACAACAAACAACAGTAAGAAACCTAAAGAACAAAAAAGTAAAATACCTGATAACATAAACCGGTAATGGAATGTTTCCTTACCTACGAGTACTTTTTTTTTTAACACTTCTTCAAGCCTTCTTTGCATCCTCCCTCAACTGGGCTTGTTTATTGGGTATAATTGGGGATAGTTACTGTAAAAACTAATTCAATAGGCAGCTATAGGCTTTTATTGTGAAAAGGAGATTGTGACGCGGAGGCAGACTTAATTGCATTGTAAAGAAAGGCTTAAAGGGACCAATGTAAACATAGATAGTGTCATTATTCTATAGCCTTGTGTAATCAACCATTACCTCATAATGATCAGTTAAAACAAACATGTCTACGTTTAAGTTACATTTATAATGTATTGAAAATGTATTTAAAAAACTATATCAACCATGCTTACCATCTTAAAGAAATCAATAGAAGAGAGGGGAAGCTGTCAAACTGTTGCTGTAATGTAATATTAATACCAATTAGGCCCTGAATACCAGATCCCTGCAGTGGCGGTTTTGACCACCCACCATGCAGTCAGTTGATTTAATCGAAGTAGCGAGGAGCAGATGTCCAAGGGAGAGGTTTAAAGGAAAGGATTGCAACACAGTAAAACAAATAAGAGTATAGTAATCGGTGTTTTTTTAAGTTAATATAACAGGTGTCAGTTTTTATTTCACAGCTATGGTTCATCTTGTGAAAGGAAATATACCGGGGGGCATTAATTACCTTTTCACTCTAAATGTAACTTAATTATCACAACACCTTCTTTCAATGATTGATTAATGCACTGTCCTTAAGCCTCTGTCTTTTATTAGCAGTCCTTACAAATCTACATTTACGAGATCAAGATTCAATACAGTACTAAAGAAGTTCCGATTGTGTCTTGCTGAAGGATGGCATGAAAAGTCATATACCCCTTATAGTTTAATTTCAGAGCGAGCTAAGGAACCGAGAGAATCAATCACTAATACCGTTAACCAGCAGCAATGACATTATTGTCTTGCTGACACTGCACTCACTTTGGTGTTGTGCAGACTGAGCTCGCAGCTGATGCCTAATAGAGTCTTCTTCCAATCTAGGTGGTAACAATGTGGCTCAGACTGAAAATTAAATTAATAAAATGTATCCAGACAATACTTAATCCCTACTTTTACAAATGTTTTGCATTTTTATGATCACATTTTTTTTCAGCACTACACTTGATGACGATACAATTAAATGAAAATAAATACAAATTGGTAGATGTATACACTAGTTAGCTTGTATTAAAAGCAACATTATTTCACACAGGGTATTTCCTACCAATTTAAATATTACAAAACAGTTTTTAAAACTATAATTATGAATATCTGTATGAATTGATTCATTGATTGACTCTTTCAGAGTTGTTGACATATTAACAACACAAACATGGATCCCCAGTGAGAATTTCCAGGGCATTCGGACCACCCTCTGTGTGTTAAATCACTTCCTATCACCTATTCCTGTCATCAATAAAGTATGAAAAATGTATAAGGCAATGTTATTTGCAAAGTGTTCTCCACAGAAAGAACTCAAAGCAGGTGATCGGAAAGGAGATAATTTATGTCAAAATGGTTTAACAACTTCATAAATTCTTCATAATATATATTTATTCTCTATTCATTTAAAAAAGACAGTCTTCTTATAGTAAATAATGCAATTGAAATGTTGTTGGTCATACCCATTACCACTAAGGTAGCAGAATCAATTACTCTTGATGATTCAAGAACATAAGTGTTTTAGTTTTACCATTCAATCAAGCTCTCTTTTTAATCAGCAGTGTGGATGCTGGCATCAAAGGATGTGCATCAGGAAAGGTCAGAGCTTTCATGGTTCATGTGCAAATTGAAGTTTAAAAGGCATGTTTTCATAAAGTGTAGTGAAATAATATGAAAAAGCAAAAAGAACACAAAGACAAAAAATAAGTGATATATTTAATGGCAAAACGTTTCATAATGGGGCACCTTTTAGCACCTTGTGATGGCAGATCTAATTTGTCCCCTTCAGATATTGGATTATTTCTCCAAATCTTTCAAAATCTATCCTAAAGATGTAAAATGACCACGACAGAGAAGCGCTCCAACAGCAGATAAAGACCAAAAATATTTTTAAATCATTTATTTTTTTCTCCCAACAAGGTAAACTATTTAGCACAAATAATCCTTAGTGGCTACCTCATATCTGCATGCTTATTCAAGTGTGTGGCAACTGCATTAAAGTCTTTGCAATATTTAATAATCTCATTCATGTATAGTAGAAAGAAAAATCAATGAGTTACACAACCCATCTGTGCATTCCTTTGAAACTCCTTACAGGCAGAGGAGGGAAAGGCCCTCGGCCAGCGATGCAGAGCTGTCAAGGAGAGGAGGATTACGGCGAGGCAACAGGCCGCCTTTACCCTGCATGATACTCAGTAATGTGAGGTCGCTAAGGAGGAAAATGGAAGAGCTGCGGATCAATGCTACAGCCTGTTCCGAGTACCGTGAGTCGTCTATTATGGTGTTTTGTGAGACATGGCTTCATCAGGATATTCCCGACTCTTTGTATGAACTGGAGGGTTTTTCACTCATCCGCTCGGACAGGAGTGAAACGTCGGGGAAAGGCAAAGGTGGGGGCATCTGTGCATTTATCAATGACAAATGGTGCAGACAACACACTTTGCGTAAGACTATCTGCAGCCCCGACGTTGAACTTATGTGCTTGAGCCTAAGACCCCTGTACCTGCCTAGAGAGTTTGGGAATATCATTCTCTGCAGTGTTTATATTCCACCCAGCGGGAAAGCAGCAAGTGCAGCAGCTCAAATCACTGACTGTGTTCACCAGCAGCTACTACACACTCCTGACGCTACAGTTTTTATTCTATGGGACTTTAATCATAGAATAAAAACCTACGTACCCGGTTTTCAACAATACGTTACATGTGAGACCCGGGAAGATACAATTCTAGACAAATGTTACGGAAATGTGAACAACACATATGTGAGTAGAGCCAAACCCCGGCTTTCAAACTCGGACCATAACAATGTTCATCTAATACCTACCAACAAAACGGTTCTCAAGCGTAGTAAACCACCGACCAAGACTGTAAAAGTTTGGACTAGTGACAGCATAGAGTCTCTTAAAGGATGTTTTCTCTCTACTGAGTGGAGTATATTTCATGAGATGGACGTGGATAATGCTACTGAGACGGTAACTGACTATATACAATTCTGTGTTGACAATGTGATACCTCAGAAAGAAATAACTGTGTACCCCAACAACAAACCATACATAACTAAAGAGTTAAAACTTTTAAAAACCGGGATAAAACGCAACTGAACTGTGTGCAAAAGGAACTTAATCACATGCTCAGAGAAGCTAGAAGGAGACATAAGGAAATGATTGAACAGAAATGTTCTACAATGAACTCCAAGGAACTTTGGGACACTATGAAGGCAATCACAAATATGACTCCAGCTAAACAAAATCTCTGTACCTCTGATGACCTGCAAAAAGCAAATTAACTGAATTACTTTTACATGAGATTTGATACCCAGGACTTCTCCTCTGAATGTACAGACATCTTAGAGACAATCTCTGCTAGTGACCGGGATGAAAGGGTGGTGATTGACCCTTTAAAAAGGTCCAATCACTTTTCAAACAGACCTGCACTAAGAAGGCCACAGGGCCAGATGGCATCTCTGCATTCCTTCTCAAGACATTTGCAGAAGAACTGACATCAGCATGGTGTCCCATATTTCAAAAATCTGTTGATCTTCACGCCATCCCCACCCTCTGGAACAAATCAATAATAAAACATGTCCCCAAAAAACATTGTCCAAAGGTAAACAATGATTTTAGGCCTGTTGCATTGACATCCATTGTCATGATATGTTTTGAGAGGATCATGGTGCCGCTGCTAAAGAAAGAGGTTGATGTACATTTAGACCCTTTTCAGTTTGCCCACAAGCAAGGGCGTGGCACAGACGATGCTCTAAATAGCATCACACACCTGGTCACTAAACACCTGGAAGGCCCTAAGGCATATGTAAGCCTACTGTTTGTGGATTTTAACTTGGCTTTTAACACACTGCAGCCTCACATCTTGCTTCAAAAACTGATAAAGATCAGTATAAATCCTTTTATCGTTTTTAACCAATCGCACTCAGCACGTCAGGGTCAACAATGCCCTCTCAGAGCCCCGTACCATCAGTACAGGAGCCCCCCAGGGTTGTGCGAGCTCCCCGGTCCTCTTCACACTGTACGAGAATCCACCCAGAGAATTATATCATCAAATTCTCAGATGATACAGCCATCCTTGGCCTAATGCACAAAGGCAGCAGTTCATCGGCATATCACTCTGAAATAGAGAGATTTGTGCAGTGGTGTGATTTTAACCATCTAGTGCTGAATGTGAACTTGAAGAAGACTGAGGAGATGGTGTGGGACCCAAAGGCAGTGGGTGACCTTAGGCCGGTGGTGATCCACAATGAACCCATCACTCAGGTCAGCTCCTATAAGTACCTTGGTGTCCATCTAGATCAGGGGTGCCCAATACGTCGATCGGGTAGTGTGGGTAGATCGCATGGCATTGAAAAAAACCGAAGGAAAGCCTATCATCCATCCTTACTATGGTATTTGCCACTTGATTGACGTACAGGTAAGCCAGTCTGAGTTGTGCCATACGGGGTCATGCAGTTATGAGGGGGCCTCACCTCCTCATCTGAAGCGCAGATGCGGCGCACTATTATACGCTTATGCGGCGCAATTAGTGTAAGCGCCCCCCCCCCGCTCACGACACATATTGGGCAGGGGCGGCCCTGTAGGTAGATCACTTGGGCGTAGTCATTTTAAAAGTAGCTCCCAAGCTGAAAAAGTGTTGGCACCCCCTGATCTAGATAATACACTCAGCTGCAAGGCGCATGTTCAATGTCTGTGCTCTAGACTTCAACAGCGATTGTACTTTCTGCGTCGACTCCGGGCTTTCGGAGACGACCAGAGGTTCATGTGACTGTTCTATCATGCAGTGTTGGAGAGCATCATTAGGTATGGTATTACTGCCTGGTATGGTAACTTGACAGTGCAGTCAAAACAAATCATTTTATTTGTTTTCAAAGCCCTAAATGGGCTGGCAACACCCCAGCCAGAGCTTTAAGATCTGCTGACCAGCTGTTGCCGATACTGCCCAAGATCAGGTTCAAAACCCGAGGGCACCGAGCCTTCGCAGCAGCTGGCCCCAGGCTCTGGAACACTCTGCCTCTCCATGTGAGGTCGGCCGAGACACTAGGGGTTTTTAAATCCTCACTAAAAACACACTTCTTCTCCCTGGCCTTCTAGTCAGAGCGGAGCATGACACCTGACTATTCACTGTGTTTTTGTTTTTTATATTTCTGTTGTAAATTATTTTCTTTTGTTGTGATTGTAGTAATGTGTTTTTATTACATGTACAGCACTTTGGCTCGACCAAAAATCACTTTTAAATGTGCTATATAATTAAAACTTGATTTGATTTGAAAGTCACAGATCCCTCACCTGGTACAGACTGCTATGAAAATGATGGGGGTTAAAAAACACCCATCCCTCCAAAACATATACGAGCAGTCTATTATCAGACAGACAAAAAAAAAAAATGGTGTCTGATCCCAACCGCATACTCCACCCAGAATTCCAGCTTCTACCTTCTGGTAGAAGATTCAGAGTTCCCAAGAGCAGGCTGAACCACTATAAGCACTCATTCCTACCTATTTCCATTAAGCTTCTTAACATTCACATGAAATTAAATGTAGTCAAATGTAATCTAATGTACTTTTTAAATGTTGGCCATGAGGGTTGTGCAATAGGTCGCCATTGTCAGTATGTGAGTCTGTGTATTGTGTTTGTTCAAACAGTGTATGACTGATGATATGTGTATGTCTCTTAATGTCTACTATGTTTACATGTATGCGGAACTGCAGGACGGAGTCCAGAACAAATGTCCTTACGGGGACAATAAAGTATATCGTATCGTATCATACACCTGACACTGAGGTCCCTGTTAGGCTCTCACCTTGGCTCCTTGTCAGTTTAAATGCTCCAA
This sequence comes from Notothenia rossii, assembly GCF_949606895.1. Taxonomy (NCBI): domain Eukaryota; kingdom Metazoa; phylum Chordata; class Actinopteri; order Perciformes; family Nototheniidae; genus Notothenia; species Notothenia rossii. Next base: position 21,761,706 of record NC_136903.1, read on the forward strand.
TATGGAGAAAAAAAACTACAATATTGAACACTGATCTTCAAAGCAGCAAGATTGTTTACTATAATGCAGTGTTCAAATTAAGGCAGAACAAAGCAAAAAACAATTATTCCTGTATATCCTGTAGAGAGCAACATGTTTATTTCCTGTAATTTCATACACAACTTTGACAAATGCCATTCATAAGGATGTGACCAGCATTTTAGCCAGGTGCGCTGTGGCTGCCGGCCACGTGCGCTGTGAGGGGCGGGGCTGACACACAGCCAGGTCAGGAGTCAGACACTCCGCGTGCACGTGCAGCAGTCAAATTAATAATATAGCGACAAGCGGGAGAAAATGTTTGACTTACTCGAGGGGAATTTAAAGTGAAATTTAATTGGTTAAAAAAAACTAAATACACATCTCCGGTGTGGCAGTATTTTGGATTCAAGCCAAATGAACGAGGCCAACCTATGGATTTGAATGAGCCGGTGTATTGCATTTGTTTAAAAAAGGTAGCGACAAAAGCTAGCAATACGACAAATCTATACCTAAAACATAACCACCCCATTCCGTTTTCTCACCTGGTAGCAAACACGGCAGCTGGAGATGGAGAGCCTCCACCTTCACAAGAGTTTACAATCAAAGATGCATTTGCCCGACAATGCAAACATGTTGGTGTTCCTTGCTCGAAAACTTTGAAATACAGATTTGGATATGGCCTGTTGAGACATCTGGGTCTTTGTATGGACAGTGGACTGTACACTTGACTGTTGTTTTAAGGAGGGTTTTTTTGCTTGAGACAATGTGTGCTCATATGTATTTATAGATAGATAGATAGATAGATAGATAGATAGATAGATAGATAGATAGATAGATAGATAGATAGATAGATAGATAGATAGATACATTATATTTAATTTATTGTTTTGGTTGTGTGTGATTTAATTTATTTATTATGATTTAATTAATTAGTTTTATTTATTATAACTTATATATTTGAATATTATTTCACATGTTGAATGTTCAATAAAAAGTTCTGTTTGAAAGGATGTACAGTACTTGAATTATTATTATATATTATCATTATGTCAGTGGTCTTACAACGGTGCTGACAATATTATCGTTTATCGCAATAATTTCCAGGAAAATGTATCGTCCAACAAAATGAATTATCATGACAGGCCTACAGTAGGCTCTGGTTGAGGGACCCTTGACATGCACATTGAGTAAAACAACAATCCATTTGACTATCTTCTGAGTATGGTAGGGCTGGTTCCAGCTGATCAGTATGTAGGTTCTCCTCTTCAGTCAACCTGGCATCAAGTGTTGTGTTCATGCATGGTTCATGCATGTGTTTCTCCATCCCATGATGTACACATCTATGAAAGGGAAGAGCCTCTCCTGACAGTTGACCCATATGTTCATGTATTTCTTTGATGACTTGTGTGCATACTGTATACCCTGCTTGTTGCATAGGATGTTTCCCACACTACCCAAGGGCCCTGGACACCCATGTCAAAATGCCATTTCAAATGTTGTCAACAGCATGAAGATATCAGGAGTTGTAGGGCCCCAGGGAGGCCAGAGTTGGCTCTGGTGACAGTGATAAAAGCCAGTATCATGTTCAATTCATTTCTAGACTCAGCTTTATTTTTCCTAGTACCAGTAACTATCCTTTGGCCACTGCAATATTATTAGTGACTTAAATAAGGCATGAATGTATGCATCCTTGCATTTCTTATTTATTTATAGGGATTGTTTGATTGTAAAATGTTTAACAATGGTGATACAGCCAAGAATATAGCATACATCCACAATACAAATGCCTAGCCAGTTATTGTTACCCTAGGCCTAGATTGTAAGTAATAATAATATTTTTTTTTTAAAAAGGTAATAATTGGGCTGAACCAAATGTGTATTCCGCCAAAACAGGAATGGGCAGTATAATTGTATTGACTGAACTTAATGTGTTGCTATTGTTGTTTTTCCTCGATAACAAGGAAGAAAAATACACTTTAAATTACCACTTCATTGCATACTCCTAGGGAGCTGTAGTTCTTAATTAGCAAGATGCAACAATAAGTGTTACATTGGGATGTAGATATTAGAAATAAGTCATACATTAACCGCAGAGCATATTAAGTTGTAAACCTCCTGTTTAAAACTCATTGTAATGTTCTCTATCGACACTGACATCTGGAACTGTGCAGGTCCAAATCTAAGCCTAAGCAACCCTAATATACTGGTAAACATCTTGGGACTTGACATCCATTCAATCATGTTTATTTCAAACTTGGCACATTGTGACTACGAAGCTGTACTCTACGGATTTTGTTCATTGTTGTTAATGTTTACTGCCATACTCGTATGTATGACTAAACTTTCAGCAGGTAGTAATTCACCTGAAACATTTCCAAACCCCATTGCACCACTAGTCTCTGACAATAACTATAACAGAACTTGTTTTGAATAAAAAGCTATAGAAGTACATTTTCTTTCTTTCTCCAAGCTTAAAGCAGTGATATCCATGATCACATCAACATGGATGCAGCACAGCCATTTCAAGCTCTGTATTTTGAGTTATCTCTGTTCCATTCTTAAAATTGTTCATAATTGCATTTGAGCTTTATCTTACAGTTGTTTTTTCGTTATTCTTCTCTAACCGTCTCCTTTTATAAGCAGATCATGACAAAAAAGTGTGATTACGATGCCTGAGTCATTACGATGTCCAATGTAATAGGTTTTAATAAGACTGATGGAGCTCGTCAAGATTTAAAAAACATGAAACACCAGAATATCAGTCATTTCTGCTCACAGCTAAGGATGGAGGAATGCCATGTTTGTATCTTTCTATTTCCCATTACTGAGGCTTTTAGTTTGATATAATATGAATGGAATTCAAGACATTTTGAAAAGTTATTCTAATTTGTCTAAAGCCATGATTTGTGTGTGTTTGTGGGTAGCAACTCTGTTTGCCCCATGACCAGTGCATGATATGCGCTGGAGCGATGGAAAGGGAGATAACAAGAGAAGGGGTACATCTCCAAGACAAGGTCGAAATGGATAAGACATTAACTGTTGCTCCTTACTGATACAAACATATCACACACACTTCATACTTCTCATCAGTCCCCAGATGTAATGTTGGGAAGTTCCATATCAGAGGGGAATCTGTTAAAGTCACATAGAAATGTTACTGTTATGGATCCCATCCATTCACAAATGTGACAAGGGAGAGCACTATTAAAAGGGATATGTCCAAGGTAGGGTTTCAAGACGAGGGGTTTCAGCTGTGTCAGGACAAAATCGATGCACATCGGGGGAATAAATGGGCCAATCACTCAGACGGTCAGCCATATTGAGCGGGTGACAACAGGCCACAGGCTCATAACAGTTAAGAGACACATGAGAGAGTGCAGATTATATGAAATATGGGAGTATGGTTTCTACTGTACATTAGAGATGTGGGTCCCAGGCCACATGCAACAAGGGAGTCGTACAGTAGCTCTGCTAGCTTAACATGCTGTAAATTGAGAAAAACACAACCAGAGCCCGAAATGCACTGCTTACAGGAGAATGGAAACAGTTTCCAGCGGACACTACAAATGATTTTTTAATAAAATCATAAAAGTCTGCGTCAGTGGTGTTTGACTTTAAGCTTAATTGTTATTTTAATGTATTGTTATTAAAGGCACCTTCTGGTAGTCTATCAGGATTCGTTTTGGCCTGTTATTAATCTTTCAACATTAAATATTCTGCCGAAACAAATACAAATCATTGTTAAAAAGGCTAACAATATCCTAACCTGTTGTGGTTACTTTCAAAATGTTCAAAGAATCGTTCAGATGAAAGTAAAAAGAAAGAATGAAAATGTTTTAAACGGTTTAAAACAAGTTCAAAGAACATGAACAATAGCAATAGTAATATTTTAAAGGTGAAGTCATGTTGGTAATTTAATATTTTGGAATTAAATCAATGATGTGGATGTTTGCTTGAAACATGAGTGAGTACGTCATTTAATCTAACTGTCAGGTAATCAAAGGCTTAAGTAAAGACATTGTTCAAGGTTTGACCTTCTAGAGTCCAGGGTTACTGCCTAATCGTTATGTCAGTGGTTTACCTGCTTTATTCCTTTCAATACAATGATTTTGTTCTCCTCCAAAAGCATTTTCCTCACGTCACAACTGCTCTCCTTGGGAAACAGGAGATCAGGCCTGAACAACTGATGACATGATTCAATATGCATAAAAAACGTTTTTTCCACCTTCAAAAGTCCAGGTGGCAGGTGCCAGTGCATGATTATTCAACTGCTTATAAAAAGGCACGTTTTATTGCAGAGTGGCTGAAAGGGTTCCCTTTTTGTGTGGCTCCCAAGATAACTTTTTCATGGTACAGTGAGTTGTCTAAAGTTCAATCTTTTTATTTTTATTTAAATTAAGATACTGCACTTTATAAAAATCTAACCAGTTCAAATGATGTAATTTCTTTTTAGAGCATTTGACATACAGTGTGTCATTTATCAAAATCCAACATGTAGTTATCACATCCATCTCCTCCTGTTTTGTAGCACACACTCACCCATTTTAAAAAGGGATTCATACACACGTACACGTTGATGTCATCATCCAATAAAAAGAACAATCAATAATGATGATAACTTAATCACAGAGCTGATGTTTGTGATACAAACAAATCTGAATATAGTTTGATATGTTTTTCAAAGCAAATCCTTAAAGGCCTGTGTAGTATTTTAAAGAAGTTTTAATGTAGCAGTGTTTGAATTACAGTAGATGATAATTGATTGTTTCTTTGATAAATTAAAAGTTATTGCGACCATAAATAAGGGAAGACATCTGGATTGTTCTTTGATATGCAAAAGAAGATACTGGAGCATTCCCTTTAGCCAGTCCTATAGCTGCATCTGTGTCTGTCTCCAAAATCCGATGCCATAAACCTCCTTCCCACATCTGCAAAGAACTACAGAAGGATGCTTCAATGCATACAGATTAAGGTCATTGCTAGGGGTGTGCTGTGTCTGTGTATACACTATGTGTATCAGGCACTCCAATATGCTGCACAGCTTTCAGGGAAGGCCATTGAATCGTGGGACACCTGTGTATTGAGAAAGGGCAGCTTCTGCATTGATTGTGACGAGAGCTATTTTATCCTTTTGCCTGCCGAGGCTCAGGTTTTCTGGCAGACACAAGGAATCTATATCTACACTCTGTTTTATGTTATGCAAATGTCAATTATAAAGTGTTTGAACACAAGGCAATAGCTAAAAACAGTGCACGGGGGCTATACTGTATGAGACTAATACTTGTAATTGATAAGACCAATTACATCTGTTTGCCATTTCCCATTTCTTAACGGTCAATTGCTGACAGGAATTCGTTTTGATTGACAACAGTGGGTAAGAACAAATGACACAAAAACTGTCCCATTTCTTCCTATCTTTTAAGTTAATCCTTTTAACACTAGAACCGCCAACGGGTACATTTTACCTGCAGCTGTTTTTTTATTGTGTGTAACTTTTTTTCCATAACATATTAAAGTCTCCCAGTCCGTGACTTTTCCTGAAAGTGTGTTATATAGCACCCTCTGTTGTTAAAAATGGTCAATAGGAAGTCAGATTGAAAAAATCACTAAATAAATTGCCATTTATACCTATATCCGCCAGCGGGTAATATTTACCTCATAGAAAATGCAGCGTAAACATGACGTGTTGCTATAGCAACGCATTTTGTCTACTGCGGTTCCTTATAGACAGAGAGATAGAGAGAGAGATAGACAGATAGATAGTTATAGATAGTGTAATCTTGGAGAATACAAGATCTTGGATGACTGAGCTCACGTTGAGGACGTAATGCATGTGTGCAGGTTACGTGCCAGTTGAATAAAGATGGACACTCGGAATGAGAGAAGTAGTCCGCGTCGTCTGTTTATGTAGACAATTATATGTCCATAGAACAGAACATTAGAGATAGATCAATAGATAGTTATAGATAGATAGAGAGATAGAGAGATTTGTACCTAAACAAAACACAAGTCTAACACCAAGCGTTTAAATCAGCACTCTTAGCGATATGTTATACTTCATGCTCTCTGCACAAACTATGTCATCTGAAAAGCTGAGAGTCCACAGATTCTATTGGTATAAATGTCATCCCTGTGCGATCAAAACTCATTGTTCTGTATGATAAATAAAATAACATTGTACCTTGCAAATCAATAGCGGGTACATTTGACCCGTTGGCGGTTTTAGGTATACAGCGACCTCTGGCGGTTCTAGTGTTCAAAAATATTTTCCCATTACAAATTGCTCCAGTGCATCCAACCAACCAGAGCACAAACTCCTAGCTGTTTACCTAAAAAACACGAGTGGAATCAAGACCAGAAATGAAGTAGTCATGGATGAGCAGATCCATTCTTCTTATTTCAGGTTGCCCCTGCAGATCAGAAAGCTGGACTAAGAGCCAGCATGGCAGAACATGCCCTGTAGCATATGAGCAAAGGACCACCTCTGCACCACAATCCAGCACTGCAGGAATGTACTAATGTCCTCTCTGAAGAGGACAGTATCGATAGCTTTGGGGCTTGATCCTCTGAGGGCCACATTTCTAAACTGAATATGAATATGTCACAAGGGTCTGACAAGGCCTGTCCTATTTCAAAGACTGCTCCAAATGCAGATGAGAAATATAGCCTTCTCTCGTCAGACTTTGGAGGACACAGTCAGCATGTCCTTTGTTGCCTTCTGTATTCGAAAATCTTGCACTGACTGAAATGTTCCACCATCGAACAATGTTAGCAAATACTACAAAACAAGGTTATATTGGCATACAGATGGTGATCTGTCATCGGTAAATAAATCATATAAACTAAACTAACACAAATGCTGAATGGAAAATAATGGAAACCAGGCATGTTTTAATATTTGTTTTTGATTGTAGTCCTGATATGCTTCTAATCTCAGGGAGCATATTGTCTGTCATTGGCCAAATGTTTAAAAAGTGTTCATACGGTTTGTAGTCTTGTATTAACTATTTCCCATCAATTTATGGCTATGATCTGTAGATGAAAATATGAATATATTTACTTTAAATGTAGACAGACATTCAGAAAGTCACGCACTTTCGATTTTAGGTCTTCCAATTTACCCACATGTGAGGCAAATTGTGTGCAGTATCTTTGGAAACCCCCGGGCAGTGACCGATCAAGCACATTATACTGTAGCTAAGGACATTAATTAGGGACTCTGAAGACAATGACTGTCCTCACAGATCAACAAAATCATGGACTTTGTTTACATAGAATTTTTAAAGATTGTTTTCAAAAAGAGTATTGGTTTGAGTCTTTTGGATCTTAAAATATGACATCAATTCTCCTTACGTTCTTTTGCTCAAGGGAGTGTCGAGTCAATGGCTGTCATTGAGTTGGCAAAACAGAACCCAGAATCGACCTCGCCCGTTTTTTTTCCCTCATGTCTACAGCTGTATCTGATCCTGTCCAACGTGAATAAGCTGAACTCAATAGCTATCTTTGCTGCAGCCTTGGACTGAGAAAGAATGCCTGAATTGGCAGATAGGCTACCAAACAAGCCCAAAATGGAACAGGACAGCACACGGACTCTGTCTGCCAACTAGCACTGTTAGTTCATCTGGCCTGAGATCCATTTCTAAGACAACAATCACACTAAAATCCTAAAAAACAAACTAAACAATTACTGGAAATGTTTGTTTTGTTATTACTTTCGTCATAAAGAGGACTTTGTTACGTTTTTTTATATATTCCATGTATCTTGCTCGAGCAGTGAAAACTAAATCAGCTGTTAATTTGATCATTCAATAAAGGCTATTTAAATGTTTATCACTATTTGACCTCCTGTCTTCTGACACTTCAGCAAGCTCTATTTTCAGGTCAAATGTTGCCACATACTTTGGTTTATGATCTGTAAAATGAATGACCTTTGCATTAGCCTAACCTGGCCAAAAATATTTACAGGAGCTGGTTAGTGTAACAATAATCAGATCTAAATGTTAAGCTGTAAACTGAATTATATTTTGAAACTTCAGAAATGGAAACTGGTGTGTTATTTTTTGACCTGAAGTTGTTCTCACTTGTTTTTCAGTATGAGCAGTGTGACTCTGGGATGACAGTAATGTGAATTGACTAGTATTCACTAAAATGTGAGGGACAATGAAGAAAGGACACAGGAAGACACAGATGGCAGGTAGTGCCTATAGGCGACTCAAGCTCATATTACAAGCAGAAAATAATGACAAAAAAGCAAAGAAAATGACAAATATGATTAACGAGCAGCGCCCACACTTGTAGGGTGTTGGAGTAATCCTGCCTCCTCAAATGTTAGCTGAGATTGTACGAGGAAGCTCTTGACAACTTAATTGGCGCTTATTTGACCATACAAAACATCACACCAGGATAGTCAGAAACATGTACATACACATTTACACAAATGTAATGGATTTAAGGAACAGTTTACAGACGCATGAAAGCATATAGAAATAATAGGAAGTACTATGATCTACATGTATTTCAATGTTTAACCACTGATAAAGTTTTATGTATTGAAATGTTCTACTTACCTATTTACAATTTGTGTATTGTGCACTTTATATTATATGATTTGTTTGTTTTTATTTTATCCACATATAAAATTGTGTGAGAAATTGGGTTTGGAAATTCGTGGGACCGTTAATTGTTACAAAAAACACTTTTCCAGGTTATCAACACAGTTTGCAGAGAGCGCTTGATTGGCATGGCAAATCAAATAATTTATTAAAGATTAAAAGTTACTATAGTGTAGGGCTGTACCCGAATATCCGAATATTCGTTCGTTGGCCAACTATTCGGGTTTCAATTTCATTATTCGGGAATATTCGTTTTTCAAAAGATTTTCCTAAATGTATGCTATCAATAAAGGCGAATTGCCATATTCTTATACTATATTTATACTTTTGAATTGCACTGTTAAAATGCGGAAATATATACAATCTCAGCCTGGGCTCCTGACATCGCTTTCACTCAGAGTCAAAAGTGGTATTCGGGACAGCCCTACTATAGTGACCAATTATTCGACCAGACACTGAACTTAGTTACATTTATCAGGGGGGAATCAGAGAAGGGAAATAATAGGGACTTCATTATTTTCAATATGACAATAAGGGAAATAATGTTTATGACTAAAGGTATAAAGAGTTCTGAAGCAATAACTTTGAATGCTCTATTAGCAAATGAAATAAATAGGCCTTTTTAGCTGGCAGAGACAGATAACAGCAGGGACGTATATGTGGTCTGTCTCGTGTCTCACAAAGCCCTCATGTGTCCATCTGGGATCCACCTGTTTGGCTGATGATGGTGAAGAGATTTTGACAGCATTGTCAGCTGCAGCCAGGCAGAGGCAGTACTACAGATCCCTCTAAACTGAATAGATGGGTCTGGTTTAAGTAAGAAAAGGTACTCTTGGTGAAGACTTGAACCAGTACAAGTCACACTTCAGTAAAGTGTGGTTTGAAGTACTTTAGCTATCCACACAAAGACAGCACTGACCAAATGGCTGAGGTTATTTAGGTTGCTAGGCAATAGGAGAAGGGCAGGTTCACTGCAGTCACAAAGCTTGTTTTCTTTAACAGGAGGGGAAGTGCTATGCTTCTCTCAACCAGAGTTCCTGTTGAGCAATGTCAGTGTCTGTGTAGGGCCAGGTCTGAGATTAAGGCCATAAGTGAAAAAAAGTTGAAGCACATTTTTCAGTGGATAGTAGAAACAGAAGTTATTGGTAGCAGCAGATGAGAACAGACCGTTACAAGTTAGAATAAGAATAACAACTATGGATGTCTCCTGCTTGGTAGCGTGAACATGTTACATTTTTTTCATTATAATTTCCTCCTGAAATCTTTGTTTCAGTTTTAATGCACAATTTTAGAAACATATTCCAAGACTAGTATATATAATGTCAAACTGGTGAGGAATGCAATCCCCGTTCCTGTCCTTTCGCTGCTCAGACGCACTATGTCTGGTCTGTGCATTAATACGGCACATGCCAGTGAAGCGTATGTTGTCGGCCACCCCTGACACTAGGAATGTCATGGATGTCCACACACACTTTCATCCACAACCATACTGAACAGCGGTGCATCGTTGAAGCCAACAGTCTGTTCGATGTGTACTCTGCTTTTTCAAGAATGTGGCTAGTAACAATCTTGCAGAGAGACAGCAAGTCTAATATCCTGTATATTTGGAGGGTTACCTGGTAGGAAAACTGCACTTTGTACTGAAGCTCTGGGAACACTAGTAATTGCAGATTTGGGTGTCAACATTAATTCATCATTGTGGTTAATTAGTTTTGTCACAAACCTAATTTAGCATCTTGAAATGATTGGACCAGATTAATGCAGTATTTAATAAGTGACATCATGTCAATACTAAAGCATTTGCTTTCTTACGCACCACTGAAAATGGCTTTGCATGTCCTTGCTGCCATGTGTGTCATAGGTCGCTAAACACATTAAAATCGGTTTATCTCCAGATAAGGGTCACAATTAGTTATTTGACAATCATTGATGCAGGATTGTGAAAGGTTGATACACATAAAAGCAATGTAGACACTTTAAGCAATGAGTGAGCTGTAATGTTTAGCTTTACTAAAGCTCTGTCAAATCACAAATGATACATTAAAGTAAAGTATTCAAATACATATGACCTCCTTTCTAATAACATTCCGATTAATGGCACAAGGAATGAGATAGATGTATGTACCATTTTAGCAGGCACGAGATCAAGATCAAAGGGCTAAAGAGTCATGATGAATAAATATCACTCATTTGCTAAGATGCTTTGCCACAAACTATGCTGCTTGGTATTTCAATTGCATCACAAGTCGATATCCTGCGTCCTTCAGTCTGCACATTAATCTTCTCTGTCATTAATGTTTATCAATTAATCAATCAAACAATTAGGATGCATACACTCTGGAATGTTATCTCTAAAATCAACCTTACTTCTTCACTTTTTGTAGTTTCAATACATCTACTAAACTAAATCAAAATATACCCTTAAAGTGTCCATTGCTTCATCTATTAGATGTTTAAAGTAAATCACAATCAAATACAACATCTGAGTTAATAAAAAAAGAACATGATATGCCCCTCCTATGTATTTAATGTGACTCTGCACTGCTTGTAATTGTTATGTGTCCTTTCTGTTATTCATTATTAAAATAGGTGTGTTATTTTTGATAGCCTGGTTGCATTTTATCATCAATAAATCCAATATGTCTTGCTCAGTCTCACACTCACACTGGATTAGGATGAAGACCCTGGGTCGCTGGAATGTGACAGCATATAGCTCCAGAAGTGAACATGAAGCCAGACAACCACAAGGCTAATGTTTTTTTGCAGCTGTGTCTCATTTAATGACTCTTCAATAAAGTGCTTCAAAATTCTCAGGACCCCCTGACCAAATGACAGAGTGACTTATACTGGCTGCTGGTCTCAGCTAAAAACTATCTTTCATTCCCTCTTTGTGCTGTTCTCTGCAGCCAAATCTCACCCACCAGCTTACTCCTTCCGGGCAATGTTGTCTCAAGTTTCTGTTCCACTACATCTCTGGTCCTAGCATTTGCCTCTACCAGTAATAATTGCTCGAGTCAGAATCCTTTTAAATGCGAAGATCTGTGAAAAGTGTAAAGTTAAAGGCTGGCGGTTTTGGTGCAGTCAAACCCTGCATGCATGATGCCTTGAAAAGCCCATTTACAGCATTCCTGCAAAAGCTTTGATAAAGTATCATGTTCAGGCTCATCATTGTGGATTTATTAAAAAGTCTTACAATTGCACAAACAAATAATTAAATGCTATAAGTGCTATAAGTGTGCCTTATTAACAACTGAAACCCAGTCAAAGACTGAGCACAGCCGAGGACATATTTCTTACATTCCTTTTTAAGTCAGATTGTGCCGCGGTGTGCTATTACAGAACATATATGTACAGTACACTGCACAGATTTAAAGATAGAAGGATGGTCAGCATTAACCTCATTCATTACATAGACAGGTGACGGTCAGAACTCGGGCTTTAATGAGTGATAATGATCACTTATAACACATTCTTATTATATGTACTAAAAGGAAAGGTAAAGAAGGCAGAAAGCTACGTTCTGTTGTATAGTATGTATGGTTAGGTATGAATATATGGGCATGTTGTATGAAGCAAATGTGCCTTTTCTTTGTCCAGGTTACAAGCTTATTGTGTGCATGTGAATGCTTCCACACAGCTTCTCACTCAAAAGGGAGAAAACAAGGGGTGTAGTCATGTAACAGACAGGCAGACAGCTGAGGAAACATAATGCGATTAATACCTCTACTTGGATGTATTTCTTGTTTGTTGTGCCCTAAAATATAAATTGTTCTTACATAATGTCTCCCCCCTTTTGACTTGTGTTGAATGCATCTAGTCAAGAAAGGTGAAATATCTAATCAAATCAGGCCTTCAACAGGGGCAAACGTGAGAGGTCTTATTATATCTGTGCATCTTTTGTGATGCAAGGAATATGTATACATGTCATGGCCCCTGAGAATGTAAAAAAAAAAGAAAGAAACATATGCTGTATGAAAACACAAAATAGAAATAAAAAAACCCAGTTCTACTCTTAGTGTTCCAACTTTTTTTTGGCATATACAAACTCATACTACAGATCTAGCTATTATACACAATCTGGTTCTCAAAAGCCTCGTATACACCATCTGCAGAGGTTATCACCAAGAGGTATGGGGTTCTGGAGAAGATTGGTACTGCCAAGAATCGTCTCACTTCAATGGCATCTGTTGCCGGATTTCTGACACTTTCTAAATTAGTACACTGTTATTCCCATTCCTATAGGAGAGGAAGCTTTTTAACTTTTCATCTTCATCTTGGCTGCCATGTGTTGTGGCAGCCCTTTCCCTGAGAAAACACATACTGTAGGGAACCAGGTTTTTATAAAGCTCCAAAGCCATTTGACAATCCAACTCGGTCATTCATAATTAGACTTTATGATAACTCTTCTCTATGCATTAGGATTTTATTCTATACAATATTCGCCTCATAGATTAATGTTGCTTGCCAAAAAAAGGTTGGGGTAGATAATCATTTGGTTTGTTGCTGCTTATCAGTGTGGCAATCCACTTTAGTTCAGCTTGAGCAGATACAAATGGTAATGGACTTTTATATAGCTCTTTTATATAGCGCCTTAAAGTTTCTAGTCTTTGCTACCCCAAAGAGCAGAGGCTTCCATACATTGTGCACCCTGCTTATCAGGAGAGAAACATTTACACGGTTCAATATCTTGCCAAAGAGCACTTCAACATGTTGCCCGCAGGGGCCAGGGATCGAACCACTCACCTTCCTATGAGGGGAAGTCCTAAACCACAGCTCCACTTTTTGCATAATAATTTCCTTACTGATAAGATATTCGTAACCAGGTATCTACATGGAAATAAGCCCCGCCTCCTCTCTGGTGTCACTAGCTTCAGTGACACAAGCAAACACAAATGATGCTGCTATCAAACATAACTGCTAAACCACCAAAAAGGTTACAGATATTTAAAACAATGATTATTATATAGGTATTCACAACAATAAACCAATTTGAAGAGTGAAACTTAACCACCCAGTGAGATCTAGTCATCATATTTACACTTAACAAGCTGGAAGTATGCAGGGTTCTCTATGCTTGCACTGCGTTTGTATGAAGAGATGCTTAGTTTATGCTTGTAATCACCTGAAGTGTCTTGTTTAGATTACCATTGCAATCTCACAGAAACAGGCTGAAGGTAAAGCTTAGCCCATCCATCTTATTACAAATCTATAGCTTTCAACATTAATAGGCTTAACTCAGCATAATCCAGATTTTTCATCTCTACTTCCTAAAACATGCAAATCCTGTTTTTGACTAAGCAAACAACCAGGGTGAAATGAGGATATTGTAAACATGGAATATATTCTCATTTTCCAAAGGTATAGGTAGGGACTAACACTTGCTGCTATTTACAGCCGAGTACATACTTTATTTTGCTGCCATTAAAGATGACTTCAATCAGCTTCAGTCCAGCACAGAACAAGACAAAGCATTCCTCATAAAAGCCATGATAAAGACTGTCTTCTACATGTGTCTATACACACTTTAGCGTCTTGCCATTTGTGACACTTACCTTTGGTTTCAGCAATAATATAAAAAAGAAAACATGTCTCTGTGTCTTCATTAGTCAACCCTGTGTGAGCTTCCAATGTCCTCGCGGGAACCATATGGCCCCGCCCCCATGTTGCGGGACATTTACAGTATATTATTCATTAGGTTATATAGTAAACAGTATATGGTAGTAGTATAGAATGGTAAAGTGTATAGTATTCTCCCCTCCCCTATGTGAATTTTGAGTGGTTCTCACTCCTCAGGTATGTATGTTATTAGATAACTAAAGCAGAGGGTCGTTTTTTTTTTTACAATGATACATTTGCATGTAATAGTCACCTCAATATCATCCTACACAATCAACACAAATATGTGTAAAATATTGACATATTTATGTTTTATACTACTAACACAGCCTGGGGTCAAATTGACCCCAAGGATAACAGGAGGGTTAAAGAGTTGTGAATAAATAAACAAATAACTAAGTAAATAAAAACGATCAATACTGAGCCAGAAACTCTCCAAAACTTTAATTTACATGAGTACTGTATTTTTGTTTGTCCCCATGAGTGTGATGGATGGATCCCCAGTCCTTGATGAAATGGAATGCATCAGTTAATTAGGTTTCCTCAGACAATGCCATGGACTATACCTTAAGCTATTAGTACAATATTACAAGATACCAAGATGTTGTATGACACATGCATAACCAAAAGTGTTCCTACTAGATGTCACTTGCAACAGCACCTCTGTTGTCAGTACCTGGACAACTGGCCTGAGTCATAAGTGCCAGGTCACAGTTGTGGGCAGAATCGCAAGCCCTTCCTATTATGATTAAAAGATAATACACAAAACTTTACACTAAATATGTTTCACATGCAGTATAATGTTGTCAACCCTTTATAGGTCTACTTGGGCTGTCAATGCATATGGAGTAACGCAACCTCAAGCAAGCTGAGCAGAAGCATAAACTATGAGGAGAAAGTTTAGCACTTGTTTAGGTTTAATTTTGCCCTCACTGCAACCGAGTTTCAAACGTGTTCGTAAAACAGGTCTAAAAGCTTGCCCAGGTGGGATTACCGATACAGACCTTGTGAGGAACCGTGTTTCAGTTTTTGCTAACTTATAACCGAACTTATGGAGGCAATATACCTCTAGTGAGTGGCCCGGCCCTTCGTATATTTGTATATATCGAAAACAGTTTGGACTCCCCTGGTGTAATGGCTGCATTTAAAGCAGAATTCCTGTGTGTAAATGATCTGGACAGGAAAAATATATATTTTCCTTTTGAGAAGTATTATGTCTTGTCTTTATTAGGATCGCCATTAGCACTAGCATGAGCATTGGCTATTTTTCATGGGGTCCTCACACACACAAAACATACATAAACATACAACAAAATTAAAACAAAACAAAACAGCTCATAATTTCATGCAATTTACAGTGCTGCATGAAGTGAAAACTAAAATGGTCATCCAATTATCGCCATCTTAAGGCCAAACAAAGTAAATAAAAATAAGTGTATAATAATATATGCATACATGGCCAAAGGCACAGTTCAAATGTACTTTATAATACTTAAATCATTTTTTACCAACCTGAGAATTTTCCTGAATGATGTGGACCGGTAAAGAGTTCCAGCGGATCATGGCTCTGTACATGACTGTTTTCTGTCCCATATTTGATTTAGATTTGGGTAATACAAACCTTCCTTCTATTGTATGTCGTGTTTGATAGTTATGTTGAGCATATTGCGCTATAAACCTTTGTGATAATATATGTGATGAGTGAGTCACTAATATTTCTGACAAAATGTAACAAAATATAAATTGACCTCTGTCTGACACTTAACCATTTCAGTGTCTCCAGCATTTCAGTGACTCTGGTTCTGTAGGAGCACTGCAGTGCACATCGTGCTGCCTTATTTTGTGCTACTTGTAGTTTGTTTAAATTTTTTTCTGCAGCACTAGACCATATAACCAAACAATAATCAAGCTGCGACAGAACCAAAGCATCCAGAACTTGTCTACTGTCATATATTGGCAAATGTTTTACAATTCTTTTTACAAGTGACACACCCCTTCCCATTTTACATACAACATTATCAATTTGTTTAGACCGAGATAATTTATGATCCAGGGTTATACCTAGCAATGTTGTCTCCTTGACCTGTTCAATTTCAATATTGTTTAAATGTAGTTGGAATTTTGGTTCACCTTTTAACTGATGATTTGATCCTATTAATAAAGAATTAGTTTTTCCCGCATTAAGAACCAACTTATTAGTTATGACCCACTCTGATATCAGTAGTAGATCTTTTTTCATAACATTTGTCAACTCTCTTGTAGTTGATGCTCCATACTACAGTATATTGTTCAGTCATCTGCATACATTACAATTTTAGCTTTTTCTAACACTAATGGTAGTTCATTTATAAAGATCGAAAACAAAAGGGGTCCTAAACAACTACCCTGAGGTACTCCACAAGTGACTGTCTTCATCTTTGAGAGACTTCCATTAAAAAAACAGTTTGACTTTGGTTTGTCAGGTAACTTTCGAACCACCTCGCATCAAAATTAAAACCATATTGTTCCAGCTTGTGTAACAACAAAGAATGGTCAATGACATCAAAAGCAGAACTAAAATCAAGTAGTACTGCATCCACTAACTTCCTATTATCTAGTTCGCTCTTCCAGTCATCTGTCATTTGTCGGTGCATGTCGAATGGCCAGGTCTGTAAGCATGTTGATACACAGTGTTAAGTGTGTTACCTTATAAGTATTGTTGTATTCGATAGCAAAGATAATGGAGAGAATAATTTTCAAATGCTGGTAACAAACTTATTGGGCGGCTATTTGTACCAGAAAATTTTCCAGCTGGATTTTTGGAATAATTGTTGCTATTATCCATGCCTGTGGGCAAATACATTTTTCAATACTCAAATGTATAATATGGCAGATAGGCTCTGCAACAAAATTAGCAACATATCTAAGAAATGTACCAACTAAATTATCCACTCCTGGTGGTTTATCATTACATTTACCTAGTAGACATTCAGCATCTGTAATTGTTACTTTTTCTATTTTAAAAAGGTACACTTCTTATTTATTAGATATGTGGAGTTACTCTTTATAGTTTGATTCATATTTCTCCTCAAATGATTTACTGTATCAAGAAAATAATCATTCAGATAATTAACAATTTGTACTGGT
This sequence comes from Notothenia rossii, assembly GCF_949606895.1. Classification (NCBI taxonomy): domain Eukaryota; kingdom Metazoa; phylum Chordata; class Actinopteri; order Perciformes; family Nototheniidae; genus Notothenia; species Notothenia rossii. The sequence goes on from NC_136903.1 coordinate 21,779,078, forward strand.
TTAGTAAAAAAAATCCTCAAGATATGTTATATGTAATATGCCATTTACTAAACTCCACAGTTTTTTCTTGTCATCCTTATATCTTTAATTTTATTTCCATAATGCAACTGTTTTTTCTTTGTATTTAATGATGTAACAATTCCTTAACCTTCTATACATTTTCCCATCTGACTCATAACTTGATAAGAGAGCTACATTGTTTAAATCATCTCTTTGTTTCATTAGATCCCTTAATCCCTCATCTAACCAGGGTGCTCTAAAGTTCCTTACTGTCTGCTTTCTAAGTGGTGCATGTTTATCAATCACCTGCATAAATAACAAATTAAAGACATCAAGAGCATTATCTACTTTCTAGATCAACTTTCTCAAAAACATTTTTCCAGCATATCTTTTGAACATCCTGTATAAATGACTCTTCACAAAAATATGTCATTGATCTCCTCACAACTACTTTTGGTCCTGCTTTTGGCACCTTTGTCTTTCTCATGATAATTATTAAATGATGATCAGTACACCCTACTGGAATTGATATTGCCTGTGAACATACATGGCTAAAATTAGTAAATATATGATCAATACAAGTTGCACTTGTAGTCATTATCTCTTCACATAATATGACTAAAAATATAGTAAAACATGCATGTATACATCTCTAGAATGTTAACATAAATGACAAGATACAACCTAATCATTCAAATCAACTTCAATTGCAGCAGTGGGCCATAATTACTGGTAAATGTTTATTTAATTGATGATCAGCGGATCAAAGCTATTCTAATTAGTTAATTCTCCAGTTGATTCAACCCATGTTAAATCTTAGTATTGTTGGTTGTTTATACTAGGTCTTAGAGTCAAAGGAAAGCAAACTATTCCGTTTTCTTGCAAATTCATGATAAAATATAAATGTCCCTTTTGGGAGCATTTGCTAGTAATGCATCATATTGTGGAGTGTTTTTATTTTGTAAGTTGTTTTTCCTTTTCTAAGGTGTAGTAGTATGGAGAAAATGTAGCACGCGAGTAGGGAGTGCATTGACTGCAACATTTACAAGAGCTTGTATCGTCTGTGGTTGTTTGGATATTTGTAGTAGGTGATGTATGACTCGATGGGTTATCGCATGTGTTGTTCAGTATGTCTCTGGGGGTTGTACACATATAGGGCTTCATTGTTATAAATAATAAACATACAAACTACTGAGGCCAACAATGATGTCATGCAAAAGTAGTACCACTATCCTGAAAAATACTGAAAACGGCAGTTGAGGCAAAAGTATTGTTAAGCCGTTTGGAAAATATTCAAGCACCACACATAGTGGCCTTTTCTACAACTTTCAACTGGCCTGTTAGCAGTCTGAAGTGCTGTTGGAATAATGCAATGTTTTATGAGCAAGTCAGTTAATTACTAAAACAAATGTATCTTATTCAGTCATTGAAATAAGAGTTTTGCAATGCGTAATTAAAAACCGTTCTGTCCTAGAGAATGGCCAAAGCAAGCCTTTTAATCAAGCCTAATCGCTTACAAACATCGTTTTTTGCTTTTATAATCACTACTCTCCTTTTATACTATTAAATCCACTCAGCTTGCGAGAGCAGATACAGATAAGCAGAACCTTTTTAACTCTTCTCACGTTGAATATTAATGTAACTAAAGCTTTAAATACATTGAAATAATTTAAGATTATAATGTAAGGCAGACATTGTGTTAATGGATTTGGGAACATAAGCAGTGTTGTGCTTCATTACTGATTCATGCACTATTCACTGTGAAAAAGAAAACACAAACACATTGCATTATTAGCCAAGCTTATTTACATTCAGAATAAAGCCAATTCTCCATATTGGAAGTAGCCGTCTGTGGCGGGGGGGAAACAAAGAACCAGTTAATGTAATAATATGTAATGATTTGTGTTCAAGCTAAAAGGGCAATGGTAATGTAGGCTGCATTAGCCTAATTAAGGTTCACATTTTAGATGAATAAAAGAGCTATTACTTTATAACCAGAAATGTACATTGTTACCTTACTCATTCACTGAAATGGTTATTTTATTACATTATCAGACATTAAAAGATCTCATGTCATGCTTCTCCGGTTATTACCCGTCCCCTTGTGTGTTATGTAGCTTTTTATGCATGTAAACGGTCTGCAGAGCCACAAACCCTCAAAGTACACCCTTTAGCGAGTAAAACTCTAACACAGAAAATACCTGTCTATGCTGCCCCAGAACACCTCGTTGGAGATTTTCTTTTTTCTTTTTTTTTCTTCCGGGAACCAAGTGACGTAAAGACGATCCAAATGGAGCAATTGGTCCAAATGGACCAATCCGCGGAGCTCCTCACACACACACAAAGCCTTATTTGTCTCAGCTGCAGCTCTGCGGATTTCTCAGCCTGGACTCAGCCTGAGACAGTGGGACACGGAGAGGCCTGGCCCGGGCCCGAACCGAGCACACACACACACACACACACACACATGCACAGCCAGGCTGCGGGTTTTGAGGAGCTTCAACAAGCCATTTAGGACAGAGACTGAATAAAAAATGCTATACAGAGATGCTGTGTGAGAAACCAATGTGAGTTTGGAAAATTGCACAATGTAAATATATTCTAGTAGACCTCAACAATGGAATTATGATCAGTAGACATGGCCATGACACGGGACCTTTAAAATGGTCTTTGCTGCCCGAGGGTTACAGTCTATAGTCTTAGTCAAACTAAGCATCTGTGATCTGCGGGAAGTTCAATGCAACCTCATCAGATAAATCCTGGACTATATAGTATAAAATATTACTTCTATAGAGAGATTCTCTTCTTTTTTTTTCAAAAAGTAGATCTGACCAATAAATCTCATTTCGATAGTAAGTGTGAAATGAAAATGTGCAATAAAGTCAAGGCAAGGTTGCTGAGATTCACACTGAAATGCAAACGCTTTTGTGTGTTGTTCATATATCATGGTTGACATATCTTTTTTAATGTTGTTTATATCAAAAACAGTGTCTATTAACTGAAATAAATCCTTTCTGGCAATATTTTAAATTAGGCCTTGAGCATGGGTCGGCAATAGGCGGCCCGCACGGGCCATTGGTGGCCCTCCAGCAATAATATTTGGCCCAGAAAATTATTTTGAGAATAAAAATAAAAGATTATTTAGAGATTTATTTTTTATTTTTTACAATATCGGACCGACAGTCGCACATATAGGCTATAATGTCCGAATAGAGAATCTACCTACACCTGAAGAATGCTTATTGTATTTATCCATTTATCCATGTTGAGAGTGAATGACACACAGCACAGGCACAACCTGGCAGCGGGGTGTACTGACGCTGATAGTGGATCAATAAGTGTGGACAGCGTGTGGTGCTGAAATAGCCAAATTGTGGTTTGAAACAAATAACAACAGCTCACTAAATAATTCAAACGTAATGTTTACTTATATGTGAACAGTAACAAAGTTCAGTCAAAACATTGACAACAAAATCGGAGAAGCCGCTTGATCATGGAGGGCGAGGGGTGGTGGTGCATATGCTGCCACCCCAGCTGGCAGCTTTGTTTTGAAATAAAAGTTTTGGCTCATCGGACATTTATGAGAGAAAATCCCTAATGTCCGAGTGCAAGTGAATGCAGTACAAGACGCGAGCCTTGTAACCATAGATATATATGCTTGTAACCCCTCCCCCGGCCCTGGCGCGAGCATGGAAATGTGATTGTCATTTGAACGGGACGGCGCAAAACGAGAAGCATTCGATCTACAATGACAGGTTTGGCTATACTCAACATTGATTCAAAACGCACCAAAGCTTTGGATCTTAATAAGCTTGTGTGAGCAGTGGCGGACTGGCCATCTGTAGAATCTGGAGAACTCATCCCCCCCCTTACTTACAAACTTACTTACCGACCCCTGGCCTAGAGCAGGGGTTCCCAAAGTGGGGGTCGAGGGATGATTACAAAATAAAAATGGAAAATGTGTTACGTCCTCACTAAGGTCTAGTGGACCTGGAGACAATAACATACAACCAATAAAAATGAGGGAGTCAGCGTAACAGTTGACAAAAGGTTTATTTTGTGTAAACCCAGAACCGAACAGACATATAATTGAAACACTCTGTTGGTGAGGAGGAGGAGGAGGAGGAGTCAAAGGATTGTGCCAAACAAAAGAAACAAGCATAACAAAACCAGGCCTATCTCTACATCTATCCTTTGAAACCAAAACTCAAACAAAAAAACCCTGACTATCTAAACTACAAAGAATTTGACAAAACAATATACAGGGGTGGGAACAATCCGCTAACCTAGTGTGTCTGAACATTAGTTAGCTAAGTGGTGAGAAATGTACAGGGTACCCCAGACTTACCTAACTCTCTAAGAATTGCATCTTCGGGATTAGGGAAGAAGAGGCACAGTGAGTTCATCAAATGCTCCTTATCCATCCCCTCTGTCCAGTTTGGAGGAGCAAAAGAACCAGCAAGCATTCAGCCCCCTTCATCATTATTAATGCCGGTCATGAATGGTACGGTAAGAAGTTCATGTGTACGGAACAGCTCGTCCACTGTTTTTCTCAGGAAGTGTCCATCAACATTTACAGAGATTCTCAAGGTTTGATTCTCTCCCAAAGCCTCAATAGTTTTTACGTTGACGATTCTCATGCAATCAGCGATCTTCTGTGTGCTTTCGAGGCTACAGCCAGACATATTTGCCACCATCTGTGCTACTGGTAGAGGATCATTTGCAACAAGAAGATCCATTCCAGCAGTACCACTCTCAGCAATGGCATGATGGAAGAGGCCATCAGACAACGATGAGAGGAGCAGTAGAGATACGCTCACTCCGCCAGCTGACTCCCCAAATATTGTAACTACATCTGGGTTTCCTCCAAAGTTGTGAATGTGCTGCTGGATCCACCTCAGAGCTTCTACCTGGTCCAGCATGCCAAAGTTCCAAGACATGTGCTCATCTCCAGTGCTGAGAAAGCCCAGAAGTCCCAAACGGTACTGGATCAGAACTACGACCATATCCTGGTAAGCAGCCAGGGCGGAGCCATCATACGTGGAAGCTGACCCCATAGCAAACCCTCCACCATGAATCCAGACCATGACTGGAAACTTGGCATCAGGAGTTCTGTCGGCAGGAGTGTAAATGTTGAGGTAAAGGCAGTCCTCTGAAATGTCTGGCAAATCCACGACCATGCCACCAAGTTTTTCCAACAGATCTAAGGTTCACTTTTTATATTGAACACACATGGGTGGCTGCTTGGTGGCGTCTCTCACTCCTTCCCATCGCTCCACAATTTATTAAAAAAAATGGATTCATTTTTTTTATAATTTAATTTTTTTTTTAATTATTAATAATAACGTTTGCATAGACATTTTCAGGGGCGGACTAGCCATCTGTATAATTTCCCCGCAACGAGGCTCCCCCTTTGACAATCCACGAGCGCAGTGTTTCTCAAACTTGTTCATACCAAGGACCACTTAACCAATAAAAAACACTCATGGACCACCTAACTCCACAAATATCCCAAAACAATATGCCTGCTTACTCATTCCAACAGTATATAACAAATTACAGCCTAATAATGACAGCTTAACCTTCTCTATATCGCCTCGTTCACACATTAAATCAACAATACAAAAACAACTACAGATTGTATAAGCATTTAGTTCAAATGCGATTTAAAATCCTCTTAGGTTTTACACCTCTTATTATGAAATGTAGACTACATTTATTATGTAGTATTATTTTAAACACGAGTTTATGTCCGAGCCAACAGACTCACAGATTGTTGGCTACTGAGAGATATGCAAAATACACCGCATGTAGTACGACACAAACCTCCGCTGTGGATTTTCAAAACAAAATACAATAAAACTATGGTCGCAGGCCCAAGTTTAACTCTCTGAGGCCTGCATGGTCTGTCTACAAAACAAAAATAAAAATATGTTTATGCAGCCCCAACAACAGCCTCTGATCATCAACAGACGTCATGCAATGCTTCATCAGATGCATATATTAGATAATAATCTCAATCTCACTCCTAAAACATCGAAATCTACTTTCAGCATGGATAAATGTTCATAAAATACATCCATTGTTTGTTCTATATGCTTCTTGAAATCCTAAAAAACACATCGTTTTTCTAGAACAGATTACGAATCGACTGAAAATGGTACAAACAAGTGGCAACATGCTTTACGGAGGTGTTGCGCTGGGCTATATCATGCAATCAAAAGTGAAACTTAAGCTCGCTCCAATGCGGAGATATTTTTTATGGTGATATTTATTTGAAAGACTAATCACCTGTTCAAAGAGCATACATTACATTGAAGAGTTAGAGGTTTACACCAGTTTAATTCCAGGCCTGAGGGTGCAAACCCTTTGATCTGGACATTCATCATCCAAATACATTTTATTCCTGCATGGAGCCTTAGATTAATGAATTGGTACAGTTAGGAGGATTGTGCCTCTTAAGACCTGACCTTCAAATGCAGCAGGCTCACGGTTATTCAACACATTGCAGACTATAGAAGAGCTTTGCTATAGGGCAAAAAAACAAGTGTAATTTATACGTTAATAAGTGGACTACTCAGTGATGAACTGAATTTATGTACAGTTCAAGGGCCTGATGTATTTCATCAGATTAGTTTTAATGTAAGACCTACAGAGCGTACCCTGCATGACAAAATGTTGATACTCATTGTGTAATACAGATACTGATACTAATTAATAAGTTTAACTAAACAAAATGTTATACAATAATTGAATACATTTAAAGATCCTTCATCAGTGCATAATGTAATGTAATTAGGGAAATTAACGTTCCAATTTTTCAGCCAATAAAAGGCACTGTGCTGTCACAACACTATCCTGCAAATATTTCAGAGCGAAAATGTTGTGTTAACAAGTTCAGGAATGTTGTCCACAGAAACAACTATTTAAAAAAGGGGCACTTTATAATGAAACAGGACGCAACCGAAGGCTGAGTTTTATGCCACATGATTAAACTGTGGCATAGATACAGTATATTGTAACTACTGTGCAACATCACTAGTAGAATATGAAAGGGGTGGAGTAGTACTGATGAATGCAGATAATAGATGATATAAAATTATACTTTTAGCTTAATTCTGGCGTTACCAAACTCCAGCTAGTCAAATTTGGCGGATAGCTGCTTAACACAGTGGAGATTTTAGCAACTAAGAAACCATATATTGCTTTCCCAGACCAAACCAGATCTTAAAAAAGGTATGTAAATATTGGACTAAATCCATTAAGTGGACAGAAACACGAAAGCAAATAAAGACTAATGTAGATGCCAGTTGTGTATCTTTAGAAAGTGTTAGATAAAATGTTTGCTATATCAACTTTAATACTAGCAAGATGTTTCCAATGCAAACTAACTTCAAAAAGTTCCCTCTCCAGTGTTTTGAGACAATATACACTTCATGATTAATCCATCTACTACTAACATAACTGCAGTGACTACATTGCAACATTAATAGAGTAGTCAGTTGCATCAATTCTGTCGTGTCCAGTTGTACAGCAGTATCAATGATTTTCCATGTGTTTAACTAATGCTATTTGGCCTCTTTCTGTCATACCCTCAATTGGCTATCTAATAACAGCAACATGCCAGGAGTTATACATTTAGGATTAGGGCACAGCATGGTGTATGGGTTATCACCTTGTTTCTTTGACTGTGTCAGTTGCCAGAAAACGCATTTGTAAGACTCATGAATGTATTTTCTTTGCACCTGATATTTTGTCTCTGTAGCCAATTCACAGAGATCCAGGACATTTGCTCTTCGGAATTTTAAGCATCTCATTTGCCGTACATGTTAAAGGACACCGCTGGCAGATGATTATGCTCCATGATACGATAACTAATCATGTGCAATAAAATCAACACAATCTCTATGCTGCACCTCAGTCTTGCATTGGCAATAAGCTCAAACAGTTTCAAATCACTCAATGTGTATCATTATGCAAGAGCATTATGCACACATATTCAGAACCATTTAAGTTGAATGTATATTACTTGAATAATTCATCACTGTAAAAATGGTCATTGTTGTTGGTGCGCATTACTCAAAAGACCTACGGTGACTAATCGATTCATATTTTCAGGAACGTTAGTGGGGTATACCAAAGTCTGCATATGTTATCCCACTCTAGTAAGAGGACAGAATACTGCAAACATCCAACAAACATAATATCAGGGAACTTTATGGCCAGTAAAACAAAACAAATAAACCCAGAGAGGAACAGAAAAATGGACTGATAGTAATGGACAAAGCAGACACGGAGTCACTCCAGCCAATGTTCTATAAACTGTCTGGGAATGCAATTCATTTATCTGATCCCTGATCAGTGAAACCATTGAATGGCCTGTGTGGGTGAGAGAGTTCAGTGAGTACCTCCAGTAATAATGGCCATCTGAGCTTTGCCTCACTGGCAGACCATCCATGCGTTTGTGTCTCTTGATGGATAGTGAAATCTAGGCCGTTTCTCAATGTCGAGTATACCTGCTGCAGAGCCACTATTTCAAGTATACTACGTCATCGAGTGGCGCAGAATGCTGGGCATTTAACATGCATTCAAACAGTCCTTCGGCGCCACTCGATGACGTAGTATACTTGAAATAGTGGCTCTGCAGGAGGTTTACTCGACATTGAGAAACGGCCCTAGTAAGCTAAACGATCATTCTTCTTTGTGTACTTTTTGGAATATAACAAACACTTCCGCTGCATTAGCACCACCGTGTGGACTGGAGTAGGGCCAACCCACATTCACACTTAAAATGGGAAAAGCAACAATACTGCCTTTTGCTCTCTTGTTTTCTAGAGTTTCATGCTCAAATGTCAACTACCCATTAAAGTTACATTTGAAATGGACATTTACATTTGGAAGCAATGATGAGGAATAAATGGCTTAGTCTTCATGGCACGCTCAGGCTGAGAGTGAGTGCCATCCCAGCCCTGGGCACAAAGCATATTATACACTTAACCAGAGAAGGATGGCGTTAAATGTATAGTATCTTTGACTTAGCTGGAACCTTTTTTAGCTCTACTGTGGCACACATTTACTGTATCCGTACCATCTTGAAGAAAAATAGAAATTCACTTTGACTTTTCTATACTATTAATTTGAAATGAATTACATTTTGTATGACATTATAACAGACAGTTACTTTGTATTGTTGGCTTTTATCAATGGTCCCTAGCATTCAGTATTTATATTCAAGGTCATGTTCAGTCAGAAACCTTAAAGTGGACCTATCATGCTATATTTGAATAATATAGTGTAGGACCATACCTATATAAGGCATATTTATACTTTTTATTTTTCAAAATACCAAACAGATCATGCATTTTAGCCATTCCTCATTTCGCTCAATTTAACACTGTCTTTGCATGGGCTGATTCTGTGAGAACAGCACCATCTACAGGCCTGGCATATGTACTACAGCGTCTCCAGCGCTTTCGAACGGCAATGTCCGTGGCTGTCTCCTCCTGATTGGTGGAGTTGGCCCAATAGCCGTAGCGCCACTTCTGTGACGTCATAGAAGTGTTCAAATCTGGATCAGTCTGTATCAGATCCGTTGCAGCCCCTTTTTAAGAGATTTGGGTATGGAGGAAAATAGAGAGGGTTGTGTTTTCTGATACTTGGTGAGTTCCCTGGAACACCGGGACCAGAGGTCGCGTTAACCGAATATATTCCGTCTATGATGGAATTCTTTTGACAATGACGGAAAAATCTGAAAGCAGTCGGTCATTTTGACGGATTAGAACAAACTCAGAACAGCGCCAAAGTTTACCCGCAGCAGAGCTCCGGTGTTATGCCCTTATGTCGTTTCCAGACCTAACTATACCGTACAAATCATTGAAATGTCTAATATTTCAAGAAGCCCGCCCCCCCCCCCCCCCCCGTTGACAGTTCACGAGCGTGCTCTTCCGCCCCCCCCCCCCCCGTCAGTTGTGTACAGACCGACGGGTAATAATGGATTTTGACTGAAATGTTACGATCCTGTCCGTCAAAATGACGGGCAGCAAAAAAGTCTAGCGCAACCTCTGCCGGGGACACATATTCATGTATAAAAGACGTACAAAAGTGCATTTTGCTTGATAGGTCCCCTTTAAAGTACAACTGGATAATCAGATTTAGCTTTACTTTAATATGTTCAATAACCACCTGACAAAAACCGATGGTTTATATTCCCTTTATGTGCAGCTACTGACCATTCCTTACCTCCAATGACCCATTTTCACTAGATGACTATCAATTGCTCAAGGTTTCCTCACACAGCCTTAAGGAGATTCTAAATTCAATATGGCAATTTCTTTCTGCCAGCCAATAATTAACATATTTACAGCACTGTGAATGTTTTCACAGAAAGAGTCTCAAAAAAGTTAAAACCATCATCAGTTGTTTTGATTGAATAAATAGTGGATTCTGAGATATGCATATCTGCAGGACAGAGCTCCTTCACTGGGACCACTACATTGATTTCCACCTCCATACAGATGACATGCAGCTGTGCATTGTCATACCACCCAATGATATCAACCCTAAGTAGTTCACATAATTGATCACGTCAACTTCTGAATGTCACAGAAGCCCTGTGAGCTGCACAGAGGTAAAACAATAATTGTTTTTACTGCCATAAGATCAATAAAAAAAGCTGTCCGTACAATTTGAAACCAAACCCTGGAGCCACAGATTCTGAATCTGTCAACAAACAACTGAATTACTGTGAGATGACTGCAATTATTCAAAGAGCATTATCATGATTGGATACTGAAAAAAACAAGAAAAACAGAGTACACCTGTTCACAAGTTGCTCCAATGGCTCAAACTCTGGCTGCACTATGTGTCAGCATTCACAGGGCATGTGAGCTGAGCATTTCTATATATCATAGCAGGTGTTGCTCATTCCATGCCACATTTTCTCAATACTAGCTCCCACACAAATTGAAAGCCCTGTGTAGAAAGGTTGGGTTCAATGGTAATCATGGCCATGATTATTATTTGTGGTTATTTAATGTTTTATAGATATATGACTAGCATAGCATACCATTTACAACAGGCTTTAGAAGGTATATGTAGAGTAGTGTAAAGGTAAAAACAAATATTATTATCCAAAAGAAAAAATAAACCAGTGAGTGTTTAGGAGGGTTCAGAGCCGGAGTTACAAACATTAAAGAGATTACATTAAATGGAGAACAAACTTCTTGAAATTCCGATAAAAACACAAGAATTCCACTAGATTTGATGTCTAAACTGCTTAGTTGTTCCTTGGCTGAGAGTCAATGTTCCTCACCTCTGAAAGCAACTTCCAAGGACCTGAGGATATCACAATCTTTACAAATTCAAACAAAACCTTTTGACAGGTCTTATCCGGTTACGATTTAATGTTAAAGTCAAACTATAATGTATCACATTGTATGTATTTAGCAGTCTCCATATAAGTTCCAAATGTGCAATTTGACATGAAAGAAATGTTGCCTGAAAGGTGCTGAAAAAATAAATGAAGAGATGACTTATTAATTAAGTACAACAATCTGAACTTTGTAGTTAGGGTGAAAGATCTTGAAATGCACACATTTCAAAGACAATGGTTCTATGCATAACTAACGCATGATGAACAAGGTCAGTCAGTGCATCCTACTATCACAGTTTCCACGGGAACACAGACACAGTGCACTAGAGCAGCCGACGCCGCCTCCAGTGAACACCAACACAGAAAAAGCCTGAACACTAGTTTTTTCTTCTTTTTTTTTTTATAGGTGTACATATGTATTAGTATAAGAGAAACAGAGAGAACAAGGAAAATGCACTATAGCTGGTTACCCACATCTACCATAGTGGAGCTGTGTCTTTTTTTCTTTGCTGCTAACTATAAGCATGACACACCCCCCAGAAGTAGCTCTCTATATAGGCAAGAGAAGCTCTATGATGGAGACTGGGTTTTTTCAAGAGTGCGTGCTCAGAGTTTGAGTATTCCTGGAGAGCAAGAGGATGACAGTAGCTGCATTGTGACTCTACTCTACTCCATTATCCTCTTACAGACGTGTCCTGGTTATAGGACACAAGCTGCAGTCAGACATATCAATTGCCTGCACTGGCGGGCAACTCTTAATCTACTAAAAAAGACTATAAAAAGGTCAATTATAACAGTATCATGATGTGTTCATATGTAATCCCTTCTGCAAGAAACTTGAATTAAAACAGTTCTTTGAAGGAGATGTTTTCAGAGCATTAACCAATATTTGAGAGATTAGCTGCAAGCAGCGTTAAATAAATAAGACTGACTTCAGGGAGGTTTATATTATGTTAAGAGTGGTAAAAAGATTAAACGTTGTACTCCTGTCCATGATTCCTAACAACTGGCCTGGCTGGACCTCATTTTTTTATGCTATGCTTGGCACAAACCACATCTTTGTGTTAGACAGGGCTGTGGCAATAATTACTTGTTGCCCTCTGCTGTAGTGATCAGGGGCCACCAATGAAATATGCCCTGCACTCACTTTGCTCTCCTGTATGTCTGCGACCCTTTGGAAATTAACATCTCTCAGAGCCACAGTGCTTATTATTTGCCATTTTTTATCTTAACTAAAATCTCTAAAGTGCAAAAAAAGATGAGCTTAGATTTTTTGATTTTATATTGCCACACAGATCTTTAGGGGAGACCTGCGACCATAAAGGAAAACAATGGTGCAACTCAACCTGCATTGTGTATAGGACTACTTTATGTATTTAATTTCTCATTCACTATTCCTTGATGCTTATTTATAATTTCATTCATCCATTCAAACATGGAGCAATCTGATGTTTTGACCCTTTATATGCTTTTTTCATCGCTTACTATAACCTTCTGTCCACTTTCTTCAAATGACGTAAATAGAGATGATTGCCTGGTTTCCTTTGAAGCGATGCCACATCCTATAGTCTCACTGCAGTTTAGTATCCAGGATACCAGGAACAAGAGTTTGCTGCCGGCATCCTCCTTCAAGATTTTACTTCTGATCGCATCCTTCTCTGGCTTTATCTGATGATTTAGGCCTGGAGATCCGGACATACTTTTACCTGCATGCAACAAACAACATGGAATATTATGAATATGTTTTTATTTATCCGTTTCCTTTTACTCCAACACCAGCTTTCATTTATCAAGTGTACTATAATGTGTGCATTTCTGGCATCATACTTTCCACCTGAGCCACCATTAGCTACATCTTCCAGCAAAGCTCATATTTTTCTTGTATTTATGTACCTGCCGTTTCTTATTTAGTTCATGATACAATTTGTAACCTCTGCCATGCAGTATACTTACAGTGTTTTCTTCTCATTGATGAAAGAGAACACACTTTTCTTTGATCTCATTTTGAGCTTGTCTGCCATGATGCAGTAGCTGAAGGAGAAGGGCAGCTACTGACCTCAAAAGTGGAACCGTCATCTCTGGCTGATTGAAGTCCCAAGGCAGTGGATGCTGTGAATAAGGGCACATTACATAAATTAATCATATAGAGATACATCTTCTCTCCCTTTTTATGAGGTTTTGGCTTTTGTGTTTACGAATCTAGAGCTTGTCTCTGTATTTTAAGTTAAGCAGAAAACTTGTAAAGCAGCCTGGTCTGGCCTTCCGAGTTGTGTGCTCCAAGTCTACACAAGCTTCCTTATTTCCTAGCGGATTTTCACTCCAACTGTATTGTTGGGGCTACATGTTTATATATATCTGTTGGTTTTCTTGATGCCTAAACAGTGGATTTCATTATTCTTGTCGGGAAGTCTCAACTGATGAGGCAAGATGTCTCACTGTATAGTTAAGAGCTGCCATGAATATACAGCTACTCAGGAAACTGTGCAACTAGATTTTGTTTCTGCCTCTCCTGCCAGCAATTGCAAGACAGATAGTTTGCCATTGAAAAAGAAGACTTCATATGCCCTATGTTTCTAAAATAAATATGCATTCTGACTTTAGGGAAGCAGTTTGAGCAGTGGGGGAAGCAGTTAGGCAGTGATCTTTAAATATTTTCAAATGAGACTGCTGATTAGGTTTCAAGACACCCACTGCTTCAGGTGGAGACTCTGCGACCTGCTTTAAATGGGAGTTATTATCTCAAGCATACTAAACAAAATATATTTATAGTGTCTTAGGCACAGGAAATAATAAATGGTTGCCTCTCTTAATACTCTGTAACTTTATAAGAAATCCCAAAAAAAAGAATCACTGCCATTTGCAAAGTGTAACTTTCTAAAAATATACGATAATATTCTTTATTTATTAACAGCACTGTATCTAGTCTAGGTTTCTACATGGAATATGGTTTAACAACATGTCTCTTAGCCACAGGACTGATTTTGTTGGTATAGCATTAGCAAATTCAGCCACATGGCATCAGTGCAAATTGCATTAAAACATAAAACCAAACCTATATCAAAAACATAACTTAGAAGAAAGAGTATAGGTAACAGGACTGTATGTCAATCTTAGAATTGTCTCAACAATAACATTTAGAAAAAAACGTACTTTAGCTGTTGCATGCATGGTTGCATGGACTTCGGAGACTCAAATGATGCTACTTCCTGTATATCATGTAACTTTTGTCACATGATCAACAGGAGGAATATGTCAGGGAAACGGGACTGAATGAATGGGGGCATGGGAACATGGCTAAATCTTTATTTTTATAGTATGAATGTCAGACTGGTAAAATAATTGTATGTCCACATACAAAAAAAGAGGCACACAATAAAACAAGAAATAGGCCAATTAGGCGTTAACAAAACATACTTTCTCTAAGCAGGACTATAGCTACGTCTAGCTTGAATGTGATCATTTGAAAATTATTTTTAGAATTAAAAAACATGAAAATCGGGATTTATCCTGATCCAACCCTGATATAAAGAGAGTATAATTACCTACGCTTTAACCTTTTTTGACGGTGACACACATTTTAGAGACAATTTTCTATACAACTTAAAAATTATAATAAAAAAAAGAGCATACCAAAAACTGCTGGAATTAAGCAGCCATTAATTTACTTGAGCCTCAGGAGCAGAATAAATAAGAAAACGAGGAGTTTAATGGTGCATTAGTGAGGAGCTAGTGGAACAGGCCCTCGGCTGTGTTTTGCATAGGCAACTATTATGAAAACCAACCTGTCACACACTTGAAAGGGCAAACCAGTTGGCCTTACACGTTGTAACACAGTGTTTCCTCAAGGTGGAGACTGCATGCTTTTGCTTGTTTATGAACGGTGACGAAAAACATTCTCCATAAATGTGAGGGGGTTGGATGAGCTCACCCCTTTGGTATTTAATTAAATGAGAACTTTTAATTTAGTTTAAGATCTATGTTTCATTGTTGCCATAATGTGTATGGTTTAAACAATGTTAGAATAAACAAATAGGACATACGTCATAGATAAATGACTATACTGCAGGAATATATTTGTTTCATTCTTGAAATTATAAAACTAACACATATTTTTCTTTGCTGAGGTTTTGAATTTGTGGCTGTTGGATTAGAATATCTGATTACAGATGTATTCCTAAGCAATTTAATTTTAACATTTGCGCGTGCGAACATTATTCTCATTTCAATTATCATATTGATGTTAACAGCTTTGTATTTCGACATCACACATACCTTTTTATATTGGTTTGACTGATGCTGCCAGTGCAGCAGCTTTACTCCTGATGTATTTATCTAATCATAGGCTCCTGTTAATTTGCTTCAACCTCCCCCTCTCTTTTTCACTCACTCTCTCGCAAATATGAAGAGGAGTGAGGAAATGTTTTTCTGGTACATTTTAGTTGAATATCAGAAAATGTTCTTCCTAAAAGCTAGCACACCAACATACTCACGTACATGTATGCTCAATATAAATGTATATACTATTAGTGGATGAGTTATGAGTAGTATTAAGTCAAGGTTGTGTCAAGGAGTCCGGGACGAGTTTTGGAGAAATCTAACATGACATGTTACTTGTTGACGCTTTGATCCAAAGCGACTTACATACTCAATCCCCACAGAAGCAATTTGGGGTGAAGTGTCTTGCCCAGGGACACAACGACATGCTGATTGCAGTGGGGATTGAACCTGTGCTCCCCTTATCCGAACACCAACACACTAGTCTCTATCCACTGCTCTATCCACTGCGCCCACATGCCTCCCTAACACAAATGTCTGTCATTTTGTGTTTTTTTTGTTGGCAAATTTGAGAGAAAGAAAAAAGAAAAAAGAACCAGCCTGCCCAAGCAATATTATTTATGTAACAGGCAGCATTTTTTAATTGTTTAATCGTTAAGACAGTGAGAACTGAAAAATACAAAAACATAACCAGATCCATGTTGCGATTGTATCACACCAGACATAAATTGTGCCAGTGGTGTGAAGTGGTTGGGTAAAACCACACCCATCTCTACTACTACTTAGTTGTATACCCCTTTTATCTAGGCCCTTTTTGTATCTGTTTTATGTATTTCAATCAGGAGAGACTTCAATTTGTTAAATAACATTTATTGACACATGCCATAAGATAAATGTTAAGTCTTTGGCGATCAGACCCCGATCTTGAAATCGTATATCTAAATGGGGAAATGCAGCCGACCCCGGGGGGGTTATAGGGAACCCCCCCGGGGTCTAGACACTGGTGATGATGCTGAAGATCTGGATTTGATGAGGTGATGGGATGAAGAGGAGGTGTGATGATGTTTTTGGATTGGCTCTCCTGGCACTGGATATGATGAAAGGAAGTGGATGGGGAGGAGGTGGTCGGCAGCATTAAAACATGAAATCACGCTGACTGCAGGAGAGAGGAGAACCATTTTAAAGTTTGGCTGCAGCACGGTGATTGGCTGCTGGAGATTGAAGTGAATGTCAGAGGTTAACATTATATTTATAAGCAGCAGCGGAGTGAATATATACCAGTCTGCCTGAAAGAACTTGCGCTGAGCTTCATACTGTATATGTCACACTGTGGGACTGCGAGAAACGGCATTTCAAATTTCTGTATGTATAACACATGTAGAATTATTGACAATAAAGCTGACTTAGTTTGACTTTGACTGAACTCTTAGATTATACTAAAATATTAATGTGCTTTCATATATGAAACGATTGATCCACCACTTCATCATTGCTTTCTTTTACTTTCTAATGATTGGCCCCAAGAGGATATTATTACTCTTTAGTCCAAATATTTACTGTTGCCTTGTACTTTGTGATATGACTTAATCATGTGATTATCACAATGTTCTGTCAGTCGGCTAATTATCAAGTGGAACAAAAGCTCAGGGATGCTAATGATGAAGGAATTAATTGAAATTTGCAATCCTCTTGTTTGTCTTACTCTTAAATCCGGTCAGGATAAGATCACAATCAAATAATGTTTTACTAATACAGTTGTATTAGCTATCCATGAGATAACGCAATATTACGATAGATTTTAAAAAGAGTAATTAATGTCATTAATGTTCTTTGAGTGCTTGAGTAAGACACATACTGTATATTGATTAAAAGCATCAGATAGAAAATGCCACTAGATATTTATTTTAATAAGTTATAGGACTGCTGAGTACTTACATTTCAAAGGTAAGGAAATAACAGAATAAGACAGTAAGTGTACCGTGTGTATCAGTAGTGCGGTGCATCATAAAGTGTCTCGTATACTCAACATTGTATTGTCTTCATGGCTTTTCATGTCACTAAATTATGTCCCTAGGCCTAGAGCAATGGTTGGACAATGGTAGATGAATGCTTGCACTATCCTTGTACTCCTGAAATAATTCTGGTTGCCATGTGCTATATGGGTTGATCTGTGTGTTAAAAAAGTATATGAGTTGCATCATCACTATAGATTGCCACAGTGACGCATCCTAAAACCTGGAAGTAAGTTAGCATTTTACCACTTCCGGTTCCTTTGACAAAAAGCAATGCAATTTCTCCATAGGATTTTGAAAAATAGCTGGAAATTATGTCTGTGGTTGACACATTTAAGAGATGGATCACGTTTTGTTCAGCAGGATAATATCCACATGCCTACCTACTTTTATAATTTTATAATCATAAATCTATCGATTCGATTTATGATTTGAAAATTATAAAAGTAGGGTAAAAATCCTATGGAGAAATTGCATTGGTTTTTGTCAAAGGAACCGGAAGGAGTTTACTTCCGGGTTTTAGGACGCGTCACTGTGGCACTCTATGAATCTACACAATGAATCTACCATCATGTATTATAAATAGGTAGAAACATATGAAATCACTACCTCAAAGATTCAGAATTGTTGCTAATTTTGATGTGCATTGGACACATTCATTAAGAAATAATAATCTGACCAATTGAAATGCAAATTGCAATAATGGCATTGTAGATATTTAATAGTTTAGTTATGAGAATTTCAATGTTGTATCTCTATCAATACTCTCGTGGCACAGGGGGTGAAAGCAAGAATCAGACAATACAGAAAAACAACAATAGTTTATTTTTAACCATATTTTGTGTATGAACTACAAACTCTGGTCTCTATGATTGATCTCCATATCTTTTAAAGGTCATGAAAGAATGTTTACATGAAAATCAATCTGATATTCTTATACAGCATGTTTCTCGTTTTCACTTTTAGAACAAGTTGTTGGCACATGTAAAATCAAAGTGTTTTTGTTTTTATTCTCAAAATGTATTTTTAATATAAATCTACCACTAAAACAGCATTCCCTCTCAGAAAAAAAGAAAATAATGTGAAAAAAATAATATTGACCAACAATATTTAGATATCTTACATACATGAGACAGCTCGACCAAAATGCAACAAATTTACCATTTACATTTTCAGACAATTTACCTCCAACTAAAGGCAAAAAGGGAGGATGGTAACACTCTTATGCAAACTGAGCAGAATTGTGATCCACATCCCACCACTAGGAACTCAAACACAGACTAATGGACACAAACCCATGTCTTTCTATGGTTTACAAATGTGCCAAACTCCACAGAAGTGTAATTTTGGGGGAAATGGTGTAAGGGGGTGATGGCGAAAGCTTGATACAGGGTAATCAATTATCTCATTCCGTATGGACTACAATATCTGGGGACCCCATTTTAAGAATCTACCCCCCACATGAATCTTATATGCAGCACATTCAAAGTGAATAAATCAATGTAATGAAACATCTCCAAAAATATCTTGATAAGCAAATGTATTAGTGGGTCTCCATACTGAGTGGATACGATAACCTCCTTAATTTGCATCCCAGATAGTTGTAAAGCTCCAATTAATAATCTCCATGAAAGACTACAACATTTGACGTGGCAGAAGAATACAAATGTGCTGGAAAAAAACAAATACAATGCTGCTGTTTCCCATGGGACTATAATTATCGACTGACCTGAGGTGAAATGTGAAGTGTTATTGAAATGTACTTACCAGATTACATCATTATTAACCCAAATATTATCTATGAAATTAATTGTATCACAGAGTAGGAGCCCTGCTTTCATAGGTATTGTGGGAATAGTGCTTTAGATTATTATCTTGTTATTCAATTCACTTCACTTTTCATATCCTAGCCATGTGAGTTCATATCCTAGTCATGAGGACTGCTACTGTTTCTCATTTATTCTCCCAACTTGGAAAATACTGACTAAGCTAAGGGAAGAAGCCTATTCGTCTTTTAGGTCCAAAATCCTTTAGAGTAGAAAGCACTCAATCCATGTAGGCTTTAAAGCTGGCTGTAATAGGTTTATAGATAGATTTAATTTAGTTTCATTGTCTTTATTATGGAATGTGGGACAGTGAACTGTTGTTAAACTCATCTGTACTCTGCTTTGTTTAAAGATGATCAGAGGAAGGCGAGCCAGAATGGTCATGTGTGGTTTTGACTTCTAGAAGGGCGGGTAGTGGGTGCTGTAACATGCACGGACTAACAAAAATACAGCATATAAGCGTGACAGTGTTCTATTTTAGCAAACAAAATGGTAAAATGTTACTCTTTGAAACCAAATGAAAATACAAGTGGACAGCAGATATTAAAGTATGCAGCTGGGTCTTTCAGATGTTTCAGTTGATATGTTGATACTTTATTTCTGCTGTGTATCCACCATTTCTGTCATTCTGTTAGTGGAGTTCATGGTGACCCCAAAGAAGGTGCATACCAATATCTATCTATAATCAAATACAAACTGAATTAAGCGTGACAATGGCTTAACCTCTCATTACATATTACTGTAAAGGAAGCAATACCTGCCATTATTCCCTCCAACATAAACCTTGGGGCATCTCCCTCAGTTTTGGATCTGACAAATGTCTGCCTAACCTCTGAATTGTTTGGTGCCTGACGCTTTTTTTCACAGTGGAAACTTTAAAATGGTTTCCAGTGGATGGGTGCCTGGAGAGCTGTGTTCTTCCAAAGCCCATGGACACATCAATTAATATGGAAATGGTGTTAGAGTCAGGTGCAACCCCAACATCTGGTTGATGCCCAATCCCACACATTCACTCCTAAAGCATAAGCCCCATTGCCCAGGGCCAAGTCATTCGGTTGGCAGGGGCAGAGTGTAAATCTGGGGCTGCCAGGCACAGTCCATGCGGAAATATGGCACAAAGATGACAGGCAATGTGCTCAGGCAGTTGTATAAAAGGGTTTAAGATCTTTTCTTCACTCCATCAGACTGCTTCTGACAGCACTCCTGCAGTAGTGCATATGAGGTAAGGGTCCAAGCATATAAAAGGTGGCTTCAAAGCAATCATCTGCATATGCCACAATACAAAGCACCGAAAGGAAAGAATGAGGCCATGATACATTGGAAACAAGAAGTGGACTACTGCCAGAATTCAACAGTATCTATATTCAAGATTTCCCTATTTTTGCAATCACAATTATGAAGAATCTAAAGTACCTGTTAATGTTGCTCAAGGATCATGTCCCTCAGAATATAAATTAGTCTTAATGCAATTAACGGAATGTTCTTTATTATAATGAGAAGACGTCTAAGAGAACTGGAGTCAAAGCAAGTTGAGATTAGGAACACAAAGACAAATGTGTTTTTTTTTCTTCAGAGCAAATCAATAGAGTTTAATTTAACTAAAATGCACTTCTAATAGTCACCCTTGACTTTTACAACAGCAGAACGCAGGACACAGTTCCTTTATTTAAAAACCTCAGTCTATTGATGACAGAGCAGAGAATGCCTTATATGTATGTGACAGATATAATTAAACAGTTAATTATGATCAAATGTCATCACTGAGAGTTCTGTCTCTTACTATAAAAAATGAGCAAGTGTTTGATTCATCTCAGTTACAGATGGTCACAAAAGATGTCATCACTTAATCCACAGCAGGAGAAAATCACTAATGTGCTCTAGATTCCTTTGATACATGGGGAAATGAAGTTGCTATCTCATCTGATCCAAATACAGCAGTTTACCAATAAGAACAATAATTTACTTTAGGAGGTTTTTTTTCAACAGATGTCTTCAAACTGAGTTTGAAAAGCATATTAGTAAACCAATCTGTGAAATGAGAGGAAGGGCAAAAAGATAACATTTGGTGCTGAAAAAATAATTGCAGAATACAGTTTTTTCTTGATTTAACCACAATAGTTTTTTTCTTAAATAAATAACTTCTGTTTTGTAAAGACACTTTTTGAAACAGTAGACATACCCTAATTCCCAAAGTCAATGAATAAACATCACCAGCCACTGATTTGCCAAACACACGTCTATTCCTCCGTGTTTGAGCCACAGTTCCACAACCAACTGTCAGTAATGTCCTTCCATTATGCTATTCCAAGTTTTATAATGTCTCATTTTGAAAAAAAAAATTATAATTAGATCTGGGTCTCTTGTACATTGTCTTTTGAGCTTGCCCGGATTAGCAAAGGTTCGTGCGCTGAGCTGTGTATGGAGTTCATAGTGGAGGCATGGTTGTATGCAGTCTTATAGGCGTTATAATGGTTGAGGTGCTCATGCTCAAGAGGCGGCAGGGTCAGGTGGCCCTCCATGCCCGGGCCCCCTGTTACACAGTCCTCATCCACGTTGATGATCTCAATGGTGCGAGTGGTTGGGTGGTGGTTCTGCTGGTGGTGCTGTTTGCGCATCTTGTAGAAGATGATCAGCATCACCGCTGCCATGAGTGTGATTGCAACAAAGCAACCAATGATGATCTTGGTCGTCTTCATTACCTCATCCAAACCGTTCAGCAAATCCTCCTCGCCCTGCTCCGTGACAGGGATTGTGTAAGTCTTCTCTGTGGCACGTGTGGACAGTGGGGTCCGGACTGTGGTGGTCGTTGTAGAGGTCAGTGAAACAGACTCCCACGTACCAGCAGAAGGTGTAGGGCCCACTTTCTGTTGCACAGCGGTGGTGAAGCCTTCATGTGGTGTTTCTATGGTCTCCACTGTCACTGTGGTGAAGTAGCTGAAGCTGCTGTTCTCTGTAGAGGAAACATTGAGCGTGGCAGAGGCTGTTGTGTTACCTGCAGAATTACTGACCATACATGTGTATGTGCCTGTGTCCTGCATGGTAACATTAGTGAAGTTCAAAGTTCCGTCATTCAGCACTGAGATTCGGATCTTGTAAGCACCGTGTGTCATGATGGAACCATTGGGTGTAATCCAGCTCACCGAGGTCAAGGAGTTAGCTCTGCATTTCAGCTCTGCAGCACTTCCCTCTGTCACATTTAGGTCTGTGGGGGGCTCCACAATAACAGGAGCGTAACAGTGAAAGTAGTTCTGGTCCAGCTCGCCAATGTATCTTCCCTTATGGTTGGATGGAGAGCTGCAGCGGGCACAGCAGCTGGTGTTTGCTGGTACCATCTCCTTAAGCCACCAGCTTAGCCATAGGATGTCACAGTTACAATTCCACGGGTTGTGGTGCAAGTGCACCCTCTCCAGGTGATGTAAAGGGGTGAATAGATCATGGGGCAAAAGGGTAAGATTGTTATGGGCTAGATTGAGCTCCACTAGTGACTGCAGGTCATCAAAAGAGTTTCTTTCTATTATCTGGATCTGGGCATGCATCATCCATAGCTTCTGCAAATGGATGAGCCCTTTAAAAGAGCCGGGTCGGATGACAGTTAGCTGGTTCCCCGACATCTCCAGTTCATCCAGCTTCACCAGGGGAATAAGGTTGGGAATTTCCTTCAGATTGCACATTCCCAGATTTAAGTAGCGCAGATTGCTCAGTCCTTCAAAGGCCCCCTCAGATATATATGAGAGGCGCTTGAGCTCCCCAAGGTCCAACCTCCGCAATGAGGGCACTCTGTTGAAAGCATAGGAGGGAATGCTCTCTATGGGGTTATTCCTCAGCCAAAGCTCCTTTAGTTTGGACAGGTATTCAAATGCCCCGTTTGGGATAGTGGTGAGGCGGTTATCAAAAAGCTCCAAGGTATTGAGGCTGGCCAGTCCATTGAAAGCCCCCAGCTCAATTTTGCGTATGTGGTTTTTGCTCAGCTGCAGGATCTCCAGGTGTCTCAGATGCTTAAAGCTGTCTACCTTTATGATCTGAATAAGATTTTCTTGCAGATTCAGGTAGCGTGTGTTGGTAGAGATGCCATCAGGGACTTCCCGCAGGCCTCGTCGGGTGCATATGACTTTGCTGAACTGGTTACTACAGGAGCAGGCAGAGGGGCAAGTCTGAGCACGTACCAGCCCCGCCACCACCAGCAGCTGGAGGGCCAGAAGCAGCACAAACAAAGGGTCGGACAAGGCCCGGTTCCACCTAGGACCTCGCATCGTCTGCTGCTGCTGATAGGAGGTCATCTTGTTTAACATTCATAATTCATTGACTGGTCTTTCACTCTTTGGAATGAGGATTGGGGCTCACTGGAATGAAAGAGAGACAAAACGAAAGGGAAACACATTAGAAACTGTACAATTGTAGAGATTATCAATAATTACCACTTACATTTTTGGAGAATTGAATAGAAACTTCTGAAAAAAGAAATTATAATGTGTGGACCTAAATTTATTATTTAGGTTTGTGATTCATCTGCAGCCACTAATAATCACATACAGTATATAAACATCCACACACACGAATGTGCAACCTTGATGGAATGCCTCATATCCATCTCTGTTTCTGGGCACACTGTCCTCCCTGCACTCTCAACCTAGGATATATATCTAAAGTAATTTGTTAGTTGTGACCACCTCAACGTTGTTTTGCTTCCTGTAAAACTGGTGGATGTATTACATATTATTTGTCATCGTTGTCGGAAAAACCGCCTTTTTAACTCTTTAAGTGAAAGGGAAAAACACTGTGCAGGTCGGAAGTGAGTCACAGAGCTAGCACAGATAAAGAGAAACATTTATAGAGCCTCTAATCTACCTGACCTGAATGTTTTTCAATGTGGGAGGAAAGTGGAACACATTGAAAAAACCAATGTTAACATAAAGGAAAAAATATTTGATCTTCAACAGAAAGTGCTAGAGGTGAAATGACAATAATAAACACTGTTGTTTAGCTGCAAATTGATACAGTAAATGTGACAGACAGTTACACACATACATTTAATCTAGAAACAGAGTAATCACACATTACAGTATGAGATGCAGGGTTTCTCTTGGATTGTGTGATGAATGAAACAGCTGTCATATTTAGAAAAGGCAATCAAAAGTAAGCAAAGTTATCTGGAGTCAATTGTCACTGACATTGTGAACACAAATGAACACATTTAGAAACATGGGAAAAGGGATTATGACATTTTGAAAAGGATCATTTTTCAGCACTGATCCTTCAAATTGCACAAATGAGGACATGAAAGAACACAAAGGTTAACGGTGAATACAAAACACAAAGAGACAATTACAATGTGATTATACAAACTTATAGGAGTAAAACAGTTGTAGCAATTTCTGAACAGAATATAAGAGCTGTTGTGGGATTACAGTAGTTTCTGCTTCTAAACAGTATTATCAACATATAGCCTACTCTGAAACAGAAAGCTCTTCACGTAAGTACGGGCAGGCTGTTTCTGTAACTACTGATTAATTTCTTTGATTACTGACTCCATTAATTTTCCAATTACAGAATTTAAATTCTAAGCAGAAATGCCTGAGGGTGAAAAAATAAGTGTTTCCACGTAGGGGTCCAGGCAAATGTGACAGGGATCACAGAGAAGGCTGAAAATCACATTCCCTTACGGCAGCTGTAATTTGTTAGGAATTTAAACCTTGCATTAAACAATTGACTATGGCTCAATCCAGAGTACAATTTGAGGTTAATGCTTGCGATTTCTACTGACCTTCTTAAATATAAATGATTTTGAACAAACAATGACTTAGTTTTGAGACAAGTAAAGTGCTCTATCAAGGTGAAATTTCATCAACACTATTTATGACCATTTACAATATATACTGCAAAGTTTAGAGTGATGAAAACAGATCCCAGTGAATAAGGAATCCATGAAACTTATTCCATTATTCACTCATCCTTTTTTCTTTAAGAGATCCAACCTTAGAAGAGATAAACAATGACTCAGCAATCCAAATGATGGCAGCAGAATAGATAAAGTTGATTCATAAAGCAAAACAATGCGTCAATGAAAGCGGCAGAAATTGATTTACATAGTGCAGTGAAAGAATTAGATGAAATGAGATAAGGAAAATCAGATTAAGAAAATAATGAATTTTCAAACTTTTGTCCTAACAGATTATCAAGTGCCAGCTTTGTCTTTGTCTGGCAGAGAGTACTAAAGCCTGACCCAGATTATCAGGACTGCACACAATTGAAAAGCACAATTCGCAACATTTCTGAATTAATTTCTGGTTTATGAAACAATTCACCCTGTAGCCAACAAAACTAAGAAACTCTGCAGTGTTATTCATACAGCTGATAAGCAGAACAGAGGAGAAATAAGCACAACATCTAGCAAATGTCACATCAAATGTACACCGGACACCTTTGTAAAGGCTTCTATGTTGTGTCCAAGCCAAGCACCCCAACCCATTCGATATGCGGATTTAGGCAGCCTGGTAAAAAAAAAAAAATTGGAAATGGAAAAATGTATTCGAGGAGAGAAAAAAGAAATAACAATGTGGTTTTGTTGAGGGAATGCAATTAGGCTGATACTTGAGAAATTAGTTGCACTGAGCCTTATATATATAACCTTACCTATAATGGGTTGTTTTGTAAAATCTTTATAAATAGATAAGCATAATTTATTTTTCTAAATACAAGCAACAGTTTTTAATAATTGTATTGTAAGAAAAAGAAAGGGTTTGTGGATCGACTGTTTTATTTGGTATGAAGGGTACTCTAGCTGCACTACCTTATAATGATATGTGTACAATGTGCATATGTCTCTGTTGAGAGAGAGCCTTTTAAAACATAGTTACAGTCAGGGACTTGCACAGACATTTGGAGGGGCTATTGCTCTAAACTTGAAAGAGGGCCTCCCCCCGATAAAAATAGCTTTTGAAAATTGTAACTTGTTTTTAATGTAAAAGAAACCAAACTATTATTACATCAACTAAATTGAACAGTAATTCACATCTCATAACAAAATAAGCTAAGGCGACTATTGCATTCGGTAAATTGATTTTAAAAATGAAAATCAGGGACATTTTTTGTTTTGCGGTCCATATCTCATTAAAATATCTAATGTTAGTAACTATTAAAGACAACATGGGGACAATTCTGTTCTAATGCAGTTTGACCATTGTAACTGCTGTGCAGTCCAGACATACTGATACAATTGGGCCTCTAACTAATTACCTTAAATAAACTCACTAATTAATTAAACCAGTTCAATATGCATTATTCTTATCATTCTTTATGAGCGCAGACAGTAACGGTAAGGTATCTAATTACTTATTTATTCAGTATTCCATAACTTAGTAACAGAGATGGTCAAACTAAAGTGGAGACATGGCAGAAATCCTACAATGAAGTGGGACATTGAACTGTTCACCCGTGACAGGGCGATCAAGAAACAAGAGCGAGCGGCACCGTTGAGCGAGTTTACAGATGAAAGGACACAGAAGCACAATAACAACAAGTAGGCTATATTTAGTTGTTTTTTGGTAAATAACCAACTGTATCAAGAGGAAGTAAAGTCCCCTGGTTTGTCCCTTATACCCTAACTGCCATGAGACAATTCAAAAGCAAGTTTCCAAAATCCGACACTGAGGTGGTCTTAACGCACCGGCAGATGACAGCGCTGACAAAGTGTGTTTCCCGCAGCGAGACGGTACAATACTAATTGTGGGCTTATCATGTTGATTCGGCCACAACAGAAAAAAGAAAAACGAACTCTCGCTCTGGGGCAGATCTGCCAAAAAGGCCAAACGGGCCTTTGCCCGGGCAACAATAGCCCGTACCTGTGCACGTCCCTGGTTACAGTGCAGCCTGTATGACTCAAACACTGTGAAGAAAGCTTTTTCAAATGTGGCTTTGTATAGACCCTCGCATGTCACATGAGTCCTTACATCAGGGTTTAAATACATCAAACAGCTCTTCACTTCTTCACTGACAAACATTTCCTAAGGTTCTGCCATCAGATCACTTATAGGTGACCAATCTGAATTACATTTGGCAGCCATACAAACAAGAGATTCTTTGAATGACAAAACTAATGAATATGAATACTGCATAAATACAATGGCTGATATGGCTGATGTCCTTCTCATCCAGGAAGTACACACTTTTCAGTCTTATTATCAGCTGCATCTAACATCATACATCAGATACACAGAAAGTGATTTCATTGTGTATCTCATATCAAACCTTTCTATCAATATGTTGATTACACATGGAGCTGTTGTGATGCAAGTCCAATTTCAGACTTGATCTGACCATTAAAGTATTATCGTATGGTATGTTGAGTTAAAAAAGGAATACACTTCATATTGTGTTACTTTTCTTATGATACACGTGATTTTGAAAAAAAAGACAAATCTAGCCCATCAATCTACAGATAAATGGGGGCAATACACCTGAAGCTCTTTCACAAACTTGTATTTAAATACAAGCTGGTCTTATTTCTTTGTGAAAGAAGAACATGTGTTTTAATTATCTGAAGCACTGACCCTAATAGCTTACCATCTTTCACAGGCAGTGAAAATATTCAGCTAGTTCCGAGTGTCTCTACGCTAATGTTCTAAATATATGTTTTACTTGTAGAAGTCCCATGTTTCATCATACCATTCTTTTTTTTTGTGTGGCCAATTGTAGAGCTGCAGATTCACCATGCACATACTGTGCAGCACAGCAGTTTCCACTGGGCCCTCCTCCCAGCTCTTTTGATGGGTACAGTAATTTTGGAGTCCGTATCGTATTTTCGCATTATAAATCAGCCAGAAAAGGCAAGAATGAATTATTTAGTAGGGCTACAGGAAATTCTAGTGGGGCTAAAGCCCCCAGAATAGGTCTGTTGAAGCCACTGCTTGGCAAAAAGCACTGAGTGATTTTCTTCTGCTCTCTTTCTGTGGTCTACAACATGTTTCTATCTTTAATATTTACAGACACATGCATGGCTTCTTTTTAAAGGTGAGGAAAGTGAAAAGGGGCTTGTCCTAAGGCTTGTGCACACACTAAATGCTTGAGCGCCCACTGATTATGAACTTTTAGTTAGGAGTGACGGACAGAAGATTTGGCTTTCACACTGAATGGCATGGAGGGGGGGTAGACCGATAAGAGATTGTAGCGAGAAAGATGTGCAACAGTCAGAGGAAGGTTGGCATGTGTGCAATGGAGAGAGAAATGGATAGAGCGAGAGAGAAAGATGGAGATTAATGAGATATAAATCAAATCAGGTCACTCCTTGATAATGCCAGCAATCTTGCATCAGCTCCAAATATAAACCAGAATCCTTTATAGATTCCAGTGCAGGAGGGATACCCACCACAAGCCTTCTTCTCTTTTCTTATCTACATTCTCACAGCATAGACATTGCAGTACATCGACAACCGCTACTGCAATGAATAGATTGGATGAAGGTTTATATCATTTGGGTATTTTTTTTGGGATGCCATATTTTTGCATTCAGTTTTGTTTTTACAAAAAAAATGTAAGCTGTGTATCAGGATTTCAGTAGAGTGAAAACAGGACACAGCATCCTCATTTGAGCCGGTGTCAGGAAGTGCTGCGTGACTGCTGAGACTGTTGTGTTAAAATGAGAAAGCTGAAAGCAGTGTGTCACTCAGCATGAGTCAACGGCTTTGCTTCTATATTTGTAATCAAATATATTTTCAGTAATTTATTGTTTTGTCTTCTGGATCTCACATGTTATCCACTTTCTGATCTGGTAGAAATTCTATCTCAATTATATATAAATGCCGTCTGATTGTCTTTACAAAAGTGTGAATTGTACTGCAATAAGGATTATCAAATAGACCTGTATTTCTCTTTTCTTTATTTAGCCTTGAGTGCTTCATACTGACCAGTTTTACTTCAGTGATTCATCTCAAATGACTATTGCGGTACTCTCCCAACAACGCCTTTAATGATTTATTTAGGTGGATTTGAGTCATTAATACACAACAGGAGAGCATCAGAAATAAGGGGCTAACGGAAGTCTTTCTCAGAAAAAACACATGTTAGGCTCTTTGTACTTGTACTTGTACACACACACACACACACACACACACACACACACACACACACACACACACACACACACACACACACACACACACACACACACACACACACACACACACACACACACACACACACACACACACACACACACACACACACACACACACACACACACACACACAAACCATTAATAATTAACTAAGTGTTTCATCTGCAGATAACCTTTTGATCCCATTAACATAGCACCAACCACTTACATGTGTGAACACACCAGCAAACTTGCTTACCAAGCTGTATATATCTGTAGGTGTTTACTGAATAATTAACCAGACTTTTGCAACAGATATTTTAGTCAACCTTGAGTCCGGTTTCTTAAAAAAATCACTGCATGAAAGTTGCACTACATTGAATTATTCCATACTGCCATTAAACTGAGAATCAAAACATTGCACTGTCCTATACATACATTTTGAATGCGTTTTGATTTAGGTCCATTTTAATTTTGCTAAATATTTTTTGCAGCGTATTTTGCCTCGCTACAAACACCCAATGTATATTACTGCAAGTGCAAAGGCTTTCATCAGCTGGCAATATGCTCCATTTATATTGTGTAAGCTTATTTGGCTATAGACAGTAACTTAAAATACATTGATTTAAATTAAAACAAGGAAATTAGAAATGTAAGATACAGATCAATGCCTGTATTAAATAGAGTGTATACAACTGTCTAGGGAAAAACTGAAGATGGTCTTACTGTAGCTCTTTATCGGTGTCTTTTGTTTTAACTAGCCAAGTGAAACATACAAGCCATGTACTTTGAATTGGTGCTAACTAGCCAAGTGAGACAAACTGACAGCTGCTCCCCTGCCCACAGCCTGACGTGCTTCCACTCACAGCTTGGCTGTCCCATCCATAACAAGATGGTAAAATGAATTTGATTCATCCAAAAAACAGCAATTTAACAAGCAATTCATCCATGACTTCCCCCCCCCAGGTAATTCCATTGATACCCACACTAATCCACATCTTATCCCATTTGTGTGTGCTTTTTCTCCAGTCCCTTGATTCAATCCTTGGTTCACCAATAACATCAATAGTGCCAAGACACAGTGCATGGATAATTAGATAGACAGATAGATATATACTTTACTATCCCAAATTGGGAAATTATTTAGTTCCAACAGCAGTGTCAAGCATTACACAAGTTAAATGTACAAATAAGATACAAAAATAATATAAAAAATAATTAAAAAAATACAATTTTAATTAACAATATGGAGCTAGTATGTACAAATTAACCATAGAAATGCATGATAGGTATGTACTTCTAAAGGTTTTGTGCTTCCTGTTTTTTGCTTTTCTTCAATTCACAGTCTGGTGTGACCATGGAAAAGGCAGAAAAGGTTTCAGCGAGCTCATTAACATCAGCATAAAGTCCTAATTGGAAACGAATACAATGAACGGGGAAACTAAGGGGGGGAAAAGCCATTAGCAGAGGAAGACGCAAGCTCATCTAATGAGCCACTGTAACATCAGCCACAGGTAAGCATTCTGTCTCAGCGTAAATTATTACCTCAGTCTCTTTCTTACAGTTTGTGCATATGAACTGGCAGTCGGAAAAGCCTTAGAAAACGCATAAGATCAGAATGTCACGATTGTTACGTGCTCCCCTCCTGGTGTTCTCTCTCCGTATTGCCCCTGGCTCCGCCTCTGCCCAGGTGTTCCCAACTCCAGCTAATCACGGGGGATAAAAGGAAGACTGTAGGAGAAGGATTCACACTCTGCTGCCTGACACTGCAGCAGTCAGTTATCTGTTGTTAGGATTTAGCGCTCTATTTGGTAATGTCTTTTTGTTTATCCCTTTTAGCCTGGAGGACCTGGTAGTCCAGTTTTCGCGGCTTTATTTATTAGTTTAGCTTATTAATTTGCCCTTTTAGTTTAGGGGGGGGGGGGGAGTTCTTGGTCCGACAGCCCATGGTGTGGCTGGCCCTGGCTTCCATCTTTTTGTTCTCTTTGGCCAGTCCTCCAGACCCCTATCATTTAAGGTTGGCTTGTTTAAAGAAAGACAGCTCATTTTGGCCATTTTGCACTTATTCTCCTGACTTTATTACAGAAAACATACAGAAAACAGGGAATGTAGGGCAGATAGACACATTCAATAAGGGTCTCCAGAGCTGAACCTTGAAAGTAGGGGTCACGTGGCATGTGTTTCAACTTCATGCCTGCCGGACATTTCCTAGCAGTCTTACTTTTAATTACCCTGACAACAAGCTCAGACAAAAAGCTAATTTACTGCAGATTGTTATGTTTATCTAAACGTTTATTGCACTGTGTTAATTTAAAACACTTAAATGGATTTATTTGGTAGTTGAGTTTAAAAAAAAAACATAAATTATTTTGAGATAAATGGGACAAGGGATCCATTTAGTAATTTCTGTTTGCAAAGTTCCAAACCTTACACCATTCCTGCAATACTGCAATTGTTGAAAAATACTGAGACCCTTATAAGCGAGACAAGGGTCTCATATGGGCAAATTAGTTTGCTTGCCCTCTGAATTAATTTATAACCTGAATTAACTTTTGTTTGTTTTTGCACCATCACAAAATGAAAATCTATTTTAGCAAGCTTTAACAATTGGGGCAACACATTCTCACTCCCAACTTGGCCTATGTTGACGTTATGTCAGGGTCCCTGTCGTCACTTTCCAACGCAAGGGGGGGCCCTTTAGCGTCGAGTTCCAACTATCAGGGAGTCCCATTGACTTGCATAGAGCTCCCTGAACGTTGGTAATAGAGGAGTTGGGATCGCGGCGAAATGCTCTCCGCAGATCCATTCTCGTAGCGTTTATAAACCTTTTTCTTACTCAATATCAAGCCACACTTATTGTTTTTACTTCTTTATTTTAATTGAATAATGTAGGACTTTTGTTGAGGTCAGTTATGGGGAGAGTAGGGGCTCAGAATACTGAAATCTGTATTGTTTCATTGTTTGTTCCATCTAATTTTGTATTCTTTTCTAAACCACACACTGTTATTTACTCAACAATAAGACACAATTATCCTTGTGTTTTTATTTATTTGTTTGATTAATAAACACAAGTTGGATTCCGTCAGGACCGAGGGTCGGAGCAGCTCATAGTAGTTGCTTTAGATAATTTTACACCCGGAAGTAAGTATTCTCTCCGCTTCGCTTGACAAACCCTGTGATTAGTCCTCAAGCTCTGTATTTGGATATTTGAGTGAGCTCCGCGGGTTACGCCGAGCGTCGAACAACACTTTGAAATGGGATGGAACCACGGCAGACTGTCCAAAACTGGATTTGAACGGGTCCACCCCGTCCCCCCCTCCCCCACCCCGTCCCCAGAACTACACATGCTGGCTATTGTGTGTTTCGCAACATGTTCTATGGCGCGTCTCTACTGGGAGTTGTAGTTTTAAAAGACGTTTTCGTATTTCCCATAATAACAAGTTGTCAGTATTAAACTGTGAACATCCCTGGAGGTTTAGGGGATAGGAAACACTCAAATTTAAAACATTAATAAATGGGTGAAAATTGCTTGTGTCCATAATGGGCAGCATTAATGTATACCCACATGACAGCTAAGGTCAGAAGAGCTTTATTTAACAGCTGGTCTTATGTCTGTGACCCCTCCTGTTGTTAATTGATAAGCCTGAAGCATGCACTTGTCAAGGTTCAGAGGCATATTTTGCAAATATGGCAGTAGCCATCGATCATCTTAAGATACGATAAGATAAGATAAGATAAGACAAGACTTTATTGATCCTAAGTTGGAAACATTTGCGTTACATCAGCATGTGTAACAGTTGTAAATATGCAGTGGTGTTTATTTGTAAATCATTTAGTATAATCACACAAATGCTGTGTTTTATATTTAATAATTCTGTGTTCTTTATTTATTGATTGTTCAATACCTGACAAGGTCGGAGATGAAAAACCTGGGTCGCAGGTTCCTCAACAGTGCATCACAAGACATCTATCAATATGTGTGTATACCTCCACCATTAAACTGTCATATTCTGTACATTTCTTATACTATCTACATATCTTATAAGAGTATAATACATATGTATAATATCAGTTAAAATAAGTGCTTAAACATACAGTAGTTAACATTGCAGGAAAGCAATATATTAGTACTTTGTCAGGCTTAATATTTATACCCCCAAAGCTTTTTTCTTATTCAAAAGAAGACCTTAACCTAAAGTATTCTTTAATGTTTAAATAAAGCCTTATTAGTTTGTCTGACTGTGTCTCCTATTAATATCTAATAATAAAAATAATACAATTCAATAACATGCTTTAACCACCAGGTGTCCCTTTCTATCAGCTGTGCACCGTTATGGTGTAAATATAGCCTATCTACCAATTGGATCAAATATAAAAGTCAGCCGAATTAGTGTTGATACTGCAGGGAGACGTATTGTGTTAAGAGAAATGTATGATGTTGTTTAATTGCTGATATATTTATGATCCACGTCACATATTCAGTTTCCGCGGCAGTTCTTCCTGTTTGTCCAGAAGTCTTCTCATCAGGGCTCTATAAATAAAGAACTACAGCAGATGTGTAATATTTAATGCAGCCGAACCGTGTATTACAATGCCGTTATGTGATGACTTCCAATCCAAAGAGAAAAGCAAGCACACTAGGAGTAAAGTATTATTTTATTTAAAAACATTTTTTTTAGGATTTCACATCACATAAACACCATATCCCAACGTGCATTGCGGCTAAAACATCCAATCACAGATTTTGAGGACTAATCACAGGGTTTGAGCAAAGCGGAGAGAATACTTGCTTCCGGGTGTAAAATTCTCTTAAGCAACTACTATGGCTGCGTTTCAGGTCGGTTATTTTCATTTCCTCGCTCCTTGCTCCTCGGTATCACCAACCAAGTTGATTTGTCTGCGCCATCTTGAGTAGCGTCCCATGTTGGAGGACCGAGGATCGAAGAGCGATAATGGAGGAGCGATAACCGAGGAACCACCAGACCATCCTCCGGTGAAATCCTCAGGCACTCGCTCCGCCCCCTTACTGTGTATCGCTCACTGATTGGACGATGCAGTGCATGCACTGATCTGATGCTTCTTGACATGAGAGCAGTTTCCCAGCGGAGTGAAGAAAATACATGAAACTCACAAGAGTCACTCCTCAGTTTATACTGTGTTTTGTTTCAATTAATGTATAATTTAGTTACAAATATGTGATATATCTGAACAACAAAGTGGTCAAAAATTATTTTATTCATTTATTGGAAACATTTTCATGATCGCTTTTTTCGTTTATACATTTTAAGAATGGCGTTTATCTTTTTTAAGAATGAGTTCTTATTTTATTTTATTCATTTGGGTCTACAGCAGATGATACAAAAGTATATGTCAGTAAATGCGTACTAACAGAGGCGGGGGTGTGTGTGAAAACAACCTGCTGTCAGATATCAGCTGTGCGGCGTCATCACAAACGGACGTTGCTTTACGTGATGCTCCGGAGGAAACGATGTCCCATTACTCTTAAAACTCATTTCCCTGCTTCTCATGTTTTCCATGCGTCTCTCCATGCTTCCCTGGTGGGAGGGATTAAACACAGGGAAACTACGCAAGTGAGGGACGCAAGGATTCCATTTAACCGACCTGAGACGCAGCCTATGAGCTGCTCCGACCCTCGGTCCTGACGGACTCCAAAAGTCCGACATTATACAATCAAACAAATAAATAAACACAAGGATAATTGTGTCTTATTGTTGAGTAAATAAGAGTGTGTGGTTTAGAAAAGAATACAAAATTAGAAGGAAAAACGATGAAAAAATACAGATTTCAGTTTTCTGAGCCCCTTCTCTCCCCATAACTGACGGCAACAAAAGTCCTACATTATTCAATTAAAATAAAGAAGTAAAAACAATAAGTGTGTCTTGATATTGAGTAAGAAAAAGGTTGATAAACGCTGTGAGAATGGATCTGCGGAGAGCATTTCACCGCGATCCCAACTCCTCTATTACCAACGTTCAGGGAGCTCTATGCTATCCTGATAGTTAAAACTTGACGCTAAAGGGCCCCCCCTTGCGTTGGAAAGTGACGACAGGGACCCTGACATAACGTCAACATAGGCCACGTTGGGATTGAGAATGTGTTGATTGGGGAGAGAACATCTATATCTAGATTGCATGTATGGTAAACTCAAACATTTGTATTCAAACAAATGTAAAAAATGGGAAAACTCCAGACATGTTTTTTGACATTGTTTGAAAAAAGTGCAATTACCTAGTATATTAGAACCAAATACAACATTTAGAATAACTTTAGTATCGTTCATTTCCACAATTTAACTACTTTAACGACACAATGAGTCCTATAGGGAAAGGTCCATTCTCAGAGTATGTACACTGTAAGTTTCAAGCTTCTACATAACATTTCTTAAAGTTAAGGTTGTGAGTTACAACTTTTTGGAACCTCATACATTTTCAATGCAAGCCCCCACAAGTTCCCAGTGTTAATTTCTGCAAACATCTGCTGAATATGACGCATCTTTCTCTATTTTTGAATGAGGACATTATTAGTGACTATACTTTACTTGTGAGTCAACGTTTCAGTATCCGCTAGAGATAGAGGTGTGCCACAACAGCGTGATGAAGTCGGTGTATCATTATTTCAGTGCATCACACTTGTTATTCAGGTGCCGCCCAGTTCTACACAGGGACAGCGCAATTGGCCTCCCCCTCGGTCAGAAGATGACCCCCGAGCCGAGCATTTTCCTGACAAATGAGCCGCAGTAATGTCAATTGGCCTAAAGTGCCTACGAGAAGCTTGTTTAGAGCTGCTGGCCTTGAAAACACATGCAAGGTTATATATACACATGCTTCTCTATGAGCTGGTACAAACACATGCACCTAAGCAGGAATGTGCAAAATAAGATATTGTTCACACACTTACAATAAAGGAAAAGTATTAACATACTGTATGTATCAATACAGTGGAGCAAATGTCTAAATGGAGTCATTAATTGTGATTTTCTGATTTCTTATTTTGTCCTTATGCACAGTATTTCGATTCACTTTACTCTAAGGATTTGCAGCAACTGCCCAGATTTTCAACAGAAGGTGTTTTTCTATGGCAGAACGTGTCCGTGGTGTATGCTTTTAGCATGTGAGAATCTTTACAAGCTGTGTACGTGACAGCCTCCTTGTTTCACACTGAGCAGCGTGTTGGCAGTGGGGGCTTGTGGGTGACAAGAGGTATTGATAAAACCATTCTTCACCCTGTGAACATTTCAGAGAGGCTGTAGGCAGAAAATGGCTTCCAACCACGACCCTTTTAAGTATGTGATGAAGGAGTCAGTCCGTTATACCGCTGTCTTTGCGGTGTCCGGTTGAGGTCAGGGTTGGCATGCATCACATGGAGTCTGACCGAGCCACGCAGAGGTCATTCAGAGGCTGCAAACCCGGACATCCAGGCAGCCCAGCCTCCCTGTGATTGAGCTTGGGGCTTGAGAGAACATGTGAGATAAGAGGGTGATAGGGAGCACACTGATGATATCTACAAAACCAGAGGCTACAGTGTCAACACATATAATAACATTAAGAGCCTGTTAAGATTGAAAGTGTGATTTCATTCATTTGGCTTTGTACACTTAAAATCCGTTTGAAAATACACTGGGATACTACACCTCTGTTCTGAAGCCATTTCACTGATTGTAACATCTGTTCAGTGTAGACATGCTCAAGGACACATTCTTGTAATGTCTCCTGGATTGATGTGTCAGTGTACTGGTAACATCAGTTGGACTGAAGGTCAGTTGCAAGTTATCTAATTGACAGTAAGAAAATGTGGCCACAATGACAGTTGGTATCATTAATATGGTAACATTGAGTGTGGGGAGACCTCTGGTGGTTTGGAAACATGTTATTACAACAAATAATTTGTGAAATAAGTAGACTTCCATCCCCTATTTTGATGAACTTGAATATGAAATTATGCGTGTGGTATTGTTTGATGATTTGAGAATTATTTTTTGTGTATTTAAGAATAGAAAAAGATTATGTTGAGCTTCGTCATGTGTGTGTGTGTGTTTGTCTTCAGAGGGGTTTGTGAGTCGTTAAAAATGAAAATAAACTAATTGTGTTCCTCATTTGGGTTCAGGCAATTGACTCTATTATTTGGTTATACTGGAAGATTGTGGGATTTGTATTACAATTGCAGTTAACATTGAACAATTTAGAGCCCTTGTTGAGCTCACAATAACAACACACTTGTTCCCCTATTGATTCGATACACACAGGGAAAAAGGTTGAGGCTTCTCAGTTCTGAATGCTGGATTTTATTATCGTACTACAGGATGATACAGCGGCAAATTGAGACTGATCAAGGACTTTATAAAACTTACGTCATAGTATTTTGTTATTGTATGACCTATTATTTAAGTTCACTAAATTGATTTTTTTTTTAAATCTATTCCGCCAGAAACAAAGTAGAAGACTTACAAAAGAAGAGTACATTTATGAAATAATAAATATCCTCGCTCTTTCATACCAAGCCCTATTTTTTTGTACTTTCTCCCTTCATATTCATACACCCACTTTGGAGATGCTTACAATCACATCTCAAAGGAAAATGCAAAGAATAAACGGTGGAAAGAAAGCAGAGTGCACTCATTTTATTCAGGACTTCAATTGACTGTGCTTACACATTTGTCTTATAAATGGGTTGTAAAGAAATGTGATATTACAAGACTATTGGATTGCTTTGCAAAGAACAGTAATGCTCCCAGACAGCCTCTGCAGGTAGGTGTTTGTTTAATCGTAGTTTCAATAGTCCTGTAATAGTGTATGAAGAGTTATAATTTTCTCATTCAATAATTCTTCACAACCTGAGACTACACATTGTGAACATATATGTAATTATTCTTGTTGGACAAAAAATAAATGTGTACATTGATTCCATTGCACAGATTCAATATCATGTTCATGCAGAAACACCATCTCCTGCACCATAGATATAAAGGGTGGGTAAAATATGAGAAACAGCACATGAAAAGGAGCTTTGAAGTAATAGCAACTATTCATGCCAGTCATATTGAATAAGATGAATGCCATTGAGCTTTCAAAGAGGTCTGGCAATCATCACTTTTATATGTGAGTTTCCATCTCGACAAAACAGATTGTCAAAGAGGCCACATAGTCAGGTTCTGATATGCTTCTGTATCGATATCTCCAGAATGATATACTGTGGTAGGGATAATAGACAAAAAATGATGGCAACATGTGGCCAACACAGAAAAACAGCATCATCAGCCTTGAGTAACAGTGGTTGCAAGTAAAAGCTCCCAGACAGAGCGACAGTAGTTCACACCAAGAGCAGGCGTGTAGTGGAAGTTACATACATGAGTTCCACCAGCACTGTTGACACCAGTGGCGTATTTCTGTGTGCACTCCAAAAACCTGATACAAAGGTGACATATGAGAGAAGAGATGCCAGCATAGAAACACTGCTTGAGTCATACAATTCTCCTTATTCTTCCATCCTTATATCGTACTCCCTTTCCCTTTTCTCCATAGACTTCAAAGCAACCATGGGTAATTTCTCATTCACTGAGGTGATTGGGTAAAGCCTATACGGAAGACTTTGCTTGATGTACTTAGCAACACTGGAACCACAGACATATTGTGAATCTCTCTCTGTCATTGTCATTGTATCATCTAAATCATTTCTAGGCAATGCAATCCCTTCGTAATGGAGCTGATATTAATTTGGTATTTCATCTTTTACATACAGAATGAACAGTAATACATTTATTGTTTTCAAACTGTATTTTTGTGCAATTCATTGCATCAGCATTTATGTTCTCTATGCTACTATCTGTACCACATGTGGGGGACAACCATATGCTTTTCCTACATATAGTAATGGAACTTGCTAGACAAAATGTAAAGTTAAGGCCTCACTAATTAATCCAAGCAGTGACACAGACTCGAACATATATCTTGTGAAATATACTATACACAGCACCTGTGTGTATTTTGGCCTTGGATACAAAATAAAGTTATAGTACAGCAGCCTTGCCATTGTGAACAAGCTAGTATCAAAGGCTAAAATAAAATACAGATACCAATGTGGGAGCCAATATGTTGAACAAATTCTCTTGATGATTGTAAAAAAGCCACAGATTGTCTGGGTATGTTAAAGGACCAAGAGCCATATATTAGAATGATGTCCCCATTTTCCCCAAAAGTATTATTCCAATGGACAACCTCCTAAACATGCTACAAATCCACAAATGATTCTGTCTTTATGGATTGAACAGAAATGTTTAATTCATATTTACTTTCAAGGTGTTCTCCTCTGAAAGTAAAGCCCAATTGCTCAATAACGTCCTTTAACTTAAGTGGAGGCATTTAAAAAAAGAAGCCGTTTTGACCAAACCCTAAATAGCATAGAGCAAAAATATACTTTTATATAATGTGACTAAAAGTATTTTGAGGCTCACTCATGAAATAGCCACAACACATTTGTGTAAGGTGCAGGGACAGAAATAGCGCAAAGTTCATTAATTAATTCCGTCATTTATGTATTTTCCCAACTAAATCCTTTTCATGATCAAAGGGGGCTGAGGCTTATACCAGCATCCATTGGTCAGAAGACACAGATATATGCTGGTAAAGTATAGTTTCCGATCCACCAATAATTAGGCACCTTTGCACTCTGCTGTGTTTCCGCATTTTAAGAAGTGCAGCTTTCAGCGGTAATAAGAGTGATTTATTCTGGCTGAAAAGGTCTATTCTCAGGTGGTTCAGGCACAGTTTTGAATAAAAATATGCCATATTTGTCTCCTAATTAGAGTTTCAATCAACCACATACACCTCTGACATGAAAAAAAGCCAAAAACAAGTATTTTCTTTCAATCTATCTGTTTTCTGAAAGCATTATGGCACATTAGGATGGCTTCTGGGTTTGTGTTATTTCTCACCTGCCAATTCAATCACTGTTCCAAGGGGTTCTGGTCGTCCTCATGTTAACTTCAAATCCACCGTAAAGCTGTCCCTGAAAAACACAAGAGACAAAACTGTAAGAATATTTTCAAAACAGACTAACAGTGATACAGTTTGTTTCTTCTGCAGTTCCACTAAGTTTCATAAGATACAGGCCTTGAATAATGTGCTGTTCTGGAAAGTTTATGATGTATCTACTCAACTACCAAAAATGCAGTTTATTAAACCCCCAGGTTACAGTATATCTAATTCAAAATTCTCTTTACTGTTTCTAAATAATCATCGAGTCATCTTGTTAGTTTTCCTTTCAACCACTTCCACAGCAATCTCTGCTGATGCTGATATTTTTGTGCCTTTTAGAACCTTGATATAACAAGAGGAACTTCACAGTACACAACTGAAAGTCGGAAGAGCTCGTTCCCCAGGGACAAGGGGACATGCAAAGCCATAACGCATCACAAACACACACATTTAGGACAAAAAAACACACAGAAACACACAACACAGAGGGCAGACCCTGCTGAATAAATTATGGGTGACAAAAGCAAACCGAGATAAAGCTCTCCATCGCACCTGCCATCCATTAGTGCAGAGCAGGAACTGTGAGAGCAAATAAGCGTGTGTTTGATCCAGAGGAGCATTACTGTGTGAGCCTATCATGACCCCAGTCTTTGTTCTACGATAAGGGTTCTGCTGTCTCCATGTCATGTATGCAGCATTGCCAGTGAGAAGTGTTTTCCTATTACAGTTGCATTACACTCAGAAGACCAGCAGTGAATAAAATGCAAACATATCTTGACCCATCCAATACAATAATAAACAAATGAATAGAAAGAATGTGTCTAAATGAATAAGAGGTTCTCTTAACTAGCCAATTGGAGTGAAATAAAACAGTTTCTCAACAGATGTCCTCTCATTGATTAAACAAGTTAAGCAAGGCCTACTGTAACTGCTATAAACATATACTGTAAATACATTTAAATGCAGAGTCTGCAGAAGACAGGACAATATTTAGTTTCATGTTTCTATTTGTAGTCCATGTAATATTGACCAATCTCAATTGAGTTGGCAGATAAACAGTCGGTCTAGAGAGCATGCATTCCTTGTACCCATCAGCTAGAAGATTAAGATATGTATACGTTTCTATAAACAGGTGTGGTCTGGATGAAGATGACTAGAAATTGATGTCTATCAATTGCATTGTACAGTAAAAAATGATCAGCATATTGCAAATAAGATTTCGTTCAATATAGCTAAATCATAACCTGAGAAATATTTGCGACAAAAGGCCTACAATATAAAATAATACTAAAAACACAGGCCAAAACTAAACATGTATTAGCCTTTCTATGGTAGACCAACTCCTGAATAACTTTGTTTCTTTCGAAGATGCAAGTCTTTTAAAACATATAACAACCTTTTATTTGTACTGTAAATAAAGCCCAAAACACCTTTTTTGTTACAGCAAATGTTAAAGTCAATTGCATAATCGTTGGTGACTGTCTAAGATTCGCTGCTCAAGTGAGTATTGAAGGCTGCAACACAGTGTACGTTAGATTGTAGTACAGTGCTCATGTTTATCTAAAAAAGAACACTTTGGTTACCTAGGCCAGTGGTTCCCAACCTGGGGGGGGGCGCCAAAGATCGCAGGGGGGGCGCCAGGCCTCAGACGACTTGAGGCCAAATATCATATTTAGACTTTTTTTTTACATATAATTGTAAAGCAATACATTATTGTCACTAAAAGCCTTGTCTCTACATTACAATAAAACATAACAAGTTATTGATTCATTCATTTGAATAACAAATCAAGTTAGTAGGTATTATAGGCATAAAAAGACAGAAATGTATAATTCTTTCTTTAATAGAAATGATTCTTCTGCCCGTAAAGTGTCCAAACCAAGCTTTTCTGGATAAGCGCATTTTTAAAACATAGTCATTGTCCGTGCCGGTTTCAGATTATTTGTCACAGTTGCTCCGATCAGATCGGTCTCCTCCATTTTGTAGATTATTTACGACTTTTGAATCCACAGAAACACATCGGCAAAATCTGGCTTACTTTGAGCATGTGTTTTAAACAGTTTAATCCCTTTGTGAATTGTTTCCACTTGCGGCGTCCTTTAATTTCTTCATACAGCGGGAATCCAAATGAATTAATCCTGAGTCCAATAACCATCAGTCACTCCAATAGTGCTCCTTAATTATGCCTTACATCCTCCTTTAACACAATACTTCACATTCATCCAGTTTGTGACTTTTAAACTTGTGTTTTGAGACTTTTAAACTTGAATTACCGCTGTTGCGCCGCCCCCCCTCCCCCCTTGTGTGTGTGTGTGTGTGGGAGGGGGGGGGGGGCAACTTCATTTGGGGGGGCTCTTGGGAAAAAAGGTTGGGAACCACTGACCTAGGCAAAACTTGTTAGTAGGATCAATCTTTTTTTTTTATGAGATATATATTAATTGATGAAAATATAGAATATCTCAGACAGGACTTTGAAGCCTCAACTGAACTCATATATCCAGTCTACAGCTCTAAGCTCTATAATTATGGCAAAAACATACATTGAAATACAATGTTGCAATTAAATGAAAATAAGACATAATTGTTTACAAGCTCTACGTGTAAAATATTTACAAAATTACCTGGTTACGTAAGTTACACAATTATTACATATTGTGAAACCTCATAAAGTGCAGCAGAAACAACTTTCTGGCTTCACATCACTAAGAATGACAAATTATGTCCACAGATAGCGATGATGGATTTGGGCTCTGCCGGTGTAATCATTATCAATGTTGTTATTATCAACAACATCAATATTGCACCCCACGGCCCACACACACATACACCCCCCCCTGGCTTTCCTCCTTCTTTGACAAAACACTGCATCATTGCATTTTTCAAAGCTTGTCAAGAGCCAGTGTTTCAGAACGTGCCCAAAAGATATATGTTCTTTTTTATTAGAAGAAAGGACCATACTCTTATAATTACCATCAACTTAAACATGCAGACAGCCTGATCTGTCAGAGACAGCTGCTGCTTCATTTGTGGTTGGGTATTCTTCAGGACAGACATGAAACAACATTTTATGTTCTTCCTGACGACCATTTTTTCTTCTGTGGGGCATATTCTGCACCACAAAATGAAGCAGCACTAACATTGTAGGTAGAGTCAATTGGGAACAATATATATAGAAACAATGTTGCACTAATCACTTCTTTCCATACAAATGTAATGCCGGCTTACATGTTGCATGGACACCAGGTCAGTGTTTATTATCTCATCACAACTTCAACATCAGTCAATCCAATACACCTCTAGTTGTGTATCTTAGGGTGGCTACAAGGCTACAAGACATCAGTGATCACTAGGCCATTTCTTTCTACTTTCTTTATCTCCAATGAACTCACAGAGATAAAGTCCCTCCGTGGAAGAGTAGTAGTCCAACAAATCAAGACTAATGTCAGCGCCTTCTGCTCCAGATCGCAGCAGAGTTTGACCTGCAGGTCACACTACATCACCCACTGGAAATGACCAGAAATGCATGTCAGGCTGAATCAATTGGCTGCACAGCCACTCGTTCAATTAAGATCTTGGGTGGGGGTGGTCAGTGAGGTTTGCAGTGTGGTGAGTACAGGCTCCCAGAGGAGCAGTAAGTGCTGAAATCAGCTCAGCTGCGTCTGCCATTTGTCATTATCTAATGGTAAATCCATCTGTGTCCTGACGAGGGCCTTGCCAGGACAGATTACTAAATGGCCAGACTGAAAAGAAAAAATAAGTATATATAGAAAAAAGAAAGATAGATGTAAATTACTAAAACATTCAAAAACAAGTTTATTAAAGTTATAGTGTACAATATCTTTGTTAAATCACTATATTAATATACTATCTCGATTTCAACTGGTTTTGTTAAAACAAGCAGAGATCATATCAAGAAGTTTAAAAGGATCCATGAAATCTCTAAGCTTTGGCATGATGCACAGACAGGCACACAGAGATTCCAGGCCATATTTTCCATTTAAAGAAAAAAGTCTTAGTAGAAAGATGATGAGATAAAAATAAATTAACATACTTTAAATCAGGCATTAAGATGGAATACAATTATCTTGAACAAAGAAAGCAATTTTGTAATTCTCTCAATTACATAATCCGTAACTTAATTAAATTAAAATACGGCTAAATCAGTAGTTTAATATGATTTTAATTAATACTTGTCTCAGCTATGTACACCATTTGTTGGTAGACAATCTTAGAGCTTATGGGCTTTTCAGGCATATT
This sequence comes from Notothenia rossii, assembly GCF_949606895.1. Taxonomy (NCBI): domain Eukaryota; kingdom Metazoa; phylum Chordata; class Actinopteri; order Perciformes; family Nototheniidae; genus Notothenia; species Notothenia rossii. The sequence goes on from NC_136903.1 coordinate 21,823,897, forward strand.
CTGTTTAGCTCTATGTACATGTGTGCGAGAGTATGTGTTTGTGTACATGTACATAAATGTGTGTTTCCACTGTGCAGTAAAAAGACTGTCAATATTCACCTCAACATACAACCAGCCTTTTGTGAAAAACAAACAGATATGCCAACATACCATGCCATATAAATAAAAACAGTGGACATTGCCATATTTTGTATTTTGTAACCGGCCAATTTGTGCAAGAAGGTCCATTTATTTTAATATGAAGGCTTCATGTAATTCTTCCCAGGATGGCACAACACATACTGTACTTGTCTAATGGAATTACAAAGGCTGTAGGGCAGAAGGATAACAGATACATGATACAACACAGACTGCCCCATGTAGAGTCGTGACCAGCGTATTATCCTTGCATTACATTTGTTGTCAGAACATGACATTTGTTTTAAAGTAATGCTTTTACAAACCTCGGTTAGCACCCCATGTCAAAATTCAGCTGCAGTGAAACGCTTTGCTGAGTGGAATTAGTGCAATCAGGGGAGATATGGAATTAATATGTCTGATTAAGTGCCTGACTGAATTAGCATTTGGAGTCCAAAGAGAGTTCAAGCAGGAAGGGAGGGATGAGATATGTTCAGCAGGGAGGGAGACAGGCTGACAGAATGGTCTATAGAAGGAAAATAGATGAACAAAGACAAGAGGCAAGGGGAAAAAAGTAGAATGACTGTGATATGGAACTGTGCATTCCTTTGTTTCTTGGCTTCACTCTGGCCAGTATGGTCTGTTTGATTCATTATTTTCCCCAGAACATTTTCCTTTTCCTCACCTATGAAACACATTCGTAGTCACCATTCTGTCTCAGGTATTCACTTGTATACAGACCAGCTGTCATTTGTTCATGATGGTGGAGGTAATTGGTTTGGCCCTATTAAAGATGTTGAAGTTGTTTAAGAATGGCACATAGAAGGGCATATTCAGAGGGAGGTCAAAAGGAACATCATACAATACCAATGTTCAAGGGAAAATTCAGACAAAAATATCATTTGAGGAGAAGCCTGGAAGATGAAAGACAAGACTGCATGGTTTGCACCAAGGGAGAGAGAGGGTAGTAAGTTACCAATAAGAAATATTTTCCTAGATATGTCTGGCTCTCATATGAAAGGCTAGCAAAAACCTCTGAAGAAAAATGCATGAGAACCAATGCCACACTAGGGCATTTACAGAGGGATACAGGACCTACTGTATATCACACTAAGCCATTAAGCATATGTAATGCAAATCAATGCAAAAACACAAGAAAGTAATTCATAAATGTAGTGAAGTAAGAGGAGAGGGTTCAGAAGAAATGGTTAGGTAAGGCTGAGAAAATAAATATTGCAGTGGGAGAGAAGAGGAATACCAAGGAGAAACGGCAAAGTGGTATATATAAATATTTGGGGCAAATGAGTGTGATATACTGGCAAGGAAGGTGAGAGACCTTTCTTGGGAAAAAAGAAAAGGAGTGAGAAGTGCAGTAGAATATATTCTGTTGATTATCATTCATTTCCTTTTGTCATGTACCCGACATGAGTCGCTGTCTGTGTCTCCAGGAAGAGATGGGAGCAATAGCTGCTACCATGCTGCATCACCAAAAAAACATGGCAAATTGGAAAGGTATTTCCAAATGTACTTGGGTCTGAATGTTCTCCAGGAATGGAAAAGCAGCTTCAATTGGTGACCCATTTGGTGCAGTAAGAGACTTCCTGGTAGAGGCACATTAGGTGTGGTTTTATGATATAATGCCTGTGTCTAACTATGCTATAAAAATAACTCTGAAAATCTGGTTACTTATGTCTTTAGGCAGTAAGAGTGTGAGGACTAAACTGCATACAACATTTAATAGTTTGTTGTGTCAGCACAAACATGGTCACTACAATTGGATGTTTTACTCTGTTATTGACAAGGTCAACACATTGCAATGTTAGTTGGTCTATAAATACCAACAACTGGATAACAAATGACTTTATTACTGTGATATTTAGTGTCAATATTCATGACTCCCAGAGAACGGTTCGAGTCGATTTTGCTGTTCTTGCTTATCGTTTGTATTCGGATATCACTTGTCTTCCTGAATGCACACAGTTCCACTTGTACAATGGAAATATTCAATCATGATAGTCAGATTGAAAAATGTCTTGGCAAATATATGACCATACTGTAGGACCTTCCCTGTCACACTACCCTATGGCAAACTTTACATAACATACATTGGTTTCATCAAACAGCATGGCATAGCACACATTACATTCTCTAGTGACAGCTTCAGGGATTGAGAATAAGTGTTGGTTATAAGTGAGCTTGTGTGTGTTCATTTGAGTCTACACCTTTGTCTATAATTGAATGCATGCTTTCGATGTGGGTGAACAAACAGTCCTCAAACACAGCACAACTATGCTTTGAAAAATGTTACCTTTCATTTTTTCTTAGCCTCAAGTGGGATATTCCAGTTTACAAGCCAGCATAAGAACTTCTTAGTGCACGCATGTCTGTTTCCCCATAGGGAGACAATTCTTCACCCAGCTTTCTGTAAATCGATGCGGACACAATTGATTGTGGAGTGCAAAATCACACAAAATACCCGTCAACACAGGCTACAGCTATGAACCATGTAAGAGAGAGAGCATACAGGAGTGCAGCTACCTCATCCCCTGTTGGGCTCAACGCTTGGGATCCTAAGCGGATTTACAGTGCGATATCAGCACTAAGCAGAGCACTCATTACAGGTATCAGGAATGGAAGTTGATTGTAGAGTTAAGAAAGGAAATACTGCCATGTAACCCGAAAAAGGATGTAATATGACGTCCAGATTAAAGTGCTGAACATTATCATCCTTAGTGCAGGCAATGGAATAGACACATAGAAAAGGAGATTGACAGGAAGTGAGGATTTGTATTTTAGAACATGTCTCAAGGTATGCCTTTCTAGAGTCCGGACATAAAACTGTTGTCAGAACATGTAAGGTGTAGAAAGTGGAAAATCAAAGTATAAGATGGACATCATTTGAAAAGAAAGGACACATTTTGCCAGCAAGCAAAGCAACATGATTGCTGAATCAACAACACAGCTTAATACTTGCGTCCACACATACAAAATGGGCACTGACACCAGACATATACATGGGAGACATCCTTTCCTCTTTTCAACCTTTGCGCCCAGGGAGAAGCATCAGATACCAGGGAGCACTCATGCACAATCGGCCATGAGTCTCTCTCTTGACGAGGCCATCAGCCTTACAACGCTTTCCAGAACAATCTTGCTCAGAGGGTAGAGGTATAATGATGAATCTAATACTTTAGTGTATGAGTCATCATGAAGCTGAATGTGAAGAGGCAAAAGGAGTGAATTTAGAAAATAATACTTCTTCCCCAAAACCACCATTTGCGTACCAATTACTGACCCTGTGTTTTTCTCACATGCCACTTATTGAGTATAAAAAGTACTTGCATGCAAGAGTAGCATGCCCTCACAAGTGTGAGACTCTCAGAAAGCAGTGCGCATCGACTAGATAAGATAAACGTAAGACTTATACTACAGGAGTTTTGTGAAATGTTTACATGCGTGTTTTAATATAGTTTTGCTGCTGTTAAACGTGTCCCTCATTACATTGAAATAATAAAAAAATTCTCCACTTTATTCGTCGTTCAACGTTTCTGCATGTGAGAAAAAGTCAAGGTAACATTTGCTTTGTTTGTTGATAAACAGACTTAAAAGTAAAAATGTGTAAACTATAAAGCAGTATTGCAATGTTTTCTAATTTGACATGTTAAAAGATGTAAATATAAATGAATTATGAGCACCAAAGTGTAGTTAGTGTAGTAATAATGTGTCTGTTAATGCTCTCTGAATAAATGTTTCACACATGGTTCCCTCATGCATTATACACATACTATGGTCATCTACATCCAGCACACATGTGGACACAGTGAACTTGTGACAGTGTGTGAAGAAAGCCTCAGTTAAAAGGGGGAGACAGAGAGATAACTATATGGAAAATGAACGCTGCTCTTGGGAAAGCTCTCTCTCTCAGAGGAGAGGGAGGACGTCTGAAGAGGTTATTTATTTTTCATCTGGAGATGGAAACTGAAGTGCGGTGAGGAGAGCCCCAGTGGAATTACTGACTGGAGATGTACCCTCCTGGGGCTTGTGTCTCTCCCTTCTCCCTCTTTCTCCCACTCCCGCTCACTTTCCATCTCCCACCTTTCTGATCTCCACAAGAGAGCTGCCACTGTCTCTCTGGGAGATAGGGGAAGAGGAGAAGAAAAAGAGGAGCCGCTCATTCTCCATGCCATCTTTGCCTGCCTCACAGTCAAACTCTATTCATCCCACACTCCTGTGGTCTGCAGAGCTCGGTTAGGCTTTGCTCGGATGTAACCGCATTGAGCAAGCTGAGTCGGGTTGTTCTCCAAGCTCCTCCCAGGCTTGTCTATTTCTACGTGGGAAGCAACACTTCTTATCCCAGCCCTCCTCATTAACAGCCTTCCCATCAAACACCAAAGTCATTAAAAAAGCCACTTGTCCTCCCCCATCCCCTCTGGTGTTTTCCTTTCATCATTCCATTTCTCTGTTGGGATGAACCGGCGGTGTGAATGTCTTGGCTGACACCTTTACTCCACCAGGACCAGAGTGAATTATAGGGAGGCAGAGTAGTGGGGCTACATAATCTTTGTAAGGCTGCCTCTCTACGGCCTGTTCCAGACATTGTTGCGTTGTCATGGGAGCCTATGAAAGGCTACCTTTCTGCTACCTATTTCTCTTAATGAACTAAGGTGTCACATGCATCCTTACATTTCGGTCATTTGGGAGGTTCCCAAATATAGCTGCAAAAAGTCAAGATACTAAGAAAAGGAGCGCTGCAAAAAGCATGCTAGAGAGCTCATTTTTTCAAACCGATGTGAGGTAATCCCTTCCCCTTTCTACCTCCTACGGAGGGAGCCAGGCTTTGGTTCAGTGCAGGTTTTCAGCAAGCACATCATTAGGAGGACTTTGTTGCTACAGTAAAGTGAAGTGCTCCTCGGCAGCAAAGCAACTCTGTAGGAATTCTCACCTGGTGAGTGCACGGTGCCCCACGAGTTTAGCATTTCCACATGACTTACTTCCACATTCTGACTGCCGTGCCACCACACATATCCATACTGCTGTTTTATTTTATAAATTGGATGAACACAGGATGTGTAATCTATTGCATGCTTTTACATTTCAATTGAGTGAGAGAGGATGTGTGAGAAAGTGGGGCTGGTAGAGTACCTGCTGCAAGAGTAGAGTATGCTTTGTATAGGCAGACACTCTTCATTATTCTTCAAATAGAAACAAGCCCAGCCTCTGCTAATCTCCATCACAAGAGAAAGTAGAAAATGGACTCTGCTTTTGCTGCCTTCCAAAGCCGCTAGCTAACAATGGACGTTGAATAAATCTAATTTGCAGCCCCGCACCACACGTTAACCTCCTTATTTGCTTCCTCCTCACTCGGCTGTCCCTCCCTTTGCCTCTCTCCCTCCCCTCTATCTTCCTCTGCACTCCATACTGCGCCTAGTTAACTTCATTGGTTGGAGAGGAAGAATGCTGAGGGTGCAGGAATAAAGATAAACCAGCATCAATTAGACTCTAAAGTGCACTTTATTTATTTTTACCCCACCCCATGCCAAATTAAATTACACTATAAATTAAAAAAAATAACGCAATGGAAAAGCAATGAACTTTAATTATCGAAGCAGATCCTCAGCATGGGTCACTGCTCACTACAATCCAGTTCATTGTGTGCTCTCACACTGCACATGTGCTGGCTTTAATCACTTTCTTTGTATCTGTTCATAAACATAAATTCACATAATCAGCCTCACATGTAAATGATCTGACCTGTGTGGTGAGGTTGCACAATAAAATACACACTCCCTACATTGTTCAAAATTAATATTGGTCCAATAATGGGAATCAGAACAAAGAGTCTGTATTTGTTCACATCACTGCAAACAGACTTTAATTACTGACAACAAGCATTGAGGAAACATCCCTCTTTTAAAAAGTGATGTTTCCCTCTTATGTTCTTCTTCTCACTTGGTTAGCAAAGTGTATGTAACAGAAGAGATCAAACCGCTTTGATAATTCAGCTGAGATCACCAGAGACACAGTGGGAAACAAATTAAACATGATAACTAAGACAGTGCTTCCTCCCATGTGGATTGGATGGATGGGGTAATGTCTGTCTGGAGGCGAGCGAGACACAGAAAGGGGAGTGAAAGCACAACACAGCAGCTGTGAATCCCCTCTATTTCTTTTTGGGAGGACTGCCATGTCAGATGGCATGGCACAACGTGACCTGTGTTAAATGTTACTTCCATTTGCCAGTGTTTTATCTTTCTATTTTGAGTGTGCAGTGGATAATTCTGACCCGTACTGAAATACATGTGGATGGCCTGCAAGGAATGCCAAGAGCAGCCTTTTGTTTTAATCAACTCATCCTTCCTGCATCAGTAAAGTGTCAATAAAGAGTAGACAAACCTAAAAAATCGAATTGCTAAAGGCATCTAATGACCTAAAAATGCACTGTGTTACACGTCACAATGAAAAAACCTAAGGTTATCTGATGTGTATGTTTTCTTCACAAGGCACATGGTTGTGTAACAGTTTCACTGAATAATGGGTCCTATGAGGATAATCATGTACATCTCTGATTTTGCTCTGCATATTTGGTTGGGTCTGATAACACCGGATTGTTGACAAAATAATAATAACGAAAACACATAAACTGTGGCCTGGACGATCAAAGTGAATTTTGTTCACTTCTGAGACACCATTTCATTGCACAGGAATTGAGTTGGCCCTTGTTTTTCTGATTTCAGTCTATAGCTCAATAAGACGTATTCTCAACAAAATCAATTTGACTGAATGGTGTCGAGTGTTCCAAGTCAGACCAGAAGGATGTTTAGAGACGGTTGTTTAACAATAAACATTTTATTTTTCAAACAAGTCTTGAACAAAGTTATTTTTGTATCTTTAATTTTCTAGTATTTTGGCTGTGTTGTCCTTTTGTGAGATATTGTACTGCCCCACATTCAGAAAACCCTATGTTTATAGTATGAGGTAAAACATTTAATAATAATAATAATAATAATAATAATAATAATAATAATAATAATAATAATAATAATAATAATAATACATGACACTTATATAGAAAACTCAAATATGCTTTGAGTAACAAAAAAAACAAGAAAATATATAAAGAGACAAACAAAAACAGAAAAAGGGGGGGGGCTGGTCAGTGGTTTTGAGTTATTGACAGCTGAATTGTTTTTTTCAAAAATGTTGACATTCATTAGATTCTCCCTCAAGCTCTGTCTGTTGGTTCCCATGGTAACCAGATCGACAATGTTTACGCATGACTTTTATAACACAGCTCTCCTTAGTGGTAATTTAAACATACAGCCCATCAACATTACGAAAAATAAAATATTCCCTTATCTGAGAATCTAGATTGCTTGTAGAGAATATCAAGAGGAAAGCACTCTCCATGTGAAAAGTACATGTTCATAATTACGGCTCCGGGGTAGGAAGGCTTCATATAGATTGCAAGTCTAATTAGTGAAGTTGTTGTTATAATATTCTTTCTGTCTTGGTATAACAACAACAGCAACCCAAACATTCACAATTTTGCTGCGTCAATAGGACTTACAGTCACATAAGAAAGAGTCTCAATGAGCAGGAAATGAATCAACCAATACCGCCCTCCCCTTACACAGCTTCACACGATCTGATTTCCTTGTCAAAAAAAGGCCTGTTATCCAATTAAATGATGGTGAATCATTATTTGTTGGTATCTTCTCCCGGTGGTTTACATAACCAGGATTTAATAATAGAACATGTGCGCAAATTCTCTCCCACAATACTACTGGTGCACCCTGACCAAGAAACAGTACTCAGGTTTGATGCTCTATTTTGAATGTGAGTCACACAGAGAGCCATAGAGAAAGAAAGAGAGAGAAAGAGAGAGGTTGAACAAAATTAAAAGAAGAAGTGCATTTCCCTGCCACATGTATCACCCTGTCGAGTCACAGGCATATTCGCCTCTGCGGTTTTACAGATGCATAAATGTCCCAAAGGCTTGTGCATTTAATTTGGCATCAAAAAACACACATCAAAACAGCGGAGCACACAGCTTTGTTTAAGATCCTCTCCTCCTTCAGGGTGATGTTTCAGTGTGAACTCAAACAGATATCCGATTACCGATGATGCCTGATGCAAGATGTTCTCAGCCCTCAGAACTACTTCCGCAACACAGCATTGTCAGAGTGTATGACTTCAGCCAGTAATTAATTCTTCCATAATGTGTGAAGAGAGCCGACCGTCACAACCACACACACAGAACAACTATGTGACCAGTAAAAGGCTGGATAAAGAAGCATTATACATTCAAGAGTACTTTAAGAACGAGGTAATTGCATTTATTTAAATATCGGTGATTACAATGCAAGATGATTTAAAATTGTGAAAGTCATAAATAATTTAACAATGATTCAAAGTGTGTGTTTTTATGCAGAAGTACTTACAATGTTGGCAACCTGAAACCTTTACTCCTGACAAATAACTGGCAGACAAATAACTGAGCTTCAGCTGGAGACGAACAAAAGCCTGACTGAGGGACAGGCTCAGCTGGCAGACATTTAACTTTAGCCGAAGACCCTGGGAGAGTGTGTGTGTTGTGTGTATGTGCCTGTGTGTGTGAGTGGGAGAGAGAGAGAGAGAGAGAGACTTTATGTTAGCAGTCACATCACATCACACTTTGCAACCAAATTGATTAAGAGAGTCACCATGCAGACTTATTTGGACATGGAGCAGATTGAACAATTACAAGCGACCTCTGGTTTCATGTGAGAACATTAACATACTAATTGTTATTGCAGCTATATATATTACAAATGGTTTACATTCTGTATGCACATATGTGATTTTAGATGTAGATATTTAAAATAATCTCTTTAGTGTATGTGTGTGTGTGTTTGCATTTATCTGTGTGGTTACACAAAGAAAGAAGATGATACTTTATTAATCCGCAACGGGGAAATTACTTTTTTCCCTCACATTACACACACACACACACACACACACACACACACACACACACACACACACACACACACACACACACACACACACACACACACACACACACACACACACACACACACACACACACACACACACACACACACACACACACACACACACACACACACACACACAGGTTGATACACATGAACAAATGCAGAAACAGAACCACATGCAGGATGGGGGAGGGAGAGTTAAGGGGCCAGTTTGGTGACGCCCAGAGCAGTTGGGGGTTCGGTGCCTTGTTCAAGGGCACCTTGGCAGTGCCCACGAGGTGAACTGACAACCCTCCAGGTACCAGTCCACGCTCTGTATTTGGTCCGATCGGGACCCATCAGTTCAAAGTCCAAGTCCCTACAGACTGAACCACTGTCTGCGGCCCCAGCGTAGAGAAATTGAATGTCAGTGTATGTACTATATGTGTGTGTGGGGGTGTTTTGTTTATCTCTCTATTGAGGAGGCAGTCCTTTGAGGGACTCAAAGCAAATACTATTGTAAACCCCAAGCTACTGAGGGACTGCGAGAGCCAAAGCCATCCATCAGAGTTGGACATATCCCCCATATGCAAACAAATAAATTAGAGGACTCGTGTCCAACCAGGCCCATGCCACAGCAGAGCCAAATAATGTGCAAGATGTGAAGGGATGCCATATAATAAGCTTGAGATTAGAAAAAACACTCTTGAGGCGCCAAAGCCAAAAGGACAGACAAATATAAGGATAAATGAATAACAAGGTCAAGTGAATTGATTCTGAGAGAATAAGAGAAGGCCCAGACAGCACCTCAAATATATTCACTTCTTCTGATACGTATTGCGCTAAAGATGGCTGTAAGAATACTAGTACTAAAATGGGAGGCGTGTGGCGCAGTGGATAGAAACTTGGTGTTGGGATCAGGGGGGCCCTGTCAAACCCCACTGCAGTCAGCATGTCGTTGTGTCCCTTAGACACTTCACCCCAAATTGTTCCTGTGGGGTTTGCCCACAGTATTGAGTATGTAAGTCGCTTTGGATAAAAGCGTCTAACAAGTAACATGTAATGTAAGATCTCTGGATCTCCTTTAAGGGGTTTGTTATCACTGCATGCGGGAGCACAATAACCCCACTGCACACAGCTGTGTGTCACTTTTTGCAGCTCTGTGGTGCTGTCGTCCTCTAGGAATGATTAACCCAGAAGAGCTTAATATAGAAAGAGAGCAAGAAATAGATGGGAGAGAAGGATGATAGGTAAAGAAAGAGAGAGAGGGGAGGGCATAGAGGACATTATAGTATTCCATGGAGAGTCTTCTCTTTACCTCTGCACATCAAACCATGTTCACCACCGTTTAGCAATCTGTCTGCTAATTAATCATGCACTGTAATCAGTCAGAGTCACTGAAATACTCTGCGTGTGTTTGTGAGGCTTGGGGTACATCTTCTGTGCGGGGGAACGGGTACATACTGAGAATAATAGAGACACACAGCATGCCGTTTGCTGCTGCAGTGTTCCCGTTTGTGCCGACAATGTTAATGCAATCAGGCTTTGACATTTAGGGTATTCACCTAGGTTTCTATATTGCTCTGGAAAATGCAGTACAGTTTACTTTACGTATTCTTGGAAGACTAAGAAATGAAAAGTGTGTCTCCTGATTGCGGCAAAGTATGTCATCTAATAGGTGAGAATGGGTGCAGTATCTCCAGAGTGGTGATATCACAGTGATTGGATATGTATTGACTGCATTTCCACCAGGGCGGGCGGGCAATCATGCCTGCAACTATTCTGGTTAATTGTGACATGGTGGCAGTGGCAGGAGGGGTGGGCTGGGTTAGCATCCGACACAGAACACCAGCCAAGCCTGCTAGCTCACATACAGCCATCAGCGCTAATCTCCCGCTACGTGCTAACAATAGCGCTGATGTGCTTGCTTTCTGGAGAAGCTTTGCTCCCCCCGAGCCTGCCTTGTTTGTGCAATGCCCCAGCAGCCAGCCGTCTTTAGCTTTCCCATTACTGAGGGAACAGTGGAGCTGAAATCAGCCAGTGTTTTGTCACACCTCAGGAATGGCTGACTGATTGAAGGCACACAGGTTACCAGATTCTGCCTCACATGAGCTGGGAAATGTGGATAAACATTTCTCTGAACCAATTACTTTGCATAAAGCACATTGGGATTAGTGAGAGAACTAAATGTGTTAAGCAAGATAATGGAGATGGGAGAGGAAGATAGAGGACTTGTGTTTAACCTACTGGACAGAATAAGAAAGTTTGGAAAGAGAGATGGAGAATTACATTACAAAATAAGAGAAACACCCTTTAAACATGTAAAGTCAGCAGACAATGTTAGTAATGCTGGTGTAAGTGTAAACAGATGCAGTTTAAAAGTATTTCCACAGGAAGACGGTTTTGCGTACTTGCAATACAATCAAAGTATACATACTAGTTCCACATATTCATTCGCAGTACAGCAGTGTTTTACTATATGTCACTGAAAAGCTCCAGCATAAGATTCTGAATGATACCTTACCTGAAAATAACTACTCAGGAATATATGGGCTAATTGTTTTCAGTTTGTATCAACTTTCCCCATAAACATATCAGATTTCCTAGATTGTTCTGCTCCCTATGTTTAAACATGTTAATACAAGAAGATATAGTCACCACATGTCACAGTAAGCAGGTCCATTTCATAATCTACTTTGTTCGTAAGCGTATGTAAAACACATTTAGTCTGCATCCATATCCATAGTTTCCTATTACTCTCAATAAAATAACAAATGCACATTTTAATTATCTTTAAATTGTTAGTGATGTTATAAATGATTTGCTTTTTACTCTTTAATGTTTTTCCAATTAACAGCCTCAGTTATGTTAAGCATTGTGATTATACACGTCTTATTTTTACTCTACTGCACTGTGTATATGCTCTAGCTAAGATATGATGCGTCTCTTTCTCAGTCATTCACCCTGTACCTTTCTATTTTTAACCACATGTTGTCTGGCACATGTTAAGGTCTTTAAATTGTGCAACAGCCCATGGGCATTGAGCTTAAAACATGGAAAATTACATTGGACTTCAGTTGCACTGAAAAGGGGAGGGCAACCCCCACGGTATGTCAAAGTTGAATCCTTCATTTTAACACACTCCCTCAAGCTTTCCTTATTTATCCTCTGTACTTTCTCTTCCTGCACCTTGAGGATATTCAAAGGCATAAACTGTGGGTAATATCTGAGATATGGTGGCTTCAACATATTTCCTTCTAACATTCTGGAAACTGCAACCGGACTGTCATTCAAAATGCTATTTTCCTGGAAGCAGGAGTATCATTATGCAGGACATTTCTCTGATTGAGTCGTGAGAAAGAGAGAAGGTTTCACTAAACCGCTAAGCTGAATGAGAGCCAAAGACACAGTTAGAGAACTGGGACTGCAATGTGACACACGACGGCAGGTTAGTAGGAATCTGGCAGAGAGGACTTAAACTTGTTGTCTGAGTTCATGAGCGGGTCCGACACCTAAAGCCACAGGAACCACAATCCGTACACAGGCCTTTTGAGGCACACACCACTCTTCTTGGCCAGTTACCCATTTTCAAGGTGAGAAAGGCCTTACACTACATTGGTGAGACATTTCACAATCAAATAAATGGAAAAGGATGATATAGCCAATTCGTTTATTTGCTTTTTGCAGTTGCAAGTTTTACTCTTGCATCTATTCAGTGCCAAAATGCTAAGTACTGACAAGGTTCCTCAAAGGTAAATCGTTATTCTTAATACAGAAAGGAATCCAAGCAGTTTTTTATATTTATTTCACTCTGATGAATTTTAAGGTGCTTGGGAAGTTATTTACAACTAAAGTAATATATACATCACACAGTTTACTACTCTGCTTCAAAGATTGTATCAAGTCGGCCTACCATTATGTCATTCTCAACAACTGGCTGTTGGGTTGGTGCTTGATAAACATGTGTTTCCTTTCTAATGTATGTCCGTATTGTTCTTTTCTGCCAAGGTGACACTTGCCAAAATATCATGACATTTAAAAATGTAACATAGCAAAAATAAAACAAATCCTGTTGTATAAAAGATGGAATGGTTTGCGAATGAAAATTGTCATTCCACTTCAAAGATTCATGCTGAACTTTCTCATTAAAGCATATACGACAATACAGTTCTTGTTAGCAAGTTCCAGCATTGCGCCATCAATTAGTTTGGATTAGGGTCTACTTCACAGACGCTGTAATCACGATGCAGTCGATGCTTTGATGTTTGAACAAATGAGTACAACAATGGTGGAACTGTCTTATGAGGATTTGTTCCCCTATTTCACACCAGAGAACACGATCTTCTCTAAGTCAGTGAATGTCTTTTCCTTCACATTGATGAAATCCTTCATTGTCACGTTAAATGAGACGATGAAAGATCCTAGCTTCTAGGGAGGACATAAAAAACGTACTCTACTCTTTCCCAGTTTGCCCTACCATCTATTTTAGTTTATTTGCATTTTTGACATTTATGGGTGTGCATCTTACACATGCAGTAAAATATATCACTTTTACAGCTTATCTGCTGATTGATAGCTGCCATTCTTAACTAGGTATAATGATTGCCTCGTCCCGCCACAAAAGTTACTCTGCTGGATCTGATGTTGTGCCAGAATCTCCACAGAGTCACTTTCATTCTTCATTACAAACTAATTTGTCTTTGGAAGACACAGGCCAGCCAACACCCTTAGTCTTTGTATGCATCATTTGACTCTGCTGCGAGGAAAGAGCATTTTCAAAGCTGAAATGAAACAAAAATAAGAATTCAAATAAGGTAATATTCCCATTGAAAGTCAAGAGTAGGGCAAAGTTTGTGGCTGATTGCCCCCAATACACACAGCGATAAAGAAATGGTGAGGCAGCGCTTCCTGACTTACTTCCCATAATCAGGATGTGTTTGTCCTCCAAAAGACCTTGTCCTTTTCTTATCAGTCAACCTGTCAGGTCCATTGTGATCTTGTCCTGACTACAATAGGAAGAACTTGTTTCTGTTCTGTCTCCACACTGAAGTGGTTTAGAGTGCTTAGCCGTAAGGGACACCTCACATTCATATGACCTCTTTACCATCAAACTCCATATTCTAAATCCAGCATGGCAAAAATAAGTAGCACGTCAGAAATGTGCCTTAGAGCAGAGACATATGCAATATGATGCCCAGGACATGATAGTATGCAATAAATAACCTCCTAGAATAGAAGCTAATATAAACAGAACGAGTCCGACTCTTTTATGCTCGGATTAGTGTCATGCTAATGCAGAGCACACTGGTGGAAGGAGGAAGAGGAAGAGGAAGGATTGCGTGCCAGTGACTGTAGGGGTCCCACCTGTTTCATCATGCACAGAAGAACCTTTTAACCTTTCCACACTGTCCTTAAAAAACACATGTCTCCCAAAGGGCTTTGTCATCCTCTCTGAAAACAGCTCATTCTGGACAAAGCGGATGATTTCACATCGACCACCTGGTTTCGAGTCTGTTTTCCGCAGCTCTTTTTTTCAACATGACGAGAGACCCGTTAACTCTTCTGCATTTCAGATGCAGATTTAAAACAACACAAACCTATTCATGTCAATGACATTGGGAAAAAGAGAGACCTACATCACGAAAAATATTCTGCAAGCACTGTAAATGCTTTTCAGGAGCACAAAAGGATCAATTGAAGATGAGCTGTACACAGTGATCAACCTATTTCCCTTTACCCATGTGCGCATCCACATTAACATAAAAACGCTATCTTTCTCACACATACACACACATATAAACCTCCACACTATGCATTCCAACAGAGAAAAAGCAATCTTTACAACTCATGAATATTACAATGAGCTGGATCTGGGTCATTAATATGACACAGTAGTTACACTGGAGCCCAATTAGCAGCTAACATAGAGCCTGGAATGCTCCCCTGTTACTGTACATAATCACTATATCACAGCGACAGTCTTCAGATCAGCAAAGGATCAAACCACACCATCACGTACAGGAAATATCAAGGACTTTTCTACAGAGAGCTTGACTAAATGTGGAGGTCTTGGTTGCTTGAGATTATTCTCTCCAAATCCAAAAAAGTGTACCTGGAGTGCAGTGCTATCTGGATAGTGACAGAGAATTTCATGTAAACGCGACGTCTCAGGCTCAATACCTAGTGTGGGACCATTGTTTCATGTCATAGTCCACTCTCTTTTATTTCTAGTCTGCCGCTATACTTTTCAACAGTCCAAAAATGGAAAATAGGGTAAGGCAAAACTCCAGTCACAACGTAAAAATAAATGACTTAAAAACGCGGGCTATGATTCCAAACATTCAGCATGACATAAGCGAGAAAAACATCAGAAATGTAAAATACCTGAAATGTGATTATTTTAACTTTGTAATTTAAGTCAGTTATAAGTTATTAGTAAAAACTACATTACATGATCCATATATGTTAAAGTAAGAAATTAGTTATTCCTTCAAGTTCACAGAGGTTCTGTCACGATCTTGGTGTTATGTCACGTTTTTAGTTTTGTATGTCTAGGTTTGGGTTTATTTTGCTGTTCTGTTCTTCCTGTTTCGTGTTTTCCTCCTTGTTTCTTGTCTGGTCCTTCTCCCTGTGTTTTCCTCCCTGTCGTTAGTTTCTGTGTCTGATTGTCTGATTGTGTTCACCTGTTGCCCTTGTGTTTCTGCCTCCCCTGCCCGGCTGTTTCTCGTCTTGTGATTATCCCTCCCTGTATTTAGTCTTGTCTCTTCATGTGTTCCCCTGGCGGTTCATTGTTTTTTTTGTTCTGTCTCCCTCCATGTCAGTCACGGTCAGTCCTTCGGTAGGTGTTTTCCTTGTGCTTTCGTTTTGTTTCATGTCATGTTTTTTTGTCATCAGCTTTTGTAATAAAGCTCGCTTTTATTTATAGACCTTTACCCTTTTTGTAATCTGCTTTTGGGTCCTACCTTTTCCGCAATCCGTACAGTGATCTTAACAGGTTCACAGAAATCCCACCAGATCCACTTAATAAGAACTGTTTTGTGGTTCAAACATTCGACACAAAGCACCTACAGTGCTTACATTTCCCTTGTAACATATCTGCCATTGGTTAAGCTATGTTAATGTATTCACTTTAACAAAATGAAATATGACAAGGCCATGAATTGTGTGCAACCTTTTTTCTCTCCTCAGCGACAGGCTGCAGCCAAATGCTGAGGAGTCTGGCATGGCTACAGGAGGCCAGCCATCGGGCTGCAGACACACACACACACACACACACACACACACACACACACACACACACACACACACACACACACACACACACACACACACACACACACACACACACACACACACACACACACACACACACACACACACACACACACACACACACACAATTATTTGTCATTATTAGCTACCCCACTACTGTTTTACACAACAGTATATTTTTTTGTAAATATGTGTTCACTTTTCTTAATTATTATGTTTTTCATAATTGCCTTTATTGCTGCTTTATGTTGAGCTGAGTACATTTTAAAGACCAAGAAGCAGTGACATTCAAACTTTAAACATTCAAAATGTTATTGACAATGACATGTATTTACTGTTTATCTTGGTTCTTGATAAGCTTCCGGTTTGGAAGCAACTGCAAGATGTTCATTATATGAGGGGGCATCTGTTTAGGATTAATTATTGTAGTTTATAAGGGAGATTACCCATTAACAGGGCATGCATGAGCCCTCTTAATTTATCCAAGCCTTTCTGCAGCTAGTGTTTCAGAAGTGAAAGCTTTTATTTCCCTCTCACACATGCAGTGGAGGAGCAGACTGACAGCCCCTGTCACAAGGCCTTGACCTAGCAGTGAAACAGACTGGTACCGCAGCAGACTCCATAGAGACAACTTGGATTAAATCAAGTGTAAGTCTATCCTTGTCAGATCAAAACTATCATAGTAGGGCAGGCTTGCCTACATGCAGGTGTCAGGATGATTGACACATTAAGGTCAGAGACTAACAGGGGGAGTGTGTGAGTGGGTATGCGTAAAAAAACACTTACAATGTATACACACACAGATAAATACATACATTACGTCCACATGCATTCATGAGTGATAACTAATAACTTATTTATGTTATAAACACATAATATGTAGTCTGATCATAAATTGGAGCATTCTGTTTCTGTAATGTTTTTGTGTGAAATATTTATGAGTAAATGGGTTTATCTTTGTTATTTAGCAAATTGAATCTTAATACTGTATGTGTGAGTATCAGTGGTCAAGGACAAAGAAACTGATCAAAGGTACAATGTCTGTATAGTTCCACAGTCTGAGATATGTGTGACTGCTGGCAGGGGTGTGACCACGCTGCGGCTTTGACTGATGACCAGATTCCTGCTGAGATGCTGAGCTGAGTTACCAAGTGATTGCCAGCCTGATTGTGTTTATGAGTTAAAAAGCAGATCTGGGAGACAGACGGTAGAGCTCGACCCAGATGTCCAGATCACAGACACTTATTCTGCACCCGTGGGTCTGCAGAAGGCACCGGTTTAGGAGGGCACATGCATGAGCTTTCACGCACACACAAACATTACAATAGCAAAAATGGACAGACAAAAACAGGGTTCATTTTGAGCTTTCAGTTGTTTTTTTTATTGTGTTCCAGAACAGACAACACTTTTGATTATCGGATATTTCATGTACATGCGTACATGTGATTTAAATAAATGGTTTAACCATCTATAAACATGTTCCGTGTCTTAATTTTTTAATTCAAGCTACCCATATTGGATTTAATATAGAAAGTGATGTTTATTTTGTGTCTTTTCTTGAATGAGCATCAGCCTGTTTAATAGTCACCAAATGATGAGACTAATTTACTTGCTGGTGTTACGGCCGCCAAACTCAGGGTCAAACTCTGAGGAAGGCTGCTGAAGTGCATTGGCTTTTAAAATGATAGCTTTTGTGAAGTGTTATCAAAGGGCATCTGTTTTTTTATTTCTCTCTTACATTTTTGCTTGATTTTGATTCAAGCCAATTGCAACAGATGGAAGGTTGCGGCATGTTTTTTTGCTGTACAGTATTTCCAGGTTTTCTGTATTTTGATGATTTGACCCGAGTTAACTTCATCATAATATAATATATTTTCAACTACCCCTGCAGATAAAACAAGCACATTGTTATGGACAAAGCACCATATTAGAGAAAAGCTTCCTCTCCACCGGGAAAAGCCCACCAGCTCTATCAGGTCAAGTATCCATTATGGCTACAGGGTATTTTCTTTTCATCTCAAACACAACACAACCCTTCAAGTTAAAAGGTAAACAGTGCATTCTCTTGTGTGCACATGCTAACATCCTCTATGAAAGAGCTCTTTTCTCTGTCTTCAAAAACCCCTCTCAGACTGAAAAGGGAGTCATTTGGTTCACAGGATAGAAAAAAAACGCATTAATGAACCTAGGCCCTAGAACTTAGAATCACTATCATTTGAAGCAGACCAAAGAGACCAACAGGCTTTTGAAATAGTCTGCTGTTTGAAAATGCGGTTTCTTAATGTTTTTGTCACTGAAGACCAGTGTCAATAGAATACATCTATTTTAGCTAGCAGCTCATAAGCTGCCAGGGGATGCGCTAGGCTTGACTCTGTTGCTATGCGACCACTAAAAACCTGTTTGAAGGGCATCTCTCCAGTTCAAATAATTTTAACTTTGGGTGTTTAAAGCACAGAGCGACGAGCATGCTCGGCTCACTCTAAAGTCAACAACAAAAGATTGGGAAGACAGTGCCTGGGAGTAAGGTCTCCTTTTCTAACCTGCCTTCGATTTTATTTTTTATTGTCTTTTGATTTTTTTCTTAGGACTTAAATATCTTACCTCTGGAAAAATAAAGGAAGTCAGTGAGCAGCCTTTCCAAGCCCATTTAACCTTTCAATTTAGCAGCAGGAATAAATGTGGTCGCTGGGTCCGATATCACTTTAAACAGTCACTGCCTCGTGTCCCGGAGGCAGGAAGAATGACTCCTCTGTGTTGCATATGTGCATGTTTCTGTTAATGTGTGTGTTTATATTTGTGTATGTTTGTTGGAGGGAGAGAATGCTGTTTTGAGTACAACAATAATGCAAGTAGTTATTAGCAGAGCCCTCGCACCAGTCCTACCTCGGGTGCCGTCACTTTCATTTAGTAACATGTGACTTTCCAGGGAGGTCAAGAAAGGAGGGACTGGCAGCAGAGAGGAAGGTGCGGATTGCTAAATTGAAAAGACACCATCATAACAACTGGCTAGGTGGGTGATGTAAGGCAAGTGGTGAGTAGTGATGCACCCTGAATTCAGGTCAGTGCTTTGAGCTGAATATAACGAAAGGAAGCGAAGAAACAGGGAAATAGTGGTGGAGTGGAAGAATTCCTTTTAAGCCCCGAGTCACAGCAGCAGCCACAAAATGATCAAGCTGTATCGTTTCAAAAATAGCCAAGAACACCCCACACTGTTACCACACTGAACACCCTTATCTATATATCCCATTTAATCCACTTCTGTTTCCACTGTAGGAGTTGTAGTAGAGAGAAAGAGATGGCAACAAAAAAGAAAGAAGCAATGCTCCCTGGCCCCTAGAATGACAGAATGGCACTTTTATGATGTCTTCCAGATTATTCCCTGAGATGGATGGGTTGAGCTGGAACACCAATTGATTAATCCATCGACTGGCAGAATGTGCAGCGGCCGTCCCCCTGCTCAGCTGTTCTTTCCCCGGACAGAACATTCAACCAGACATGCTGGAGAGGATGACTAATGAGTGGGACTACAGCACATACCGTTCACGTCTGTCTGTGTATGCGTGATGCGCCCAAGATGCTTGCTTGTGTCTGCTCGATAGGGTAGGTTATATTATACAAGCATGAACATTTCAACATACAATCTCCGGTTCAGATGATTGTTCACATTGGTGTAGCAAGATGAGGACAACTCCCTTTTTTCTGCTATAAAGATTACACAGGGATGCTATAGTGACAGAGAGCTTGCAGTGACAAAGCAGTGACAAATTGCTACTTTTTTTAACAGCAAATCTATCTGAGCACAACACTGTCTTCAAAGCACTGCATTCATCATGTAACAGCAGCGCACTTTAAAAGAAACTGAGGTGTTTCTTTTATCACATTCACAACATATGCCTGGGATGCAGACTTGCAGCAACGTGTCAGTGACCATCACGTTAGAGCTTACTCATTCGCCTGCTTATGACAGCATCTTCCAAACGCCAATCCCTGTAAGGTGACTATCTTTCTGCCTACCTTTGACAGTATGCAGAATAATCACCATGTGCATGGCCTTGAATATAAAAGAAGCAATCATCACCGGTGATGCACTTTTTAAAATCTTCAATCAAAATCCCTACTGCTTTCTGCTCTAACCTCAAAATCATTACAAATGTTCTCCACTGACGGCTTATGAAACATTGTGTAAATAGATAATAATAGGAAACATTTAATGCTTTCTTTGTGAACTTTATAAGAGATCTATATTTGAAAGCTTTGCAAAGGTTCTTTCTTTTTTTTTACAATACAAATATGCTCTGCCAGCTATTGTGGAAAGAAAAATGCAACAAATGGAACATTTTATTGTGTTCTGATAAAGAAACGTACAGAACTTCTTGTAATAAAGCCAACATATATTATCTGGGCTCTGAATTTGGTGTAAACCCTCATGTGGATTATGCCCACTTCCTTTTTATTTTCGTACAATAAAGGCCTCTTTCACCTCCAATATTAGGGCTTCCCGCTCCTATTTGGCCCACCACTTCAAACTCCCCGCATCACTTGTCTCCAATACAATAGACAAGAGAGTAGATAACGGATCATTGTACCAGTTCCCTTTCTCTTAGAATGAAACCCCCTGAGAGGTTTCATACCCAAAGAAGATGGAACATGTAGGGGTAGCTCCATTATTGATACAAGTCCCCAGCAGTGAAGAAATGAATGCTAATGGTGTCCTAAGCTGGGCTTTAGAGAGATTAATCCGATTTGAGAAATGAACATTTTATTATATGGCACACAGTGCTGGCCCTGATCTGAACTGAGTCACCGGCTGAGGAAGGGCCATATGACAAAGGGAGTGTGGAAGGGGAACACGGGTATACAGTCTGTCGCTTCACAAGATTCTGGCACCTCATTGCAGTCGTGCCCTTTTCCTGCTGACAAGTTCATTAATTTTCTGACACAGCTGCTTGGAATGATTTTCAATAGATAAGACACACAACAATGGCTGGAGAAAATGGACATGAAAAAGGTATCTATGGTAGCAACATTATCAGCTGAGGACTGGCTTTGTGCGAGCAACAGGAAGCCCCTCGGTCCCAGTGCAGTGCTCTGAGGCTATTTCTCACTGTTTAGAAGGACTAATAGGGATACACTGGGGAAACAGCTGTTGTCACTCTAGCATAGTGAAATAAACAAACACAGCGTTTCCCAGTTAATTAGTTCACTTTAAAGTAATTTGCTCCTTATGTTTGCTCGATCTTTATATAGCCTATGACATCCCAAACCTACAGCCCACATCCATCTGCAAGAGAACCTCCACTGGGCTAAGAAGGTTTGTGAAGTGTTAAATGGGGAGGAGGAAAAGTCTTTCTACTTATTACTATGAATCATGCTGCACCAGTTGCCAACAAATAACTGCAATCTTGGTAATATGTAGGGGGGGATTTATCATGCTAAAGCCTCTGACAGGGCACAAACATAAAATGAGCAGTCTAATTTGTCTCCCCAAGGTGATGTCACTCCATCATGGGCTTTTCTTTCAGAGGTTGAATAATGTCTGCCATGTTTCTCACTTTCACAGGTGAGAGATGCAATTCATTCTTTGTCTGAGGAGTGACAGTCACCTCTATTTATGCTGTTACGACCAACACTAGTTTATCAGCAACAAGGCAGACATATATTTTTAAAGCTCACCGTCAATGATATGGAAAATGTAACATCAATTTAGTGGCTTGATTGCCCTAAAATACTCTTAATCCTTTACTAATACAAGTGAGGCTAGGTGGATAGAAAAATAAATAGATTGATAAAAGACACTTGAAAACCTATTCAACGTTTCATAGGCATAAAGCCTAAAATGTGTCATATGTTGCTTCGTTGCATAGGAATGGGTTGTATTCAGCGGCCAGTGGCTCAGATATTCGAGCCATTAACTACAACAACCATGTCTTCTCCAACTGAGCAGAGGCAGAGTGAGGACGCTACATTTTAATTTCAGCACCACGCAAGAAGGACAGCTCTCTCACAGGCTTACACAGAGGAAGCAAACAAGCGCCCTCTGTGTAAACCATGCAAAGAAGAAGTAGAGGGGAAAAAGAGGACCAGTTTCACGTTTTAAGCATTAGTGAGAGATTCCCGAGACGCAACCTTTGAATTTTAAAATCAAACACTAAATATTTTATAAACACCATTAATTATTTCTCAAAAGTCACTATAGCATAAAAATACCCGTGCTAAATATGGCATATTTCCAGATACTGAATGTAGGGTTATAGGGCATGAGGGATGGCTGGATTGCCATGTGCTCACTCAGGCTGTTACAATGTATAACATAGGAACCACGCGCATTAACTTAACTTTCTTTTACAAATATATCTCGGTTTGCTCTATTAGAAAAGCTCGATGCTCACGCACTCAACTCCAAGGGCGCGCAATGAAACGCAAGCAGACCGAGGCGAGCGCACACATCTTGTCCTTATCCTTAAAATCAGCGCATGATTATCTATTAGTTACAGGCCGCAGTATCAATGAGGGTAAAGCCTTGGGAATGATGTGTCCTGATTTAGTTCATATTTAAATACATGAAAATAAGAACACTTATCACATTTTGTAAATCCAAAAAGAAGAAAAGGCTAAGGGAGTAGTAATGTTATAGGGATGATTGAGGCAGTCCACCTTCATGTATTTACACCACAAACACTAACTTACTTGTTAACGAAGACGCCGATGTCTGCAGGATCCCTGCTTAGACGGAGAACGGTCCTTCTCCCGCTCCCTCCCCAAAAACTGCATCGAAAAAAACATCCGCAATTATCAGGCGATTTTGCAGAATCCGTGCTGATATTTTCTTGTCAGACACATTGTGTTCCTACTCTCAAAACGACGTGGCATGTAATCCACACATCGGTCAGGATGAACGTGCTATTAACTCTCACAGTGATCATAATGCATCCGACATTTCCTCTTTCTTCTCAGGACGCACATAGTACGAAGACACCCACAAGTGCCATTCTTGAAACTACCCTCCCGATGCCCACTGTGGTCTCAGGTTTTCTTCAATTGATGAGTTAGGTAAATGTAACGTATTAATGTTTTTTCTTATTTTTTCTCAGATCTAAATGCAATGCTGAAGAAAGTAACCCGTATTCAACATGTAGAGCTGGGAGAACATTGTGTGGTCAATTTCCAGGTAGATACATCGTGAAAAAACAGTCATTTGACTCGATGACAGACCATCATCCATCCATCCATGAACGGTCAGAGGGGGGGATGTTCTAGCGTCCCGATTACTGTCGTTTTCAAACGTAGGCTAACTTTTTTTCAAGTCCGTATTACTTCTTAGTCATCAGCCGTCCTGAATCTGATTAGATTTCACCTCACAACCCAGTGCGGATTTCAAGATTCTTATTTCTCTTTTCCCTGCTGGTTATGTCGATAAAATAAGTCCCGTAGTTTAGTTAGTTAATGCATATCATCTGCATTGGATACACTATAAAGTTGTCGAGATGACAGAATATATCTATTTTCTCTTTAAGTTGCTCCGTTTTCCATTTTCGAGAGGATGAATGCGTACATCTCGCATCGAAAAGAAGAATACAAATCCAGCAGGTAGCCTAGTCCTCGAAGTGCCTTTTAAAACTCCATCAGAAATAAAGGCTTCAAGTGTGACAATCCTTCGTTGTAAACCAAAGGTTGAATTCTTAAATGTTTTCCGCGCGAAGCTTTGATTCACCCTGTCTGGATGGGAGTTATAGTTCACCAAAGCCAGTCATCACTTCGCCCCTCGTTCCATGTTTGCATTCGGCCACTCAAGCCTCGCCTTTTAATGGATGTGACACCCACGGGGGTAAGAAATGACTCAGCGGGTTATTATCCACGGTGTGTTGCTCGTCCAAGCCCCCTCTTCCTGTCTGTCCACTGCAGTGTGTTTTAAGCTGCTTCAGATGTGATCACAAATCACCCCGTTCCAATACGCGCACACAGGCATCGTCCATCGGTGCGCTTCACAGTACCTCACTGCGCTCGGCATTTACGTACCCCAATAAAACGCACGGCGCAACAGCACGGACGGACGATGGATTGATACGTGTACGAGTGGGGCATCATGTAGGTTACCTCCCACTGACAAGCTGTTCTCTCCAAGTGAGACTTTTCGGCGCCGCCGTCAGCCGCGCGATTGTAGAGGTGAGGGCAGGAAATATTGTTGCACCTCTCTTTTAATCTTCATATCGCTCTGTTTGAACTTTGAGGGCTCCAGGTGTGCAAAAATCTCACCCCAAGATTAACTCATTAATTTCTGACCTTTGTCCTTCTTATTGGTCAGTTTTAATAGGGGCAAGCAAATGCAAATTATCATATGAGTGCGCACCCGTTTGTGTGTGCATGGAGGGAAAAGAGATTCCACCCATGTGTCTCCTGCAAATGGGACATGACTGCCACCTACCGACTGCCTTCGACTGATTTTCTGTATAATAGTGGCCTCAGGTTGATTGTGGCTCTCCCATGACAGACTGCGTTTTGTTTATATAGGATTGTATATACTATATTTATTTGTATTTTAAAATGCTGCAGGGTACGGAGAAATAGGCCTACATAATATATTGAAGATAACACCAGTAACCAAAAAGCCACAAATGGAAAAAGTCTCACAACCTAGGAGATGGTGTGTTATAATCTTGCTCAGTCTTCAGCACTAAGTTTGGACCCCATTTATGAAAGCTGGCTGTGTGTTATGAATTATGAAATACACGTTGCAGGTTTTTAGCACAGAGGCTGACACAGGAGATTTCAGGTCTTCAGAAAGATTATTGCTTGTGAAACGTTTATCTCAGGCAACCTGCTGTACTGCACTTATTCTGCTCAACTCAGTCATATTATACAACATGTTTAATGGAGTAAAAAATAAATAAAATAGGGATGCATTTGCAGATGGGAGAGTGAAAACATGTCTAATTTAGGAAGAGGATTCATTCACAGATCATAGTAGATGTGAGAAAACATTTGAATGCCAGACCAGGGATCTGTCCATTGCCTTGTCAACAGCTGATCTAATTTCCCTGTGTGCTGAAGGCGTTGCATCATTCATCTGTCTTCATAACTGTCGACCTGCCAGTCTGTGCCTCTGCATTTGGTAGTAAGGAGCACCGCCCTCTTGCTTTCTAGTCAGGGGAGACATCATTAAATAAGTCATTTTTTTCACTCTATTCTTCTAGTCTCATATTTTCCTCTCCTGAAGCCAAGCTAGCAATTGAAACCTATTAATGTGCAAACCCTCTTTTCTCTTCAAGATAGTGGAGCAAGTCTTTGTTTAAAACCCTTTGAATCTACAGCAATTTGATGTAATTCATATGTAACTACTGAGGTCACTTTTGAGTGCTCTCTCCCGTAATGCATGTCAGGTTGCTCAATTCAGCCTTGCCTAATGGTTTTGATATAAAGCTGTACTTTGCCATCAGCAATTGTGGATCTCTGGTGACCATTCCTTACTACTTTAGGCCTTATATGCTGAATGGGAACCATTACTGGAGGAGATCAAAACCTCCAGTGATCTATGAAGCTTTTTAGACTTTGCTGGTGGAAACACTTGCTTCTTCAAAGTGAAGCTTTGGGACACATATTGTTGACGGACTCCATGACCATAACCATACATTCACGTGTTAATTTTAAAATACATTATTCAACATCCTTTTAGCTGACATGACACATGCATTTACATTTTAACTGATGTGAGTTCTATTCAAACATCACAATAATAAAGCTCAGTCTGTCCTTTGAGAACGTTAAGGAGATGTGCTGCCATCGTAAACAATGTGACCTTGTTCCTGGAAAGGGCAAGACACATACAAGACTCAAGGGGCCAGTCATTTCTGGAGTGGCAAGGACCAGTAAAAAGCCTTACTTGCTTAAATGCTTCAGTATAGATTATTGGTTATGCTTTCAGTATCCATGTAAAAATGAGCATTGCTTCACATTAATAATGTGAATTGCATACGCAGCAGTGGTGAAGGCTTTAAAATGATCATGTTTTTTTAACACCATGCTCTTTAACGCAAACCACCCCGAAAAAGCTGGTTTTTTGACATAAGGGAGAAAAAAAGCAATAAAGTGCCATTCAGATGTGGCTTAAGGCACACAGATCTTTTCCTTTCCCTGAGAGTATTATGTTGTCAGGGCCTGAATAATACATGTGTTGGGATGCAATTAGATAATGTAATAATCATGTTGGGCATGCCATGTAGGTCTCATCCAGTGATCAAAATGAATATACATACCACACTTAAGTCAAGAGTGCTTACCATCGCTGTTTGCTCTGCCAAGATTCAGTTTTAGCTGACAGATTAAAACATGAAACATTTAAAACCAGCGTAGGTTTGTCCAAACATAACGTATTACAAATATAAGCACAAAGCTCCTGCAAGTGTTATCATTGCGATGAAAGTGATGCAATCTGGAACTTGATATATAAATAGGATATTCCATCTCAGGTACTTGCTCTTTTTGTTAAAAAAAGTGTTTTCTGGTTTTTAGTATGTAATTCATATTTTCTTAAATACAAATAATAACAATACGCTCTCCTCTGCCTTACTGTATGTTCCTCCCAGAAATAATTTAATCAGGAACTGAGTGAGAAAGGGGGTTCGGTGACACGGGCCCCTTTTAAAGCAGGCTCTGAATACATTAATAATGTGTGTTATTTATTTTGAGATCACACATTCATTATTCATGATGTTGTTTTTGAGTGTATGAGACATCCCTTCTAATATCCTTCCGGGCTCAGAGGCAATGCAATAATACAGGCAGGTGTGTTGTGAGAGGTAAGATGGAGAAGTGAGTCTGTGGGCCGGAGAATGTGTCACACACCGCTCCTTTCCATTGTGCTCCATCAGTCTTAGTGCCACCTCAGGTGGTGTGGCGTAGGAAGCTTGTCTCCGTCTACTCTTTGATATCCCTTCTTGCTTTTCCCTGTTTCCACTGTACTTGCCGTGCATCACATAATTCAACCACAGAATTGTCTGAGAGTCAATTAGAGAAATTCTACAAACACCACAGTGAGGACATCTCTGGGATTTAAAGCATCACATTACACAGACTTGATCATTAGGTACATCAATGTGTTTGGCATCCTATTAAATCTCCACTTTGATCCACACTAATCTGCAACTGTACTTCTGATCCAAGGTTTCCTTCGGCCAATGGGGGGTAGAGGTTGATGATTTCTTAGTTTCCATGCTAGGCCACTTTTGGCTCGGGTTCTCGGTTCAACCCTGTATGTGTGGTAAATTAAAAATAATTTGAAGCATGCTTCACCCTAATCAAACTCTTTAAGCCGCTTCAAATGCATGCAAAAAAATGGTGAAGGAGCGGGAATGACTGGCTTAGTTACTGGATATTGGCTGCAGCTCAAAGCAGTATCAAGAGATGAGACAGCCTACACTCACTGGAGGATGAATCCGTTGATAATCATTATATAATCAGTATATTAGTTATCGTATCATGGAGCATAATCATCTGCCAGCGGTGTCCTTTAACATTTACACCCAAAGTAACTAATATATGCAAAGCACACACGTTATCATCTTCTTACAAATGGATGCCCTGCTCTTACGCATAAGGCTCAGGTTTGGGAAGGCTAAATAACTTTTTTTACCTGACTGATCAACTCAGTGAAAGCACCGCCTGCTGACCAATCAGAGCTCAGTGTGCAGAATTTAAATCTATCAAGTCATATTACAGGATAAAGGAAATACAGTTTAAACTGCCGTATGCAGAAAAGACGCCAACGTGTCACACTTATCATTCATATCACATCATCAATCAGATTCTCGATCATATAATATCATAATATATCATATATTTCCTTATCTGAGTCAGCTTCTCGAGCCGTATCTGGCCGTGCAACACTTACAATGTCACATAGGCTACTGTATGCAGAAGTATTATTTCAAGCAGCACATTAAGGTGACGAAACACTCAACTCAAATGTAATTAAAGTCAGATCCACTCGTGTCTTAGATGGGGCAGTGATATCATAAACTGTTAATGTATGCATTCAAAACAGCTGTTCTGTATTCACCTTGCATGTGCAACTATGTTGCTTTTACGCTGGATAAAGTGTTAAGTGTTGCTAGCCCCGCCCCTTGAACACGCTCTCAGCCGGACAGAGAAACCCTGGCTTGAGTTACAGAGTTGATAACCAGCCAGCGTCGTAGGACCGCTTAGCAAGATCTCGTTTGTTTTGGGTTAGTTAAGCCAGATAACTCAAGTATGTTGAACTGGCTTCGTAGTACAGGGCACAGGTGGCTGCATAGCAGTGATAATGTCAAAGACACAAACATTATACATTATATTTTAATTTTACCAGGATGCAGTGACAAAATATTTGCGAAGGCTTAGCCTTCCCTAGCCTACAGTACCCGCCACCCCTGCTCTTATGCCTTGTTAAGCCCAGTTGAGCTTTTAAAAAAGTGTTTTACATTTATGTATGTCTTCTTAATAGTTTGTTTCTATTTATTCAGTAAGAAACTGTGTTTATTTTTCTTAGTATTGTATAATGATGCTTTACTCACACGAAGAGTAAGCAATGGTCAGATAATAAGGAAGCATTGAGGGAATACTTAGTCTCTCATCAGTTTGATCTACATCTTTCCTTGGGGCAGCACAAAATAAGTAACTAAAGACCAAATAATTATTAATGAATGAGTGGTTACTAGTTTGTGCCACTAATCGACTAATCATTACCAAATTACCCATTTATCTACCAGTCTGTTCGCCATTACTCATCATAATCTGTTTTATTGTCTTGTTATCAGAGACAGGGACTACTCACTAAGAATTAATAGATTATATGGTTGTTCCTTTCTCACACATTTTATTCCTGCTCACAACTGTATGTCCTGTTTTCAAATGTTAATAGTATTTGTAATGGCTTCTGTATTTTTACAAAACAAAGTGAACCATCTCAGATTGGCAATCCATCCATTCAAGCATACTTCCAACGATGAATATACACAAATGCAGAATAAGCCCTTTCCCACTGTGCCAGTGTTTTGTTCTGTGGTATATCCAAAATGTCAATGTGCTTGGTTGAATATAACAGAAAGGATAGCAATTTCACTAAGTAATAACATATATCAGCTTGTATGTCTCAGAATGAACACAGCAAAAGATGTAAATACAACTGATAATACTTAGAAATATCCTAATTGAATACATATGAATAGGTTATAAGAGGCACACATATGGGGAACATTTGTATATCTATAGATATAAAAACAATTCTGAAGAGAGGTTTCTGAGTGAAGTTGTAAAGGAGTCAAGCTTTGGGATTTAATCAAATTTCAGCTAAGCAGATCTGCAAGTGAAAAGTAAATTGCAACATTTTACCGTTTGAATGTAAAGGAAATTACAGTGTAGTACTGTAGTAGTAGTGATATTTGTAATGATAGTTTTGACAGTTTAATGTACAGTGCAGGCGATGTTGACCCATCTGCAGCCTTATTCCTCAAAAAGAGAAAAAGGAGACATAAAGCGAACAGACGGTGAAAATAAAGGTTTGATTCATGGTTTGGGAAGAGCCCCATTTCTCAAAGTAAGAACACATTTCAGTGGATGCTTTGTACCGGCCGATGAAATGTTGGAATACATATTGCCATTGAAACGTTGCCACAGTCTGGCTGCATGTAAACTACAGCCTTATCAAATATGGATTGATCGACTTTAAGCCGTTTGGTGGCTGAAACGTGTGGGCATTAGACAATTATGTATTCCTTTCAGGCTCTGTGCAACTTCTTTTGTGGGTCATGACTAAGTGCCAGTACCAACACATTTGTGATGCAAAAATGATGTAGGAAGTTGAAATATACTGTGTATAATTTGATGGAGGAAGGCGATGGGGAACAAAATTATATGGGTGCGACATAGCATGATGAAATGTGGTTTGGTACAATTTAGGGGTCCATCCAGAATGAGTATCTTAAGGTTTGTTGCACCAGCAAGCTAGCAGTTTTAGTAAACTTCACCAAACTTCATCTCTAGGAAAATTATTGCAACTTCTTAATCCATTCCCAGAAAATTGTGGACAAAACACTATTGTGTTTATACAGCATATGGTACGGATATATGTGAAGCTTACTTAATCTGACTGTTGTCAGTGTTTGGATTTCTGCATCACTGATCATTTTATGTAAGATGGGACACAAACCTGAAAATGAAATGTGTCAGAAACTACACATTTCTACTGTATACTGCATAGAACCGTCTTCCCATGCTATTTACTTTCAATGAAAAGCACTGCAAGATTATCATGCTGGAGCCAAAGCCACCCAACCCCTTTAGTTCAGGAATCAAGACTGAATATATTAGTCATTAGAAGTTTCCTCAATCATTAATTTCATTTTTTTTATCCCCCAATTCCAATGAATATTTTTAATATCCTCTTCTCAAAATGTAGAGCGCTCAATGCACATTCATATTTCTTTTTTAATCTGATGTTCAACCATCTATTTGTGTAAAAAATCACATCAAAATAGTTGCTGAAACGGATGACTGACAAAAGTGCCTTGAAAATATTAGACTTACAAATGATTGTCCCTCTCTTATTATAGTGACAGAAATATGTTTAGAATTCATTTAACCTCAGAAGTTTATTTTCTGCAGAAACGAGCCTCAAAGGCAAATGTCTACATAATCATAATAGGCATCCACATAATATAAATATATCTTTTGAACAAGGTGATTCTATATGTTATGTGATAGTTTGATAAGATACATGCACTGCAGAATAAAGAAGAGTCCCCACAAAGGGCCCATTATGAGCTGCAGCCAGGCAACCACATACAGATTGTGTCTCTTCCTTCCTACTGATAGTTCAGAATGAGTAAACTGTACATCTTTACAACACACATATTCCTGCTAGAATTGTCTATTAATTCACAACCATTTAAAAGCTTACTAAGTTTGTGACTGAGGATATCTTGACTGACAATCAGAGGATAAAGCTTTAAGCATGACATAAACCTTGTAATCCTGTATCATGGCAGATTTAGACTGGGTGTAACCTCAGTTTCAGCTGGTTTATCTCCTTGGCTTTGTCTCCGTTCATGCAAAACAAGCAGTGCTCTAGACAATGGTGTACCTTTTCACATGTGAGGCAGGGAGCAGATTTGCAGCATCTGGATGTGACGGCCGATCCTCTCTGTCTCTAATCCTCCGTGTGGTTTTGTTTCTGCTCAGATACATAGGGGATCAAGTGGGCCATCCGTTCACATCCTGCCTACCATGGGGCAGATAAACAGAGGGAAACACAGTAAATAGGCACATAATTAATAAGAAACACTGTAACGGAAAGCACATTTCATTGGCTGTTTTCACATCTTGCTACAACAATACACTGCTCACAATTGGTGGGATGGAGGTTGATTAGCTTTCAAAGTAAGTGTCTCTTCAGGCTGGTTTCATAAACACTGTAAAATGCGTGGGAACATGAGAGTTCATGAGGAGTTATGGATATAAAATAATGTGTGATTTTGATACAGGCTTCAACTATTGAGTTACAAAAACAAAGCTAACATTGTGTATGCTTAAATGGCATTAGGGGGGCAGCACTTTAACTCCCCATATAAAACATGGTTTATAACAGCCCATAATGTGGTTACATGAATATATTGCTTATAAATGCTAAGCAGGGGGACTGAAAGCAAAGAAAGAACGACTGAAATGATAAATGCCAGAAACCTTTATCTTCATGATGAAGCAATATGCAACTTTAAGGGGGGGAATGAAGAGTCCAGTCAGAGCTTTATTTGGCCACTGCAAGGTATCACCTTGAAAGGTTGGAAATAATTGAACACCATTAGATTCATTACTGATTACCTTAATCATCTTTCTCCTAGAAAGGTCATTTTAGAGTCTGGGTAACTACGGACAATAAGAATCAATGACTGGTAAATGATGACTTTCCTAAGAGCTGCTTGTGGTAATGTATAATGGGCAAGCTAACACTATTTTAAAGAGATTAGCAAGATGAGGAATAAAATATGTAGCCAGACGTGACATGGGATGACAAACGTTGACCATTAACAACATTGGATGACTGGAAATTAATTCACCACCTCTGGTCTTGGCGTAGTTGCTAAATGGTCACATCATGATTACGTTTTAACCTTTTTAACCATACAAATAAATCTGACGAATCGGATGGTGGCTGCTAAGTAATTCCAGTCAATCTGCATCAGCAATACATTAGGAATTAGCACACAGATGGCTGTAGTTAAAAGCTTGTGTAATCAAACACTCGAAAAGTTCCAGTAGCTTTGGTAATTGTTTTTAGAAGATATGAGTTTTTCTGATAATCATATCAACACATGATATGTAAAAAAAACTGATTCTGTACAGATACCCTATCCCTTTTTGATATTGACTCACTGGTACACACACATGCACCCGCCCACACAAAAACACTCACACAATATTATTAAATCTTCCTCACACATTAAAATAAAATTCAATCGCACTGATCCGTTATTGTTCTGTCATCAAAACAATTTTTCATCTCAGGCAAGACGGGTACAAGGAAAATATATTTTAGTGATATCCTTTCTAAAGTCCAATTTATTCAAAGTGTCCTGCAGTACACGTCCGCACTTAATCAAAACACACATGAAATCCAGGATTTTAGATGAGTTCCCATTTCACCCTGAGTATACATTACTTCTGCAAATGGACAATCAATATGATGAACTGGAGTCAATGCGGCCAGAAATGTGGTGGGCATTTTGTAAAGTGTTCCCAATAAAATGCTTGGAGAAATTCAGATCACAAGACAGATAGCTCTTGGCAAAACAACAAAAGCGAAAAAAGACATGATCTCTGCCGCTTGCAGTATAAATAAAACATATTTTTTTATTAAAATACTGTATTTTAGTGTGAATTAGGAAGCAATGGGGTGGGTGCCAAAAACTATTTTCAAGTTGTAAGTGAAGATATATCAGCCAAAGTCAGAGTGCTTAGCAAAACTCTCTGTGACCTGTAACTCTCTATCAGTATTAATTGCAGACAAATGTTCTGCAGTTTTTGAATCAAAGTTAACTTCTGTTCAAATTTCACTTGTGTTTAAACCAGAAAACTATTGATGTTCAGTGCTCAATAATTGTTCTTCAACAGTATCGGACAGAGTTCTAAAGGAAAGATAAATGTAATCTACTAAGCTTTATAACTATGGGATATATATTAAAGGGCTGATTAATTGCATTATATTATATGTGGCTGTGTATTATATATTACAAGTTAATGAATTGTGGATTTGTGCTTGTTTGATGAGGCACAGAAGAGGCAGCGAAAGAGGAAAAAGACTACAATGCAGCAAACAAAACATATATAAACAGAATCAGACAAACAAATGGTAGAACGATAAATGATCACGTTTGTCTAAGGCTTTCGTTTCACTAAATTAATTAGGCTTTGCAATCTTTAATAAGCAACACAACCACTTACTGCAAGTCCGTTTCTGCTCTATATTGAATCTAAGGAGCAGCTCAGACTGACCCTGTGTGGATAGCATTGTGCAAAAGCCCACAGACACCAGTGATAAGCCGTTTCTCCAAACTCTCTGCCAGCAATTTAAGCTTTGCCCTTTGCCATAATCCCTCCCAGAATCATACTGGCTGACATGCAGAAGAGTATCTATCCAACTCATGTTCCCAAACCTGCCCAGCTGAAAATATTCTGGAAGCCAAATGCAGACAGAGCAACTAGTGAATGAAGTGCTACCTCCATGTTATTGTTGTTGTCCATAATATGAAATACTTGTGTTTGAATGCATACAAGTACTGCGACACTGCGACAATGAAAGTGGTGAATGACATTACAAGTATTTTAGATAATATGCAGAGTTGTGCAGCTCTATTTATTGACCTTTCCAAAGCGTTTGACACCGTTGATCATCGCATTTTGAAGCAAAGGCTACTCAGTATTGGCATATCCAGCCATGCGGTGGGTTGGTTTGTGAACTACCTCTCTGAAAGGTCCCAATGTGTTCACTTTAATGGGCTGTCTTCTGAGTGGTTAAACGTTGCTAATGGTGTTCCTCAAGGTTCTGTTTTAGGTCCACTTTTATTCTCCATACATATCAACAGTTTAGGTGAAAATGTGAATGAAGCTACTTTACATTTTTATGCGGACGATACCGTGATGTACTGTGCAGGTCACTCCATTCAGGAGGCTGGTGTTAAATTACAGGCTGTTTTTAACATTATTCAGACTCAGCTCTCTGAGCTTAAGCTTCTTTTAAATGTTGATAAAACCAAGGTAATGCTCTTTTCTAAAGCTAAAAAGACACCAGAGCCTGTTTTAGATATTGTTACTATGCAAGGACATGTACTAGAAGTGGTTACCGGTTATAAATACCTAGGTATCTGGCTTGATGATTGTCTTACTTTTAAACTTCATGTCAATAACCTGCTTAAAAAGCTGAGGGTTAGACTAGGTTTCTTTTTCAGAAACAAGCCCTGTTTCTCGCTTGAGGCCAGGAAAAGGCTAGTCACTGTGACCTTTTTACCTGTGCTGGACTATGGTGATTTGTTGTATATGAATGCACCTGCCTATTGCCTGAACAAGTTAGATGCCACCTATCACAGCGCACTGAGATTTGTCACAAATTGTAAAGGACTTACACATCACTGTACCCTCTATGCCAAGGCAGGTTTGCCATCACTTATTGTAAAGAGGCTCAGTCATTGGTACATGTTTATTTATAAAGCTTTGTTGGGTAAACTTCCGTATTATATCTGCTCTCTGATAACACAGAGAGTTGCAAGCAGCTATTGTCTGAGATCGCATGATGTACTATTGTTAGATATGCCAAGAGCAAGGACTGTTGTAGGTAAGACAGCTTTTATGTGCGCAGCTCCACTTGCTTGGAACAATCTTCAGCAAGAATTAAAACTGAGCAGTCTCATTCCTCTGCATGTTTTTAAAGCTAGGCTAAATGAAATGCTCGTTGATACTATGGGCACTTGTAAATGTCTATAACTATGTAAATGTATCCTGTAAATATAATGTATGATGTCCTTTTATTGTTTTATGTTTCATGTGGAACCTATATGCTGCAGGTCTCCCTTGAAAAAGAGATTTATTATCTCAATGGGACCAATCTCTTTAAATAAAGGTTTGAAATTAAATTAAATGAAATAGAAACCATGACATTCTACACCATAGAAAACAACATTTATATTAAACAGTAAAACAATGTTATGACGTCTTAAAAGCTTTAAATAAGCCTCAAGATAATTGTTCAATTGATTTATTTGTATGTCAGTCCTTTGCTCAAACCATAACTATAAATACGCAAGAAAAACATCCATCTTTAACAAATGCATCACCTCTTACATTAACCAAATTCTGACGTCAACCAGATTAAAGGTTCAATTTTTTATAATTTAAAGCCTTTTCATTTTTTACAGTGACCCAATTTCCACTTCACACATTATTTTCCAGAGGTATAATGTATGTTATAGCCAACAGAAAACGGTTATTGAAGCCTCACAAAACAATAAGATAAGTCTGGGAATGTTTACGTTAGACAAGCTACTTGTTGATAGAATCCACTCTTTACCCCCGGCGTTGAGATGGTATGTGCACGGATCAAAAACACTGAAAGAATCAATGTTCAAGCTCAAGGTTCACACATCCCACAGTTTACAGTGGAAAGGAATTCATCTTTGGTGGCCAATGGTTATTGTCTCTCTGATTTCAAGCGTATTAAATCCCTGATTGACAGTCTGGATATGTTGATATGTCTTGGTATTAATGGGTGCTACTCACTCATCCTGTCAAAATCAGTGACACAAACATTTTAAAATGCAGTGCAACACGATGTTCTTATACAAAAACCAACAGATGAAGGCACATGTCTTTTTAATGTTTAATTTAATCAACGAAGGGTGTTTGAGAGGAAGTTGTTGAGACTGTTGGCTCATTCATTCATATAAACAGATTATTTTTCATCAATAGTGTATGACATGAAATGTAAAACTTTTTTTTTTTAATGATTGTGTAGTAGATGGAATAATCGATTAGTCGCCTAATTGTTTCAGCTCTGCTTTGCACTAATACAAGAAAAACACACGTGCACACAAAGATTAATACATGTTGGCAGCAATTATGTAACTATGTTTTAGGACAAATGTCTATACTACTATGTTCTGAACCAAAAGCTCCAAAACAACTGGCAACACTGAAAGGCTCAAACAATACAATACTCTTCTCGAAGTGTATTTTCTGCAAGAGCTGTTGTTGGAGCTCTACCACCCTGAAAATCTATAGCTGAACCCTCATCGTTCTTTTTAAAAAGCCCTTTGGACTATGTGTCACAACACATCTTCTTTGATATCTTTTTTCTTTGTCTGCCTCTTCAGATTGATGGCCTGGTGACTAAAGCGTAAAAGGAATCATAAAAAAGCCACCACCATGTCCAGAGCCGAGCTGGGTTGCAACTCTATAAACACACACTGTACTTTAAAGCTGAGGTTAGAGCTGTTTACATATCAAGTTTAAGTGCTATCCAGGCATGAATCCTGCTTAATTAAGCTGTTTTCTGTGAAGGACTTACACTTGAGTTCACTTTATGCATCAATTCTCATGATTTGTCTTAGGTACAGCCAATAACCTCTTAATAAAAACAAATTCAGATTACATTACAATACAATGTTTCATGTATTATTTCAGAACAAGCTGTGGGAAGCCCTTGAAACATAAACAAGAAAGAAAATCCATTACAATAACACAATATGTAGTCTGTGTGAAGTGTTGGGGGAAACAATGCTGTTACTTGCATCCATCTCTTGTGTTTTTGCGGTGCCAAGATGTGTGGCCCAGCGCTCAGCTCAGAGACAGACATCATATACACACACAGCTGGAATCAGCTACCTCTGTAGTCTGCCAAACTACTACATGTACCTCTAATGCATCATTTACAAATCTATGACTTTGTTCCGAGATTCAATACTTTTCCAAACTTGAATACAGAAGTGTAAACACATGAGATCACAGTGTTATGGCAGAATCCTTATTACAGCGTATTTCTGGCTTATTCATTAAGGTCACATGACCAAGTCTGTTATTGAGTTAGGTCACACAGTTCAGAGAGGCCCCATTGTCTTGTTATATCAGTCTTATGCCTAGTCACATGGTTAGTTAAAGGGGACCTATCATGCAAAATGCAATTTTGTACGTCTTATATACATGAATATGTGTCCCCAGTGTGTCAGGGAACTCACCAAGTGTCAGAAAACACAACCCTCTCTTTTCCTCTGAACCCAAATCTCTAAAAACGGGGCTGCAACAGAGCTGACACAGATTTGAAATTGTTCAGATGTCAGAAACAGGGAGCTCCACCTATATGGGCAACTCTCCACCTATCAGGGGAATGGGGGGTTGGGCCACGGCCATTGCCGCTCGAAAGCGCTGGAGACGATGTAGTACATATGCCAGGACTGTAACTGGCGCTGTAGTCTGCCACAAAAGCAGCGAAGAAGACTTCTCACAGAATCAGCCCTTGCAAAAACAGGGCTGGAAAAGAGCAAATAGAGCGAAATGAGTCATGGCTAAAATGCATGATCTGTTTGGTATTTTGAAAAAGAAACTTCACAGACATGTTTTATATAGGTATGGCCCTACAATATATTATTAAAATATAGCATGATAGGTCTGTGTGCTAGCTAAATGCAAGGGAAATTAGGGTGCGTCATTTTAGAATCCTATATATTCCTGAGTGAAGCTTCTAGTCATGGGGTTGGTTGCTGTGAAGCAAGGTGATGTAGCTCCCATTATTATTTGTTTGTGGCGCAACTGAATAATAATGAATCCCAACCATATCTGTGTTTGTGTTTTATTGATCTCTCTCTCTGTGTTAACATTTCAAGATGGTGAGCAATTAATTGCACTAACAACATTTCACATATGATTGTAATTATGGTTAAAGATGACTTGGACCCACAGAAAATGTCCTTCTAAATTGAGCTGACACCTTGAAACCTTCAATTAAATACACAATCAAGCAGGACATAACAGCAGGCATGAACATAGTAAAAAGCAATGGTAACTAGACACACTTAGAAAAAGAATGACTTCATTCCTGTAACCTAAAGTACTATCAGTTTACATGCAAAGCTCGCTCTTTATTACACTGGCTTCGTCTTTCGAGAGCACATTTTGAGAGTGAGCAGTCTAGAGAGCTCAGAGGTTACACAGGGTGAACACCGTGAGCTCATAACATGAATTAGGCTTGGGATTTGGGGTTTTGTTGATAACTGCATTGGCTGGTAGAAAATAAATGATGAAAATGCAAAGATATTTCTAAGGAAGTGCCTGTGTAACCCCTTAGGCAGGCAGTAGGATCATACAAAGGATATTGCTGATCACAGCAACCAATATTGAGATGCAAAATTCATTGGGGATAAAACGTTTTTGGTTTATTTGTGTCATACTGAACATATTTGTACTGAGTCTACAGTAAGTAGTACGTTCAACATTACAAATATTGTTAACCAATAAGAGCTCCAAAACATAAGTTTGTTCTCTGAAGTAGTTAAAATGAACATATTTACTTGATACAGCAAATATACTTAGCATTTTCTGGATCATGTATTCTGTTCCTCATTCTGTATAATGTTAACCTTGATTCAGGTGGACAGGACCAATTAGAGCAGTGGTTCCCAACCTGGTGGGCACGCCCCCCCATGAGGGGGCGCCAAAGATCGCAGGGGAGGCACCAGGCCTCAGATGATTTGAGGCCAAATATCATATTTAGACTTTTTTTTAAAAACAATTTTATACATATAATTGTAACACAATACATGATTGTCACTAAAGTCCTTGTCTCTACATTACAATAAAATATAAAAAATACTTGATTCATTCATTTGAATACAAATTCAAGTTAGTAGCTAATAAAGGCATACAAAGACAGACATTTATAATTGTTTCTTTAATAGAAATGTTTCTTCTGCCCGTAAAGTGTCCAAACCAGGCTTTGCTGGATAAGCGCATTTTTTAAATATAGTCATTGTCCATGCCGGTTTCAGATTATTTGTCACAGTTGCTCCGATCAGATCGG
Organism: Notothenia rossii; assembly: GCF_949606895.1. Lineage (NCBI taxonomy): Eukaryota > Metazoa > Chordata > Actinopteri > Perciformes > Nototheniidae > Notothenia > Notothenia rossii. The sequence goes on from NC_136903.1 coordinate 21,863,350, forward strand.
TCTCCTCCATTTTGTAGATTATTTACAACTTTTGAATCCACATAAACACATCGGCAAAATCTGGCTTACTTTGAGCATGTGTTTTAAACATTTTAATCCCTTTGTGAATTGTTTCCACTTGCGCCGTCCTTTAATTTCTTCATACAGCGGGAATCCAAAGGAATTAATCCTGAGTCCAATAACCATCAGTCACTCCAATAGTGCTCCTTAATTACGCTTTCATCCTCCTTTAACAAAATACTTCACATTCATCCAGTTTGTGACAGTAGTTGTAGCATCTTTGAGACTTTTAAACTTTAATTAACGTCCCCCCCTCCTAGTGTGTGTGTGTGTGTGGGGGGGGGGGGGCAACTTCCAACAGGAATCATTTGGGGGGGCCCTTGGGAAAAAAGGTTGGGAACCCCTGAATTAGAGAACGTTATTGGCTGCTGTTCTATTTTGTTTTGCGTTTGATCTTGCTGACAAACCTCAAGTCAACTGCAGCAGTCAGAAAACATAGCGGCTGACGCTAATGAGCTCTTCGCACTCACTAATAAACCATCATATTTATTTATTGGAACTCATTATATTCACAAAGTACAGAGGTTATATTACTGAGGGTAATGCTTCTTACAATAGTGCAATAATAATGAACCGTTCTAAAAAGAAATGTAGCATTTTATGACGTGACACATTTTAAATAAACTTTTCTATATCCAAAATACAGCAAAATCACATGGTAATTTGCAAGGGAAACATTAATAAACACTGACAGTTTCATGGGATAACAGCATGTGAGTCAAACCGCTTCCTTTTCTCAGCTAGCTCACTGACCTACACACACACACACACACACACACACACACACACACACACACACACACACACACACACACACACACACACACACACACACACACACACACACACACACACACACACACACACACACACACACACACACACACACACACACACACACACACACACACACACACACACACACACACACACACACACACACATGCTTCATAAGCGTTGTACACTTAAAGCAGATGTGTTTAATACTAGCTTTTGTCCCACAGCTGCTGCCACGCTGAGCTTTTTATAAAAAGCAATGGACTTAGATCTGCAATGTCACAAGCTGAATTACTTTGCAACAGAAGCCCTGTGGCCATCCCTCATCAGAATGCAGCAGCCTGCAATAACAACACAGATTCAGTCATCTCCAATGTGCACGGGCAATATTGTGCTTTTAGTTTAGTGAGTGTGCTTCGGTTGATATAATACAGTTAGAGACTTGCATTACAGTACACTTAATCAGCTGGTTTAGTTATTTTCCCACGATAAATGCATACTTTGTATCAGGTTTTTTTCAATATTTACCGTTTGTCAGTCAAATAGTTATTCTCCAACGAGTAAGAGCCGTACAATTGCATTTTGTGGCCTAGATTTTATACTGTGCCTGGTGGGAGTTCCATCTAGAATATGTAATATGTAAATTATGTTTTTGTTTTCTTTGAATAAAAAAAAAAACATCAAACACAGTTTTACTACAAGCCATCAAGTGACCTATCACAACGTCCTAAACCCCAGGTGTAGTTTCAAGCTAAGTCCAAATAAAATAAGACTCTTATTATGGAGTCAATAATGAGATGAGTTGAATATTTTCTGAAAATGTCTCACACATTCTTTTCTTATTTAAATATTTCACATCATGTCAAGAGATGAACGGTGGATACGATTATGCAGTCTCTTTTATATTTGTTTTCCTTTAAAGTGGACCTATCATGCTTTATTTCAATAATATATTGTAGGGCCATACCTATATAAAACATGTCTGTGAAGTTTTTTTTTCAAAATACCAAACAGATCATGCATTTTAGCCATGCCTCATTTCGCTCTATTTGCTCTTTTCTAGCCCTGTTTTTGCATGGGCTGAATCTGCTTTTGTGGCAGACTACAGCGCCACTTACAGGCCAGGCATATGTACTACAGCGTCTCCAGCGCTTTCGAGCGGTCTCTCATTCCCCTGATAGGTGGAGAGTTGCCTAAATAGAGAGGCGAAGTTCCGCCCATCTACTTCCGACCCATGGGAACCCGGAAGCGGAAAATTATACATTGAAGTCAATGGAGAGAGAAAAGTCATCTTTCGATCCCGTTTGAATTGTGCCACGAATGACACATATGATGTTTGTCAAATTAAAAGAACATTTTGCAAGTCAAAAAAATAAAAATGTGTCTTAAAACTGTGAAGTTACACATTTTTTTGTGTGAAACCGCTCAGTGAACTACAGGTCTCTGGTCTCGCACAATACGCGTCACCATCACAAAGATGGCAGTCACGTTAGCAAATTTCACCTGTTTCTTTCAGAATGAGGCGAAAAAGTATAAAACGAAGTGAAAATCACTACAAGTCTGGGTATGAAGAGAGTTGTACATACACGAAAGGGGAGTTAGTCAGTTCTGTAAGAGCCAGCATGCGGGACCGGCTTTACAAGGTTTCAGTGAGTAATATTAGTGCAATGTTTAACATTAATGTCAGCTAGCTAACATTAGCTAACAAGGTACACTAACGTGTTTTGTTTTAGCAACTAGTTTTCTCCTTAAGAACTTTCTGGTCTCTGTGTATGCTGTGGATAACATTAGTGTTCACAAGAACAATATACACTCCCGTGTTTTGTTTTAGTTGCTCTTCAGATTGAAGCGGACAGTTTTATATCGACTATAGGTGTGATCTCCTTTTTACATCTCGTTGTGTCATTTGAGTTTATTTGCTGTGTGTAGATTCAAGGATTTTGGTTATCATGTCAATTTGTTTGGTTACCTAGGCACAGCTGTGTGTGACTCCCTCTGGTACACTGTTTTGTGTTTTCCTAATGTAGAGAGCATTGATTAATTAATAAACTACACACTGACTCTAGATCCTGACCAAATCCTTTTTTGCTGATCAAATGTTTTTCAAAAATGTATTGTATATTATATAACAGCTGCACATCACAGACCGGAGTCTCTGCTACTGTGGACCACGAAGGAGGCGATCATCATCCCCATCCCCAAAGACCCTGCATGGCATGGAAATCTCCTCCTCCTGGAACAATTCTACACCCAGCATATGCTCCCTGTGTTGGCCAGTAGAGAGGAGGACATTTAAATGAACATACTCTTAACACCCTCGGGCTCTGCGTTGTGTTTCGTATGTGTGATGGGGTGTTATGCAGAGGGGAGGAAAACAGGAGACAGCAGATTGGGATTGTGGTGGAGATGCTGAGCAGTTATTTAATTGTTGCATGTAATTATTATTATACTGCGTGCTTCTTAGTTATTCCATCTTTTGCTGTAACATGGATCTGTATGTAACTCTATATTTACTTGTTATCTACCACACTTCCTTCTACATCATACGCCATCATTATACATGATCATTATACATGATGGTGTATATAGGATATATATATTTGAATACATATCTGTAAATTGTATACTTTTATTTTTCGTATTTGGAATTTGTCTTTTGTCCACTCAAATACACTTGGCCCTTTCTCTTTTCCATGTGGAAAATGGCCGCTGCATATTCTGCTTTTCTCATGTGGCTCCCTGTCTGCTCGTCTACAATGAGAAAATTATATAATTAATGACTAATAATCATTTAAACCTGTTATTACCAATATTTCACAAATTATTCATGTAAACTTAAGAGCACAGCTGTATGTTGAGTTTCAACTTTGCTTGGTTCATCTTACTGGGGGGCAGCTACATGGATGTCGGTGCAGTCCACAATAATTTTGCAGTTGAAGGCAGAATGAATTTATTATTGACTCAGAATGAAGCACAACTTCATGTCATACAATACATTGACTTTATTTGTAATTGTGTAAAAAAGTATGAGCATTGATTAGCAACCAGGACCTGCAGGAACAGAGAATGGTGATGGATGGAGCTGGGAAGAGAGAAGAATAAAGAAAACAGATCAACTTTATTATCGGATATTAAAAATTCAATTTCAAAACAAGTTGCCGCTCCTACAGTTTTCTAGTATGTAAAGATAATTTCATATGACCAATGCAAAATATCACACTCAATACATGTGTGGCTCTGGGGGGTGCATTGTGCCTTTGATGTATATAAATAATATACCATAACCAAATACTATTGCGTACAGTGGAAATCAGGTTGTCAGAGCAGGTCAGTCCAGTGTGCATGTTTCTCAGGGTCTCAGCAGTTACAGGTGAGGTAAAGAAAATAAAAGAGAAAAAGGTCAGTAACAACACTTTAAAATAACAACACTGAATAATTACAGTGATGCAAACACAGGTATGGTGAAAAAAGAGAGAACTATTTGAAGCAGAAAGAAACAGCGTAATATACCATCTGACAAAGGCCTGTGCTACAATGCTTCAATTAACTGGCTATTATTTATAATATACTCAGATCAATAGGAGACAGAGATGTTAAGTTATAAATCAAGGGTTTTTATTATTATTTACAGCAGGGGTGGGGAACCTTTTTCCTTTCAATTTTTACAACATCCTCCGAGGTCCCTACAAATGATTGAACTCAACCTCTGCTTAAAAAAAACTAAAATCACAGACAATTCATTTGGCCTTTCTTTCATGCTGTGCAAAGAAAACGCAACCTCTTAATCCAGATATCTTACCATGACTCGCGCATGCATTTGCACGGTGTGGCATGACCACCAAAACAGAAAGATATGGACACAAGATGTGTGCAAATGTACTTAGTATCCATATGAACATGATTTAAGTGGGGGGGGCCTAACCTTCTCTAGGGGGGTCCGGGGGCATGGTCCCCAGGGAAGATTTTTTTTTTAAATATTGAAGTTAAAAGCATCAATCTGGTGCACTTTGAGAACAACATGAGGAGATCTATGGGTACATCTTTCAACACCCATTTGAAACAGAACTGTAAGCAGATTTTTCTTATTGGATATTTTACAAATCACTCCCCTTTTAAACTCTATTCTTGTTATTTTTAACAACCTTTTTGTTACTTTCATATAGTATTTTATACCTGTTTTTCATTTAGTCTCTAATGTCTCATTAATAATTAGAATGATCATATCAAGGTGTGCCTTAACCTCACTGAGCTGAGGTTATTTGAGCCTCTAAGGAGAGAGCTCTCTTCCACCTGGTTGTAGAAAAGCTCTTTAAATTCGTTAGCATAGCTAACTAACCAGATGCTAATAACAACAGATCGCCACTGTGCTTACAACTAAAGACACAGCCACGCAAACACTGCGGCATGTGTACCGCTCCTTATGGGTACTGCAATATTTGAAGAAGCGTTCCGGTGCTCTCCGTAAGCACTCAAGTCTAGTCTACACTCCTTTCAGACGAGACAAAACCACGTGAAGACACGTTACGCTCGTGTTGTGTTCAAGGAACCTGTCCTTGGCCAGGAAAAACAGGCCATCGCTTGTTTAATTATTTTTGCGATCTAGATTTCTTCTTCTTTTTTGAAGTGAGAAGTTGTCCGTCAGTCGGACGGACTAACGGACGGACGGACTGACGGACCCCCACCCCCCCCCAAAAGGAAAACTCTTCGGTTCTCCACGAATTACACAAGTCACCCAAAGCAGCGTTAAAAAAGCGGGAGGCGCCAAAAAGCGACTAATTTGCATCACTGTAATTATCTCTTTTAATAATTTTCTCTCAGTAATCACTCAACTACTGTCTTTCCAACAAACAGATTGACTCACTCTCAATATCATCACAATGAAACACGTCCAGAAGAATGTCATGCAAAGCTGCCTGCCTTCCTTCCTTCGACTCTCCCTGAACTGCCTGATCTTTTAATGTTCAATGTTAACCATTTGTGGAGATAGCATTAAGTACAAAAGATCGCTGATGCTAATGTGGCGTTAGCCTACCTCCCGCCCCCTTAGCACCTGGTGGAGGGGGCGATAGGCTACTCTTCAAATGTTTCACAAAATACTTACCATCATGACTACTCTTACTGTTTAACATTTTGGTTTACTTCATGTTAAGGCTAATACAAATGACAAGGCTAAGTAATTGAATGCTAACTAACATGCTCGCTAATAGCTAGGTAGCTAACTTGACTATGTTCCATGCAAAACATGTATATTACCTGATATGTTTGGTCCAACGACTCCTGGTCATTTCATCAGACGGGAAGCGATAGAACGAGCAAGTGGTATGATCACTTTTGTGATTACAACCTGGTACAAAGCACACAGGCATCTTGTTAAAGTGAATTTATTGGAGCAATC